>NC_132849.1:11301612-11604642 GCF_048164855.1 Canis lupus baileyi
CTGGCTGCCCTGTGTCTTCTCTGACCATCAGACAGGCCACTTCCACTGTCTGGGATGTCAGAAATATTAACGGCATGAATACAGTTACATTGCCATTTATTGATCACATCCTCTAGGTCCGGCACCCCACTAATGAGTTCACATGTGTCATCGTGGCAATTCCGTACAACAGATCCTATCATGAGGTCCATTTTCCAAATGAAGAAAGAGCAGCTTCAGAGAGGTGGAGGGAAAGCCAAGGCCACACAGCAGATAAGCCATAGGGCCAGGATAGGAATCTAGGTATCTGATGGACAGATTCTCCTGCACAGAGGTACCGTACACAACAAATCCTACTAGTCATGTTCTAAAACCCAGTGGCTGTATCTGTTTATTCCAAACCCTTCCCTGGCCTCTCATTTGCAAGCAGGTAGCTAATTCCCTCCTTCCTGCCACTATGTCTGGTATAGCAGCCATCTCCCCTCTCTCTCCTGGGCCTGTGGGCAGTGCCAGCCTGCACATATAGCCCTCCCTGTCTAAGCAGCCATGCACTATCCTGGGGCCTGCCCACAACCCAGGCTGTGGCCGACTGACCCTGGAACAGACACCTAACCCCCAAGGCTAGTCCATGGGCTTGGAATATAGCTGTGATGCATATGTTTATATGCCTAAATCAAGAGCAGGTCCAAATCAAGAGCATCTGGAAGGCCGTGTCGGCCATGGACATGCTCCATTCAGCTCTCTTTCAAAAGAAGGTGCTGAGGGATAAGTAGCTGACCTACAGGCCCCAGCTGCTACCTTTTGGATCATACCATGGTGTTCACATTTCTGCCTGCCTGCTTTTATTTTATTTTATTTATGATAGGCACACAGTGAGAGAGAGAGAGAGGCAGAGACACAGGCAGAGGGAGAAGCAGGCTCCATGCACCAGGAGCCCGACGTGGGATTCAATCCTGGGTCTCCAGGATCGTGCCCTGGGCCAAAGGCAGGCGCTAAACCGCTGCGCCACCCAGGGATCCCTGCCTGCCTGCTTTTAACCAACAAGCGTGCTGATGGTGCTGGAGCCAGTCCCTTCCTGCCCACATGGGACTCCTCCAACGGACAGCCTTGGCCTAGAGGCTGTTGGCCTCAAGACTTTCTGCCAATTGCCCTGCGACCTGCCACTCTTCCTCCGGCTCTCTTCTCACAGGGTCAGACTGGTGTCCCCATCTGAGGGTTCTCCCCACCAGCCCCTGCTTCTCCCTCCTTCATCTTCCATAGGCATGTCCCCCAGGAAATTTCTTGCATGTCATATTCTGTTTCGGTGTCTGCTTCTTGAAGGACCTGAAATGACATGGAGGGAAGAAACCATCTTTAGGCATGTGACACATACCAAGTGCCCAGTCGATGTTTACTGACTAAGGGAAGAAATGAGCCACCTCCCCAACTATTGCTGTTCCTGCCCCCCGCCCCCACCCGCCCAGTCCATTTCTCTACCACTTCCAGATCAATCTTCCTAGAACATGACTTTGTGCCCGGCACTTCCTTTCCTTCCCCAAGGCAAAGTAATAGCAGATAAAAAAAAAGAAAGAAAGAAAGAAGAAAGAAAGAAAGAAAGAAAGAAAGAAAGAAAGAAAGAAAGAAAGAAAGAAAAAAAGAAAAAGATACAATGTTTTAGGCTTTGTAAACCCGGTCACGCATCATAGAGATATTAATGATGTGGGATGTACCTTCTCTAATTACATTATGAGTCTTTAAAACAAGAAGAAGTACAAAATGGGAGGATGACTTTTGATACTTGAGTAATGCAAATGGGTCAAGAAGTATTTTTAGAAAATCAAAATTTTACTAGAGAGAAAGTTCCTCCCGCCTCAACATGACCCTTGGCAAGTTCGATGTGTCAGGCTTGGGGGTCTGCTGTCTCCCCTCGGAAGAGCTCAGAACCCTCACTTACCACCTTAAGTCACCTGTTTTCCCCATCATTAGTCTTTAAATCAGGATTCAGTGCCTTCCATAGATGCCCACTTCCTGTGGCTGGCAAGGGCTGCCACCATGCTCAGTTCCAAGGGCATACTGTTCCCATCACAATTTCTGCATCCAGCAGCCCCTCAATGGCAATGTAGGCAATGCACAGCCCTGTGTGGATTCTCCTTCCCCAGGACAGTCTTCAGGAAAATTTTCTCCTCCCCCAACCCCCTGCACCAGACTCTATAGCTTGAAACCAGCCCAAAACTATTCCAATGTGATCAGATGCTTGCTGCCTTCCCTGGCAAATTTCCTTGAAAAAGACTATTCATGTAGTGTTTTGGCATGATCGTCCCAAGAAAGGGTTATAATAAGCATCATCTTGAAGACTTAAATACAGTCTCTGGTTCTGCAAATACCATAATGACAGACTTGCGTTCTCAGTCCCAGGAAATTTTGTGGGCACCAGAGCTCAGAAATGTCCTAGGCATGTAAGCAAGCCTTATTCTTCTTTGTGTCTGGGAGCCAAAGAGAAAATAAGGGGTTCCCAGAACTAGTTCACACAACACTCTCATGGAGGCAGGGGGAGGATCTCCACAACCGCATTTGTGTGATGAGAAGGTGAGCAGAATGCACCTGTGTGGGTTGCTCAGGGCCCATGGGCTATGATACTGTGAGAGTGCAGCGTTGGGGGCGTGTTTCCAATGGCCAAACGCAGAGGCAGAGGGGAGGTCTGGGCAGATGGAATCAAGCCTCCTGGCACACACTGCCTGTGGTCAGAAATGCTCATGGTTACTGCTGGAACTGGAGACATTATGGCTGGAAAGACGTCAGGGGGTTACCGAGGGGTTAGCACACAAGCACCACCCAGCAGTGGACACCAGGCTTCCCTGTGCACACAGTCCTTGGCCATCCTCTCCTCTCTCAGTGGCAACCAGGAGCTTCATCTTGCCCATCCCGAGGCCTAAGGCCAACTTGTTCTCATAAGATCGACTCCAATACCTGTTTCAAATCCATGTGTACCCTTATGTTGCAGGTATACGTCTAATTGAGGAATTCAATGAAAAGCACAAGTATTTTAAAACCTTGTACTTTTGTTAGAAAAGAAGGAAGTGCCTAGTAAGAGCATGTCTGTTCAGTTTTCTTGTAAGTCAAGAAAGTCAAGAGTTTGTAAAACCAGCTTTTTCGTGCACTGAGCTCCTAAGACACAGATAAAGGATACAATGGCATCTTCCTAAGGAAACTTTGGGATCCTGGTGAGCTGCTCTACCTTTTAGGATTTGGGCAGTGAGGGACACAGTGTGGGTGGCCTGTGGCTCTGGCTGTTGGGGGAACTGTCTGGGCCCTAGTGCCGGCACGAATGCTGTCCTGGACAGTGGGGTGGGATGGGAGGAGGTGGGGCTGGAGTCAGTTCTCTGGGACTTTCACTGATAGGGGTGGACTGTCCACAGTTCTCTCGGAGCACCCAGTTACCTGCAGGGCAGCCAGGCTTTGGCTGGCTTCCAGGAAACTGCTGTGGTCTGACCTGTGAAGCTTCCAGGCTTCACCAGACGCGTGGCTTGGAAGGGATGAGGCAGAGGAACCCCTCCCCTGAGCAAATTCTCCGTGAATGGCACTTTTGCAATCATGTTTGCAGGGTGATATTGTGGCCCAGTGGCTGCTCAGATTAGATGAAAATTCATTACAGGAAGCAGGCGGAAACTGCAGGTCGCTTGGACCTGTTAGCAACTGACATCTTAGTGGTTGCATTAGTCTAATCTAGCTGCTATAACAAAATACCACAGGCTGGGTCTTCACACGGTTCTGGAAGCTAAAGTCCAAGATCAAGGGGTTGGCCAATTCGGTTTCTGGGAAGATCTGTCTTCCTATCTTGCAGATGGGGCCACCTTCTTGCTGTGTCCTCACGAGAAAGAGAGGTGAGGGGGAGAGAGAGAGAGAAAGAGAGAGAGAGGGGAATCAAGCTCTCTAGTGTCTTTTCTTGTAAGGACACTAATCCTAATAGACCAGGGCTCCACCCCTAAGGATCTCAATGAACAGTAACTACCTCCTTATGCATCCTATCTCCAAATTACCCTGGTACGAGGGCGTCGGCGTAGGATTTGGAGGAATACAATTCAGGCCATAACAGTGGTTGAACCAAGAGATATTCAGGGAATGGGGTGCCTTTTGAGGCGTTTCCTGCCCTCATCCCCTGGCCTACCCACACTTCAGGCTTCTTTCTCCATCTTAGAATCTGGCTGTGCTTCTGCCACACCATCCAGAGGGCAGGGTGGTGGCCCTGGAGGCAGAATGCAGGACCTCAGGCTGGCAGAGCTGCCTGGATGCAGCATTGTGTCCAGGAAGCCCACCAGCACCTTGCCCACTCTCATTTGTCTTTGTTCCCATCTCAGCCATGGGCCAGGCCCTGGGGAAGCCTGGAGGCAGGGTGAAAGGAAGCCGAGAGTGACAAATCTCATCTGTTACTTAGCAGAAGTAGGAACCCACCTGGGGACAGAACACAGATGCTGCAGGCTTCCTTGCGCATTTCATAGGTTAAACCACTGAAAACTGGGGTCCTTTGCATGCCCAGCCTATGATGTGGAGAGAGCTTGTCACCGGCGGAGGCCAGGTTAATCTGCTAAATAAAAACAGGAGTGAATGAAAACCACTTGTCATTTGCCTAACGTTGCAAAGAGCTCAAATGATAGCCTCAGAAAAGGCTCCAGTCCCTGCTATTCTCTTTCCACCCTGAAAATGCTGCAGTCCCCCGTCCTGCTCTCCTCAGCCTGCACTCCCACCTGGCTGTTATCCTTTCTCTGCCTGTGTTTCACTGTGGTGAAGGGCTACGCCCTTCCAAAGCTCAGGGGATGGTCCTCCAGTGTCAGAGCACCCAGCCATGCCGCTCAGACTGCCCCCACTCAAGAGTTTATTCTTCTAGCGATGAGTCACTGCTACCACCTTGTCCCGATGCTTCCTGCAAGCAGATAAGGCGAGGAAAAGGAAAGGAGGGGTACTCCGCTAGCTCATGTGGCACCTTGTGGGCCTGGGTGGGCTCCAGCCATAGGAATCTAGAAGGGATGGAACAGGCAGCAAAATGATCAGTCCTGCTGCCCTGGAATAGGGGCAAAAACCCTGCCTCCATAGGATGGGAGGGTCACATGGGGCTGCACTGTCCCCCAGGTAGGGGACCACGGCAATCTCACTGAGACAGCATGAGCTTTGGGCTCCAGCAGATCTGATTTTGAAGTCTGGATCCACTGCTTCCAGCATCCTGGCACACTACCTAGTACCTGTTTGGGACTTGATTTCCTCAGCTATAGGATAGAGACCCCAATGTCCTTCATAGGATTAGCATGAAGGCTAAAGGGCATGGCCTCAGCAAAGCACCAGAGCGGTGCCCTGCATGAAACGGGAGCTGAGCCCGTATTAGGGTTCTCCTTGTGCCATCATCCAATGCCAGGACGCTGTCCTCAGAAATGTTCAGCCCACTGTTCCACCATCTCACAAAGGCAGGCTGC
Source organism: Canis lupus baileyi (assembly GCF_048164855.1). Lineage (NCBI taxonomy): Eukaryota > Metazoa > Chordata > Mammalia > Carnivora > Canidae > Canis > Canis lupus. The sequence goes on from NC_132849.1 coordinate 11,307,033, forward strand.
CACATGCCCAGAGACCGTGCTTCTTGCTGGGAAACAGGAACAGCTGGTGATCGGGATGGGGGCGAGGGGTGGGGGGTATGAGCCTGTGCACCCTGGACCAAGGGGGCCCTACGCACCCTCGTTCGTTTTATCTCAACACTGTGTTTGGCAATGATTTATTAGCTAATTCTCACATCTCAAGCTCGTGGCAAGAATTTGAATCCCCTTTTAAACGCAGTTCTTATCATCATGCAGCTCCATAGTCATTATTCAATATTTATTATGTTCAGGGCCATCTTCCAGACACTATATATTTACTTCAGTCTGGAAAGCTGAAGGCTGGGAGGGGCTGCTGGCAATGTCCATAGTGTCCCAAAGGGCAAACAGGGCTCCAGGAGCAAGTCCTTATCCACACAATCTCAGCATTGGAGTTTAGGGAGGGATCAGTGACATTGGAGCAAGGGGACTTTTAGGTTAAGTGAAAGGAAATGCTTTTCCTTTTCTAGCAAGTAATAAACCCACAGAATTCATTATCCAACAGGGAGTTGGATGTAAGTGTAAAAGTACATCGAAAGGAGTTTTAGGTAAATTCATAGTTGGCTGGCTGACCTCTGCAGAGGGTGTTCCATGACTCTCTGAACTTGCTACCGGGAAGGACGGCCAGTGTTTTACAAGGTCTAAAGGAGGAGAACTCTGTGCCCTTGGGCCTTGGGTTCTGGCCCATGTCGCAGTTCCCATGTCCACAGGATTGCCCTGGATTTCTCAGATTTGTGATTTTTCAATGCTGTTCATCTGAGCTGGGAGAGAAAGGAGGGAGCATTCCTGGAGAAAGTGGGGTAAGCATCTCCCAGGCAAAATACTGGACAGCGAAATTTTTTTTTTCCTGCTTAAAATTCCAAAGGCCTACACCCTTTTAAGACTGCAGCAATTTCACAAGAGCATAGAACATTTGCATTGGAAGAGAATTGCTGGACCATTCCACTTACTGCAGTTTCTGCCCTGAACAGTTTTGTGCAATAGCAATTAGATTCAGAAATAGAAACAGTGACAGTGCTAGAAATGCAGTTGCTGAGCTGTGTATCTTTGATGCAAAAAAAAAAAAAAAAGTCTATGTACCTAACAAATGAACGTTTGCTCATTTATACAACAAATGTTCTGAGCACCAATTCTGAGCTATGAGCTTTGGATACAGGATGAATAAGACAAAACATCTGCCTCCTGAGAATTTAGCCAGTGGTGAAAACAAACAGCCCCAATATTGTGGGTGTTATGAGAACAGGGGGTCTATCTGTACTTGCAGAAGTCAGGATATAAAGGACAGCCAGGAAGTCCCTGGTGGAAATGAGAGGGGCAGAGAGGGCTTCTCTGCAGACCACATTAGTGTGGACTAGCTGGAGACGTGCTAAAATTCACTTGGGTTGTCCGAGACAAAGGGGCAGGAGGAGACTATGGAGAGAAGACAAGACAGGGATGACCTTGACAGTGGTAGTCCAAGCTAAGGCACAGGGCACCAATTGTGGAAGGAAAGCTGGAAAGAGGTATGATCAGTTTCTAATTGTAGGGAGATGACGGGGGTGGGGGGGTGACCTAGGTGAGGGCAAGACTCTAAACACCCACGAGTCAGGTGACTATTACAATATCCAGGAGAACATGACTGAGGACAACAGCAAAGTCCTGAAGTTATTCGAAAGGTAGGACCAATACCTTTGGCTGCCAGAGGTGCAAGGTAAAGGGAGAAAAGAAAGGAGGTCAAGGATCACCTCCTGGTTTCTCTGAGTGGATGGAGGGACCATTCACTGAATGGTAAGTGGGCACTATAGAAGAATGTCACACTGAAAATAATGATGAAGATTTTGATAGGTTTGCACTTGATTTCTGAATGAGGCAGCCACACAGAGACAGCCATCAGGCTGTTTCTGTCAAGATCCAAGTTCTGGAGAAGAGTGGAGACCCCAGGCCTCGAGACATCAGCAGATGGAGGTGAAAGCTAGCTAAGGAAGAACCCAAATGGAACCAGAGGAGCACACTGAAGGTGCCACACCACAGAATGGTGCAGGCAGAGGAAAAGAAGCCCGCCAAGGAGAACAAGCAAGGAGGTGGAGGAGACAGGCTTACCAAAAAACACAGGAGGCTGATTTTTTTAGGAAAAGGGCAATGTTGTATATGCAAAGGCCATGAAGGGACTCCAAAGAAGCCAGTAATGAGGTCCCTGGGTGGCTCAGTCAGTTAAGTATCTGACTCTTGATTTTGGCTGGGGTCATGAACTCAGGGTCATGGGAGACCTCCTGCATCAGGCTCCATGCTCAGTGGGGAGTCTGCTTGAGGATTCTCTCTCTTCCCCTCCCCCTGCTTGTGCTCTCTCTCTCTCTCAAATAAATAAAAAAAAATCTGAAGAAGAAGAAAAGAAGAAGAAGAAGAAGAAGAAGAAGAAGAAGAAGAAGAAGAAGAAGAAGCAGCAGCCTCCAGTAACTCTGCCACCTGGGTAATTTTGCTGACCGGGTGAAAGATTCTTTGGGAAGATATGAGGAGATGCCAGAGAGTCAAGCAGTAGATGAAAGCAAGGAGTGGTGACAGTAGGTAGACTGTTCCAACCAGAAATGTAGCCACGAAGAGGAGAGCTTGGAGGGTGCACCAAGGAGGCAAGTTCAACAGAGTGGACTTGAACATCGTGACCTGGACAGGAGAAGTGGATCGTCTAGGACAAGTAAGAGACCACGCTGGTGGAACAGCAGGTGGAAGGTGCTCAGAGTGCAGCTCAGGTATCTCGTGCTCCAATTTCCCTCCCAGTTTTGTCCCTTCTTCACAGCCCAAAGACCTTCACCCAGACCTCTCACCCTCAGTGCTCACACACTGCCCTCCAATATGGTCATTTCACTGTGTATCTTCCATAATTCATTTTGAATCTCTTCCAGGGTGGGAACTCTATCTGAAACATATCTGATGTAATTCATGGTGCTTATTATTATTATTATTATTAAGGGAACTCCTTTTTATAGCATTTTTTTAAAATTGACATATAACTTACATACCATAAAGAACACAAAGAGGGTGCAGTTTGATAACTTTTTACATATGTACACATCCGTGAATCTACTACTCCAACTATATAGAATATATCCAGCTCCACTAGAAGGCTCTCTCATGGCCCACCCAGGATGTGTCTCATTTCAAAGTAACTTCCATTCTGACCTTTATGTTTGTATTAACCTTTGCCTGCTCTTGGTCTTATAAATGGGATCAGATGGTGTGTGTTATTTTGTACCAAGTTTTTTTCTCTCAACAGTACATCTTTTGTTGTGGGCAATGGTTACTAAGCTCTTGCTCATTGCTGTGAAGTACACTATGGTTTTTTTTTTTTTTTTTTTAAAGATTTTATTCATTTATTCATGAAAGACAGAGAGTGAGAGAGAGAGAGAGAGAGAGAGAAACAGGCAGAGGGAGAAGCAGGTTCCATGCAAGAAGCCTGATGTGGAACTCGATCCCCAGACTCTGGGATCTCATCCTGAGCCAAAGGGAGATCCTCAACCACTGAGCCACCCACTTGAGCCACCCACGTGTCCCACACTGTGGGGTTTCTATCTGTTGATAGATACTAGTTTGGATACGAGTTTACTACAATTTGGGGCTATTGGAGATAGTGCTGCCATGAACCATCCTATATGTGCACAGTGGGGGTCGCAGCACTCATTCTGCTCCATATGTGCTCCAGAGTGGTATGGCAGGGTCACAGGCTAGACATTCATTCAGCCTTAGTAGATCCTGCTAAAGTTTGTGCCAAGTGATATCCCTTTTCGCAATGTATGAGTGCTCTGGCTCTACAGTATTTTCAAATAAAATACGATTCTATGAAGAATGCTTAACACACTGAAAAAAACGATTGCTCTCAACACTTCAGAAGTATCTATTGATAAGTTAACAATTACTATGCAAGTAATACATACCTCAATCCACTAAGGCTTCCCTTATAGAAACCCTCATTGGCCTGATGAGAGTTAAGGTAAATCTTTGGATATAAAATAAGCCAATTTCTTTATAAATAATTTTATCGTGTGCAAAACTGTCGCTAATTTAAAAAGACTTTCTCGCCTTACATTCAGAGTCATAATATTTTATTCTAATTCTCAATTGTGAGGATCCCGTTTTTCCTGGGAGCTAGCAGAACTGCCTTATCCTAACTGCACAGCCTATGAATCTTGGGCGGCTGAGAATCTCATCTTGATCTAATTCAATTAGATCTTCATGTGTGCACTCTGTACACTGAGCAGCTACTCTGTGTCAGGCACTGGACTAGGCCCTGGGGTATCACCCACCCCCCAGTGGATACAAAGAGCCAAAATGCAGAGTAGAAAGTTACCAAGTCTCAGACCTCATTGCAAGTTTTTCTACAGGGCGGGGCAAGCTGCCAGCTTAGGTGGAACTCTGGCAGGAGAAACTGCCATTTCATACAATCGCTTCTTTTCTGTCTGAATGGAGACTACATGTCACCTGAGGGCAGATTTTGTTCTCCAGCCACTTGAGTATACCGTCAATGTAAGCTTCTCAGACACCCATTACCTAGAAAGGACAGAAACCTCTGGATTTGACAAAGCCTGCCCTTTTAAATGTCCCTAGGAAGAAACTGGGCAAAATTGCTTAAAGTCAAAGAACCTCTTGGAATCTAGAAGTCCTAGACCCTGTCATGTTTATAATCCTGCCAATTATTGAGATGGTTCCAAGCGGTGTCAGCTGGCAGGGAAGGAGAGAACTCTCACTCATTAAATCCAGTGCTAGGGCCTCGATGGTTGACACAGAAGTGCTGATTCTGGCACAGTAAGCAAGTGAGGAGAGAAGCCTCTCTCTTTGGACCCACCAGGCTTGCACAAAGAACCTACTTTGGGAACAGGGGCTGAATATGTGAGTGTGACCTTGGAATCCAAGCATAGAGCATCTTTAGCTGAATATAACTCAGGAGAGAGTGGGATGTGCACATCTAAAAGCTGAGTTCCTATTCACACTTCAAGCTGCTGAAGACTTTCATACCAATTGTAGGCTTAGCAGATATCGTTGGCTATTATAGGCACTCTCTGCATCCCATATTCTCTGCAGATCCCTTTACTATTCTTGTGCACATAGGCTTCTGTGGCCTTCCTGAAGGAAGGGAAATTGTCAGGGAAAATGGACTGCTCTGTATAGTCCACATTCTAAGTTCATCTCAGCTAACTTTAGCTCTTAGAAATGTGTCACAACAGAGGGCTTCTTGGTGGGGGGGGTGGGGGGTGCAGTCAGACTAGCTCATCTAGCTAGCAAGCAAAGAGTAGAGAACGGCACATGGTAAAGAATCCTGTCCATGGGTTGAAAGCTGATAGGGTGAATCTGGGCATCTCCCAATGTGCCTGTCTCTTTGACTGGTGTTGTACACATCTGGGCTGCTGCCCTCTGTGTTTGGTTTATACAGTGTCATCCTGGGATCTTTTTTAACCATCCTCCTGGAAATCCCCTTTACTTCTCTTCAGTGTTGAAACTTCTGTTCCTGTTACATGTTTCGCTTTCTCAGAAATACATTCTCGAGACTTTGTGTGTGTGAAAATGTCTTTATTCAATTTTTGTGCTTTTTTAGGGTAATTTGGCTGGGTATGGAACTCTAGGTTAGAGAGCATTTCCTTTTAGAATTTGGAATACACTGCCCCATTTTCTTTGTTTCTGGTGATGCTATTGAGAAGTCTGCAACCATTCTAATTTCTGATCCTGGTATGTGACTTTTTTTCTTTCTCTAGAACCTTGTCGACTCTTTATTTCCTCCAATTTTTGGAAAATTTCCAACGATGTGCCTCAGTGTGCATCTATTTTCATTTACTGTGACCCAATATTTGACGTATTCTTTGAAGCTGGAAACATATGTCTTTTTTTAATCTCTGGGAAATTTGAAGAAATAATTTCATTTGTGATTAACTCCGTTCTGTCTTGTTTTCTTCTTTCTCTCTCTCTCTCTCTCTCTCTCTCTCTCTCTGGAACTCCTATTATTTACAGGCTGTACTTCTTGCACTATTCTTTTAATTTTGCTTTCTTTTCAAAATTTTTTGCTCTACTTTCAACTTTTTGCCCTACTTTTTGAGAGAGTTACTATTGAGTTTTTCATTTCTGCTGTTTTTATTTTCCAAGAATTTTGTTTTGGCCTCAGAATGCTCTTTTTTTGTTTCACCCTGTTCTTTTTTCTTGGATTCAGTATCTTCTCTATGTAAAGATGCAATAAATATACACTTTAATTTTCCTCTCCTCTCATGTTCTCACTTTTCCCAGATACTACTTTGTTTGTTGTTTGTTTTGTTGTTTATCTTCCACATACTTGGCTTTCCTCAGATGTTTGGTAGCACTGACACATCCATGTGGACAAGCATGTGGACCTGGGGCACCTGGGTGGCTCAGTTGGTTAAGCATCTTCCTTCAGCTCAGGTCGTGATCCCAGGGTCCCGGGATTCAGCCCTGCATTGGGCTCCCTGCTCAGCGGGGAGTCTGCTTCTCCCTCTCACTCTGTCTGCCACTCCTCCTGTTTGTGTGTGCTCTCTCTCTAATCTGATTGGGAATCCTTAAGCTGATTTAAAACTACAGGCAAGTGGGTAGAACTTCGGACTTCAGCTAGATCTGTTGATCTTGAATTACAGATTCCCCAACTACTCTAAAGGTTTAAGAGAATGCCTGACATATTAGAAGTGTTCAATATGTGTTACTCTTGTTGTTGTTGTAGAAAATACGTATGCTGAGAAGCGAATGTAGACACAACTTAACTAATCAAAAGCCCATACCTTTGTTAGGAGCTTCACAGAGACTTATAAAGATGCAATCATTCTCAGAAATTTGGGCACAAGCTTTAAATGGCGGCTTCAGTGCTTCATGGTTGGTGGGTGGATGATGGAGAAAACAAATGGAATGAAGATACTGGAGGCCACCACAGGAGAAGATGGGAGGCAGCTGGCTGAGAAGGAGAAGGTGGCTAGAAGAGGTGTCAAGTCACCATGGTGGCTTCCAGAGAATGCTAGTGGTTTCCTCATTAAGCTTGTGTCTAAACACCCTCCATCTTTACAGTTCTAGGAGAATGGGTTCTTGGGGACAAATTTGTTAATTACTTCCATGACTTCTTGGGTGGCTGTCCATTTTTTTTTTAATTTTTATTTATTTATGATAGGCACACAGTGAGAGAGAGAGAGGCAGAGACACAGGCAAAGGGAGAAGCAGGCTCCATGCACCGGGAGCCCGACGTGGGTTTCGATCCCGGGTCTCCAGGATCACGCCCTGGGTCAAAGGCAGGCACCAAACCGCTGCGCCACCCAGGGATCCCCGGGTGGCTGTCCATTTTACAGGTGATGGCCCCAGAGGCCCAGCTCTGCCAGGGGAAAGAAGGAATATTCCATTCATCGGGCTATGGGTTATTAAGCCACTCTCTTCCTGTCACAGACAGATTGTGAATAACACTGTGTTCTCTTCCATCCCCTTTGCTGCCTCCTCTTCTCTTTCCACAGCCAGGGGAAGACAGTGGGTGTAACAAGGCCTTGCTATCCTCAGTCTGGTGGGTGCTGGCCTGTCTGGCCCTTGGTAATGGGAAGAGTACCTTTTTCCTTCTTCCCACACCTGTCAGTCCCCAACCACCTGGGAGTCCCCTCCAGAAATCTGACCTCCAGCTTCCGCAGTGCTGGGCCACTGGCCACAGTGGTGGATTCCTCCTGGAAGCTGGTGTAGCCTTTGGCAGGAGACCAGCTCTGCAAGTCATTGATTTCAACTACTCAGCATCTTGTCTCGGCAATTCTTGTGCATCCGCCTCTCTCAATTCAATTCTAATAACTTTATTGGCACAAAGAGATGAAGAAAGGATTGCCAAAGACAATAATCAAATTTCTGCAACTAGGATGATATGTGTGTGTTTATTTATTTATTTACTTATTTATTTATTTAGAGGCTGTTTCATTAAGATAAGAACTGTATGGGCTCATATTGTGTATTATCTTTGGATTCTTCTCCAGTGAGACAGTCTATATTAGGAGGTTTGATTCAGATCCTTCCTCCCAGTTGTGCAGCCTCATTATTTTCTCTTCTTGTTTTATTCTTGTTCATTCCCGTGTCTTTTTCGTGCAACGTTTTTAATGATGAAAGAAGCCAAATAAGCAAATATTTTCTGAGAACCTACTATGTCCTAGGCAGAGTGATGGAGTATTTAAAAACATACACTACTTTTTAATCTAAAGTAGGAAAAAAGCTGGGGCAAGCCATAGCAAAGTGATCACATAAGTTTACCCATCCATCCAAGATAATATCCTTTCTATAAATTAAAGAGAAAGGAAAGCTGAGGGGTTAAGTGTGCAGGTGTCCAGGTCTGCCCCTCACTAGATGTGATTTGGGGCAAACTACTTTGTGTCTGTTTCCTCACTTACAAAGAAGTGAATGGTAACAGTAACACCTACCTCTTAGGGTTGTTATGAAAATCATGCAAGGTTGAACACAGCACTTAGAAAAGCCTGGCGCTTAGTAAGCACTTACTAAATGGTAACTATTATTATTATTGTTATGGTTATGGTTATTGTTATTATTATTATCAATATTATTATTATGACTTACAGAGACCTTCCCAGTTTTCTCACCCAAGCTCCTCCTCTTCATAGTGAGGATATAAAAGACCAGAGAGATTTACTTGCCCAAAGTCATAGTTTGGTCTCTTTCATTGCAGACAAAGATGCTAAATAATCTACATCATGCTGCTCCCTTGGCCAATGGTGTGAGTTTTGATTCTGGAAACTCAATCAAAATTTTGGCAAGGGATTCTTCTCTGGGCCACCATTCAGTGAATAACCCCTCACAGAGTTTGCTGGACTTTCATTGTCTCCTAATCACTTGATTGATTGGGATAGAGTTATACAGACATCACCAGTATCTAGGTGAGGGATGGTACTTTGGTTCAGATGGTCACAAGACAGTGCAGTGGTTAAAAGCCACTGAGTCTGGTGCCAAACAGACTGATTCAAATCCTGGCTCTTTCCTTTTCACCTGCTGTGTGAACTTGGACCAATTACTTAACATCTCGAAGCCTCAAAGTCCTTAGGAACAAATGTGGATAGCAATGACACTACCCCTTATTACAATGTCATGAGGATGAAACAAAATTATTTAGAATAGTAAGTAAAGAGCTTAGCTTAGTGGCTGGGATACAGTAATACTCAATACATGGAAATTAATATGATTTTTATACTAGTTTTTAGTGTTCTCTTTTTTACCTGTGACCTCATTTTATCCTCAAGACCTCCCTCTAAGAGAAGCAGGAGAGATTCTTTTATTTCCACTCCTAGCTAAAGGAAAGAGTCTTCATGGAGGCTGAGGATCACACCACTAGCAAGTGGCGGCAGCAGGACCTGAGGCACACAGAGACTTAGTGACACCTAAAGCAGGGCTTTTTCTCCTCCACAAGTGTACCTTAGGCACTAAGCAAATCTAAACACATCCTCATAATTGAGAAGGGAAAAAAATAAAGAGAACTGGGAAAAAAATGAATGGAATCATCGTAAAGTTACAGTGATGTTTTTGTTAGACCCATTAAATCAAAGCACCTACATGAGGTGCAGGTGGGAAAAAGGAAGCTCTTCATATAGCCCCACAAGAACCCCAAACGAAACAAAACAGAAGCACGCTGTCTATAGAGAAGAACAGAGGAACCAATCATCAGAAGTTGCCTTGGAAGTCAAAGCCAGGATATGGTAGCCTGAATTAATACTCTCAGCTCATCTCAGACGTAGGGCAGAACAAAGTCTCGGAGAGAAAGATAAGCAGATCAGAGTCAGATTGCTTGGGTGAAGCGTCAGATCAGAGTCTGCAAAGACAGTACCTGCTCATGAAAATGACTGTGATGGTGAGTGCAGCTGTTAAGATAATAATCTTTGCATCCATGTAACCATCAGCCAGGGAGCCAATGCATTGTGGGACTGTTCATTAAGTCAGGAAGCATTAGGACGTCTGCAGCTGATCTTTTTTCTCCCTTGGTTCCCAAAACACTATGAATCCGAAGGAGGTCCCAAGCAGACCTGCTGAGGAGATGAGTCATTTTTGTCAGAATCAGTGGTCTGCACTAAGGCCAAAGCCACCTCCCAGCCACCCTGCATCTCGTGCCTTGCATGGCCTGACTGGTCTGTCTTCTCCCAAAAACCTCCAGACATTGGCTACCCTCTAGATGGGTGGAAAACCTGAAATCTCTCTTGGCATCAGTTTCCCCAACAACTTCTGTTGTTGATACATGTGGCAGGGGCCTGGGAGTTTGTGGGATAAGAAGCAAGAGTGAGTCAGGAGGCACTGTCGCTCAGGATCTGGGATGTTGATGGTTATGGAATAAACTGGGACTGGGCCCTCTCTCTCTTCCTGCTCCACAACCATAGAGTTCAAGCATGGTGGAGCATGCTGCACTAAATATGGAAACACAGAATGCAGAGAAACTGCCCCTTCTGAAAGTCCTGAAACCCCTCTAGGTAGAAATTGTTGTCCTACCAAATGGAACAGTTGGGCCTAAGAAGCAGGCAACATGGGTCCAAGGCATATCAGACAAATATGGGCCCCGGGCCCCAGGAGACAGCTGTACTGGTAGCAGCATCGTGATAGCTTTGACACATCTGGTTTCATCTTTCTTTCTTTCTTTCTTTCTTTCTTTCTTTCTTTCTTTCTTTCTTTCTTTTTTTTTATTGTTTTATTACAGGTACATGTGGGTACAGTGCTGACACTCTTCGTCACCCAGCAAAATCTCCTAATGCTCACAGTCAGCTGTCTGCTCGTACTGGGAGAGGCAAGAAGGGCTCCTTACATCTGCCTGCCTGCTATCTGGAGGCAGGAGCCAGGTCTGTTTGCCTCAGACGGTCTGCCACTCTCTGTAACTCTCCTTTGATCGATCCCTGGGAAAACTCTGATGGGCATTTTGCCATTCAGTGGTACACGATCGGCTGCCAAGGCAGTTGGGCATGGAAAGGAAGAATGTTATAAAAACAAGAGAGGAAGTTGGGCTTCTCACATTGAGAGAAAGGAAGGATGGGGAATTTAAGGTGAAGAATGGGAGATGGGTACCATGGTGAGAAAACTGGACTTGGCATTCCTGCCTCCAAGGGCATGAGGGGTTTAGAATGGGTCCACAGCGGGGACCAAGTAAAGGCAGGGATAGTGCCAGTGGAGATGGGTAATGAGGAATCCCGGGGTGGCTGCTAGCATGGGATGGGCGGAGGAGGGGCATCTAGAAGACTGTTCTTTTCCCTCGCTCTGAGGATTGGTATGCTCTGACTTCACCAGCATGGTGAATTAAGGATGTTTCAGTCAGTGCCTCTTTTTAAACCAGCTGCTGAGAAAGGGTACTGGGTTCAATCCATTGCTTGTGGAGGAAATAACTTCTGCTCCTTGAAACCTCATGGAGTGCACTATTTTGAATTTAGTAAATCCAATTTGGAAGTAAGAGCCATCATGCTGTTTGGATTTATCAGCAATTAAGTTTTTAAGCCAACATTTGTAAAGTGCTATTGAATTTAAAACAATCTTATGCGCTATCCACTTGGTTTTTGAAATAACTCCAGTAGTTCCACTTTATAGAGGTAAAATTGAGGTCTTAAAAAAAGATTCAAAAAAGGCCGCAGAGCTAACAAAAGTCCAATAGACGTCCCGATTTTGCTGTTTTGCTTTGCTTATTTCCTCACACTAAATCTTATTTTTTTCGTCACACTAAATCTTTTTTGGGGGTGCCTGGGTGGCTCAGTGCTTGAGAGTCTGCCTTTGGCTCAGGTCATGATCCCAGAATCCTGGGATCAAGCGCCATATCAGGCTTTCTGCAGGGAGCCTGCTTCTCCCTCTGCCTATGTCTCTGCCTCTTTCTCTGTCTCTCTGTCTCTCATGAGTAAATAAATAAAATCTTTCAAAAATAGATAAATAAATAAATACCTTTTTTTTCAGTGATATCATAGGGCTATAACTTGGAGATCATGAATAAGTGACAAGACATCAGTGGATCTCCTAAAATTATTTACAAAATTTGTACGAAAGTGCCTGTGTGCTCTTTTTTCTAAGGAGGGGGTCCACACTTAGAGCAGAGTCATAAATATTTTCATGATAGCAAAACATTAAACAAAATATCAGGGGATCCCTGGGTGGCTCAGTGGTTTAGCGCCTGCCTTCGGCCCAGGGCATGATCCTGGAGTCTCGGGATCAAGTCCCACATCGGACTCCCTGCATGGAGCCTGCTTCTCCCTCTGCCTGTGTCTCTGCCTCTCTCTCTCTCTCTCTCTCTCTGTCTCTCATAAATAAATAAATAAAATCTTTGGAAAAAAACATCATAAAAGGAAAAGCTGTTTGGCTAACAGTTATGCACCTAACACCTATATCCCCTGCACACACCAGTATCACAACGAACCAAAACGAAATTGTTAGTACAAGTATAACAATCTCCAAAAGCTACGCGAAACAGATCAATTGAATCTTCAATTCTATTGGAATTTTGGGATCTGTGTAGGCACAATGTAGCTCTCTTGTCCTAACTGCTTCCTGCGTCTTTTGCTCCCATTCCCACCCAGCCTGGGGAGGGGGGCCAGCAGACAGGCAGGAGATAGGTTTCTGGCTCTCTTCAGAATGCTATCCTTTAGACTCTTGCAGCCACTCTTGATTTTTCACCCAGAATCCCGCTCTGTTGTTTGCTTTCCAACATGCTCAGTCCTCAGTGTGGCCATGGGCTCTCCTGAATTTGGCCCTAATCCCAGGCCCAGCACATCAATCTTGATCATCTAACCAATCAAGGTAATTTTATTCCCCTTGCTAGGAACTGACTTAAGAAAGAACATGTAACTTAATTCTGATCAATGAGATTGGAGGCTAACTCTACTGGGGATGCTTCTGGGAAAGGTTTTTTAGCTTTTAAGAGAACTGAAAAGAATCCAGACATCTCTTTTCTACCTCTGAATATGGCTGTGCACAAATATGATCACTGGAGCTGTGGCAGCCATCTTGAGGCCACAAGAAAAAATGACCAACATGGTAAAGACAGCTGAGCAGAAAGTACAGAAAATACTGAATGAATCAACCAAGAAGCTGTCCTCCTACACTTCATGTTATGTGAGATAGTAAATGCCCTAATTGTTTAAGACATTTTTTTAATAATAAATTTATTTTTTACTGGTGTTCAATTTGCCAACATACAGAATAACACCCAGTGCTCATCCCGTCAAGTGTCCCCCCCCGGTGCCCACCACCCAGTCACCCCCACCCCTCACTCTCCTCCCCTTCCACCACCCCTAGTTCGTTTCCCAGAGTTAGAAGTCTTCCATGTTCTTTCTCCCTTTCTGATATTTCCCACCCATTTCTTCTCCCTTCCCCTCTATTCCCTTTCACTATTATTTATATTCCCCAAATGAATGAGAACATATAATGTTTGTCCTTCTCCAATTGACTTATTTCACTCAGCATAATACCCTCCAGTTCCATCCACGTCGAAGCAAATGGTGGGTATTTGTCGTTTCTAATGGCTGAGTAATATTCCATTGTATACATAGACCACAGCTTCTTTATCCATTCGTCTTTCGATGGACACCGAGGCTCCTTCCACAGTTTGGCTATTGTGGACATTGCTGCTATAAACATCGGGGTGCAGGTGTCCCGGCGTTTCACTGCATCTGTATCTTTGGGGTAAATCCCCAGCAGTGCAATTGCTGGGTCATAGGGCAGATCTATTTTTAACTCTTTGAGGAACCATCAAGATAAGAAGCTTTTGCACAGCAAAGGATACAGTCAACAAAACTAAAAGACAACCTACAGAATGGGAGAAGATATTTGCAAATGACATATCAGATAAAGGGCTAGTCTCCAAGATCTATAAAGAACTTATTAAACTCAACAGCAAAGAAACAAACAATCCAATCATGAAATGGGCAAAAGACATGAACAGAAATCTCACAGAGGAAGACCTAGACATGGCCAACAAGCACATGAGAAAATGCTCCGCATCACTTGCCATCAGGGAAATACAAATCAAAACCACAATGAGATACCACCTCACACCAGGGAGAATGGGGAAAATTAACAAGGTAGGAAACCACAAATGTTGGAGAGGATGCGGAGAAAAGGGAACCCTCTTGCACTGTTGGTGGGAATGTGAAATGGTGCAGCCACTCTGGAAAACTGTGTGGAGGTTCCTCTAAGACATTTTAAATTCAGATGACAATGACCTGTTGGCAACAACAAGTTGGCAACTTGTTGGCAATGACTAATTTATTTAAGTCCTATGCTATGGAACCACCTTCTATGGAATGTCTTAAAGTAAGAGAATTCTATTAGTTTTGAGGTAGACTCACCTTATAGAGAATAGAGAGCCAGCGTACCTGGATGAATGACCAAAGTAGGAGGGGTTGGATCTCATGCATTCATCTCTGTAACTTAAAATTCCAAATTTTCGAAGGGACTCTAGGGATAGTTTGGATCATTGTTGAACTCTGGTCAATGGACAACTACAGTCATGCAGGGATACTTTAGGAGCCTACAAATACTTGATTTTTGTTGTACAGGGTGCCTGAGGGGCTCTGTCAGTTAAGCAACTGTTTTTGGCTCAGATCATGATCCCAGGGTCCTGGGATTGAGTCCCATGTCAGGCTCCCTGCTTTTCCTTCTCCCTCTGCCTGCCACTCCTGTTTGTGCTCTCTCTCTCTCTCTCTCTCTCTGTCAAATAAATAAATAAAATCATTTTTTAAAAAAGATTTTTGTTTTACAATCACAAATACCTCGATTAAAGAAATTCACGTTAAATATTTCGCACACCAAATGTTTATATACTAGAAACAACCAACATCTTTAAATTGGGCTTCCAGCTTTACATGCTTCTGTGTATGTAGCTCCTGCCGGAAATATGTTGTAAATGTTTGTTGATTCAGAATGTTGCAGCTCTGTACTGGTTCTTTCTATGTTATTATTGTTTGGGCTTTTTTTTTCTTTTTTAATGCAGGCCTTCCCATGTCTATTTACATAAAATTGTACACATGACTATCAAATATAGCATGCACAGGCCCTAAGAAATTAAATGCCAGATGAAATATATATTTGCCCAGCACCCCTCAAGATCACAGTACAGTAATTAGTCTTAAAATACTATTGGACAAAGGTTGCAGGGCAATGATTGCTTCACATTATACATAGTTCCAGCATCTATTGTAAGATCTGAATGCTTCTCTTCCTTTGAAAGCCTGAATAAGTTTACTTTGGCAAGGTGAAGCTTTTGGGTTAATCACAGGTAATTGATCTGCAAAGACATCAAACCATGTAGTCAATGTTTCAAGCAAAATAGACTTATCTATTTTAAATTTTTTAGTAAATATCTGACAGAGACAGGCAATGGAGAAGCTAGGACCTCATTGGACATCTCACCATTGTTAACAGTTGTTGTTATGAGGTGTCCATCATTATTCTAGAGCCTCGCCTGTATTGGTGGATGCAAGCCACCCACAACCTCATAAGGTAGGCACCATTAACGTGCCCATTTTGCAAACATATGACACAAAAACAGAGGCACTCAGTCCACAGGGAATAGTCTTAGGAGTTGAAGTCATAAAGTGTGCCTCCAGAATCTGGACTGTTTTTCACTGCATGATATTTTGCTTTGAGGAATGAGGATTTCCTTGGTCGAACAAACTGTTTGCTAACTCCCTCCCTCCAGACTGGACATTCTCCCCTTCAGGAAGAACAGGTCTCACGTGCTGGTATTAACTCCATCTTGAAGGGAAATTATCCTCACGCTCCTCTTTGACACCTTCTGATCTGAAATTGCCAGGTGAACACACCTGTACATTTGCAACCACCCACGTGTGTGAATTAGGATTCTCTTAATACCACGCAGCTAAAACAAAACTACATCGAACAATGGGGCTGAGATGAGACAGCAACTGTTTTCCTCTGTTCTCAAATTTTATGTATTCTTGAGACAACATTTTTTTAATGGGGTGACAGGGAAATGTTACAAAACTGAACCTATAAAGTACATTAATAGCAACATCCACATCTGTCAGCCTGTCCCTCCTGTTTAGCCAGGTTCTGCAGCTGACTTAGAGTAAATATCAGAAAAGCACCTAGAAGCAAGGAATAGAAACTCAGTGGCTTGAACAAAGAGGGACCTGTTGCTCTCACATCACAAGAAGCAGGGATGTAGATGGTGCTGGTGTTGGTCTGGCCATTCTACATCAGCCAACATCTCCGACATTCTCTTGGCTTTTCCCAATGGACACAAGCAGGCTGATGTAGGTGCAGCCAACACAGTCACCCCACAGACAGAAAAAGGAGCAAGGAAAGTATCTACCTCCTTTGTCCCTTCCATCAGGAAAGGAAAATGTTCCCAGAAAACTGCAGGCTTCTGCTTACATCTCACTTACTTCAAAACTGTCGCCTGGTCACTTCCAATACAGCGAGGCTGACAAAGTGCTTAGCTTCCCTGGGCTTTAGAAGCAAAAGTGGACAAGAGAAATGAGGTTAGAAATGGATACCGAGTCGTATCCTGTGTCTGCTACAAAGAAAAACAAAGATTTTCCAGGTTACCGTGGGTACATGTCCTTTAGGGAACCATACAATATCGGCTTTGAGGGATTTAACAAATAGGACACGCATGCAGCCATTTAAAAACATTTGGTTAATTGCTTATTTTTCATGTAACACTGCACTGGGGCCTGGGAAGTCTCAGAGGTCTGGCACTAGCAGCTTTCCCCACCTGAAGAAGGAAGAGATGAGCTCGCTAACCAATTTTTCATAGCGCTAAGGAATCACGGGAAATTTTCAATCTCCATTTCGGTGTTACAAAAAGATTGGCTCTCTAAGGACGTGTCAAACTCTAGAGCTCTCTGATTTTGTATAAATAATAATTTATTAAGATGTTCTCTGTCCCTGCTGCAATGTCACTGTGAGGGTTGCTGTCAGCAACATGTAATGACCCACATTTCCCCAGGAGCTTAAGCCATCATTGCATTAATCTGATGTGATGGGGGCAACCAGAACGTGGCATAGGAATTGTATTTTAATACGAAACAGCACTACAACCTTGAGAAGGCAAGAACAGATGATAAAAGCTTGGAAAAGACTGGAAAAAGTCAACATAAATAGGAAATAAGAATTTAGAACTTGTAGCTAGTATTAATAAACAATTTATAAACAATTTTCATCCATCCAAGATTCTAACACTGCTGAGGCCCCTTTTCAGGAATAAACGGCCTGCCTGTTTCTAAAGGTGGCCGCTCTTCATTCAACCTTCGGTGCTTACCCTGAGTGACCTTGTAGACACGGTCCTTCATACACTCAATAAGTCTTTAATGAGCACATTTATGTTCCAAGCACTGTAGTAGATCCCTGGGACAGAAACATGAAATAAATCCTGGCCTCTTACTTTAGGATGCTTATGTCTGCTGGAGGAGATGGCCACCTTGACTAAACACTGAAATTCATTGGGGCAAGTGGCTATAATAGAATAGTGAACCAGGTGCAGAGAAAGTACTGAGAGATTCAAGTCAATCCTGCCTGATGCAGGTATGAGACAAGGAGGGCATAAGTGGAAGAAGAATGGGCAGAGTCTTCCACAAGCAGAGGAAAGGTACCTTTTGAGTGGCAGGACAAGTGCAAAGGCAAGGAAATATGTTCGGAAAGCTGTGTATCATTTTGTGCATCTTCTAGAATACAGGGTCTATCGGGGAGAATGGTGGGTGAAATACTCAGACAGTCCAGCTCATTTTGAAAGTGTTTTTGGTTGCATACATACAGAAGGATAGTCTAGCAAAGTAAGGCAAAACTGTGCTGGCTCTTGGTTTTTCTTGGTTTCTCTTACAACCAACTTTTATTTCTACCATTTGTGTCCTTTATTATAGGGGTTGGAAGCCTGAGAACTATGTATCCCATGCTCCTTTATGTCCGGCGCTCTGAACCACATAACAGTCAGCCAATGAGATTTGCTTAAGATTTGGAGATGGAAGGGCCTGGAAGCATGCTGTGTTGTTCTGTCTCTGGCAGTGGCTTGTCGGTGCTTGGGCTTTGATAGAAACAAGGGTTTGCAAAGTCCTCAGGGCACCCTGTCAGCTACCACTTTCACTGCTGTAGGACAGCCGTGATCCATCAGTGGAGGTTTTCTGTAGTTTCCTGACAACTTTTAATTGTAAAACCACAGCTGCAGGGGTAAACCTAAAAGCTAGCGACTTCCTATGACTTTCACTAATTCCATTTTCCCAACAGTGTTGTAGGCACCTAATCCTCTCTATTAAGTCTCTCCGCCTGCAATACCAAGAGCCACTCCTAATTTCCTGACAGAACTCTCCCTGCTATCAATATATGGGAAGGTAAGGGACAAAACCACTCCTAACTGCAGTTAATGTAACTGTCTACATAGAAAATCCACAGTTACATCTTAGAACTGAAAGGAAAATTCATCAAGTTTGCTAGATAGTAGAGCTGATACATTTAAAAATTGCACAAGTCACACACCTACATGTTATCCTTGATTCTTTCTTCCCCATCACCTCTCACATCTAATCAGTCACCAAGTCCTGTTGATTATATCTACTCAACATTGTGCAAATGCATCAACACCCCCCCCCACCACCACCACCCTAATCAGACCACCAACATTTCTCCCCTAGATTACTAACTTAGCCCATTTGGGCTGCTATCTAAAATAATACCACAAACTGGGTGACTGATAACAGATATTTTTTCTCACAGTTCTGGAAGCCAGGAAGTCCTGGATCAAGGTGCTGACAGATTGAGTGTCTGGTAAGAGCTCACTTCCTGGTTCAAAAGTGGATAGTCTTGCTAGACTATCTTTCTGCATGTATGCAACCGAAAACACTTTCAAAATGAGTTGGACTGTCTGAGTTCTGATGTGATAGAAGGGATTAGGGAACTCTCTGGCCTATTTTATAAGGGCACTAATCTTTTTTTTTTTTAAATGTTTATTTATTTATGATAGTCACAGAGAGAGAAAGAGAGAGAGGCAGAGGGAGAAGCAGGCTCCATGCACTGGAAGCCCGATGCGGGATTCGATCCCGGGTCTCCAGGATCGCGCCCTGGGCCAAAGGCAGGCGCCAAACCCCTGCGCCACCCAGGGATCCCAGGGCACTAATCTTATTCATGAGGCCTCCACCCCCATGATGTAATCACCTCCCAAAGGTCCCACTTCCAAATGCCATCATGCTGGGGGTTGAGTTTCAACATATGAATTTGGGGGGTAGAGGACACACACATTCAGTCCATAGCAGCAACCCTAACAGCATCCTAACTAGTCTTCTGGATGAGTTTTACCTTCCTGCATTCTTCACAGCACAGATGGAATGGTCTTTCTGAAACATGAACTCAATCCAAGCATTCTCCTGTTTCAAAGGTTCCTCACTGCTCTGGGGATTAATTCCAAATTCTTCCATGTAGTTTTCAAAGTCCTTCACAACCTTCCCTCTGGCTCCCTCTCTAGTTTCACTCTTTCTACACCACACTTGCCTCTTGAGAGCTCTAGTCTTACTGTAATTCTGTCATGTTCTCAAATAAGCCTTTTCACGAACAGTTATCTCTGAGAGCCTCATCCTTCTCATTAGTCCCTCCTGCCCCTCAGATCCTAATCAAGCTTCAGGCTGGGGACTGGACCTCATGTCTTCTGACTGGCAAATGGGGCTCTTCTAATTCTGATACCTCTGCTCCACTATGGCCCTTACTATACTTTATTATTACTGCTTGTTTAATTGTTGTTCTCCAACAGCCAACTATAAGCTCCATGAGACTGAGAATGTGTAGATCATTGTACACCTAGTGCTGACACATGGAAGATACCCCTTAAACATTTGTTGAAAATAAACCCTTATATTCATCTTCAGATGTTAGATTGAGGGGTGACGGGTGGGCAGGGGTAAGGGAGGCCATGACAAAGACAAGCAAGGCTCCACTGTTGGGTTATTGTCCTACACAAACCACCATAGGTTACCACAGGGAAGTTCATTTCCATCTCAGTAAACCCCAGGATGAGGTGAGACACTTGCCTTGGACGTACAATATAGGGAGGTACCAGGAAATTCATTAATCAAGATAACATTTTTTTAAGATAAAGAACATTTTAGTGAACACAAAAGAGCCACATTAGAGATGGAGGCAAAAAGGAAAAAATTGGGAAAAATACTGATCCAGTCTATATTTAAAATTTGTAAATTTTATCTATTTTATTCGTCAAGGAGTTTTTACATTAATTTTATTTTTTTAAATGTTGCATTAAGATACTGTTTAGTTTACTTGATTGCTGAGTGTTTTGGCATGCTCTTAGCATTTGTACCTCAGTCAGGTTCCTCACTTACCTAACTATAGTCTCAGCTCTGTAGAGTGTTTCACCAAACTCTGATGGGAGGGCTTGTTCTGTTTCCTTGTTCAACATAATGTGTGTTATGGGGGTTTTAAAAAAGATATACTCTTTATAAATTAAGGGTTTTCCTTTTATTCCTGGCTTACTAAAAATATTTATTAGGGATAGTCACCGAATTCAAAAACAAGTGCTTTTTTAGCATCTCTTGAAATGATCATGTAGTGTTCCTCCTTTATTTTCTTTTTAAAGTTTTACTTATTTGTTCATGACAGACACACAGAGAGAAAGAGAGACAGGCAGAGACACAGGCAGAGGGAGAGGCAGGCCCACATGGGACTCGATCCCAGGTCTCCAGGATCACACCCCGGGCTGAAGGTAGCACTAAACCGCTGAGCCACCGGGGCTGCCCACGTTCCTCCTTTATTTTTTTTTTTTAATTTTTATTTATTTATGATAGTCACACAGAATGAGAGAGAGAGAGGCAGAGACACAGGCAGAGGGAGAAGCAGGCTCCATGCACCGGGAGCCCGACGTGGGATTCGATCCCGGGTCTCCAGGATCGCGCCCTGGGCCAAAGGCAGGTGCTAAACCGCTGCGCCACCCAGGGATCCCACGTTCCTCCTTTAATGTAAGAATGTAGTGAATTACATGGATAACAGTAAGAAAAGTTGTTCCCATTTTTTTGTTATCATAAGCAAACAATAATCATATATATGAATCAATGATCTTTAGTCATTTGAATTATATCTTTAGGTTAAATCCCCTAGCATTCTAAGTGGAATTAATGGGTTGTCATTTTATTTGAAGTTTTTTCATTTTAAACTTTTCTCCAGGCACCTGGGTTGCTCTGTGTTTGAGCGTCTGCCTTTAGCTCAATGATTAGATCCTATATGTCTCAGGATCAAGTCCCGCATCCGGCTTCCCTCAGAGAGCCTGTTCCTCCCTCTGCCTGTGTCTCTGCCTCTCTCTCTCTGTGTGTCTCTCTGAATAAATAAAATCTTTATAAAGAAGAAAGAAAGAAGAAAGAAGAAAGAAGAAAGAAAGAAAGAAAGAAAGAAAGAAAGAAAGAAAGAAAGAAAGAAGAAAGAAAGAAAGGAAGGAAGGAAGGAAGAAAAGAAAGAAAAAGAAGAAAGAAAGAAAGAAAGAAGAAAGAAAGAAAGAAAGAAAGAAAGAAAGAAAGAAAGAAAGAAAGAAAGAAAGAAAGAAAGAAAGAAAGAAAGAAAGAAAGAAAGAAAGAAAGAAAGAAAAGAAAGAAAGAAAGAAAAAACAACCTTTTCTCAAATGAAGCACATTTCCAAGACATGCCATTATCAATAGTAGCCGTCTTCCTTCACGAGTGGCCTGGGGGAAGTTGACACGTTTTCACTTCCAATCTCCTCTTTTACAATTTCCTGGCACAGTCGTGTGTGAGTGAGGGTCTGGCAGTGGTAACAGTGCAGTAACTGTTAAACCTGATGGGAACTTTCAATACCTTTTATAGGAAATGAAAGAAGAGCCCCACTCAACCGTACTTGAGTTACAAATTAAAAGGAGAAAAAGAAATTTAAAAAAAGAAAACAGAGAATCCCCACATATGGCAGGATTCTGTCAAGGGGAAATTGCTACTTTGGAATCTCCTAACGTGTGTGAGTATTGCAGAAAAATAAAGTTGGGGCTTAGGTAGGAGAAAAGGTAGCCAACTCTTTTTTTTTTTTTTTTTTTTTTTGTAGCCAACTCTTTTGTGTCTTCTCTTCATATCTTGGCTGGGAATACGGAAGAGAGATAATATCATAACTGACTCACCACGGGGCAGCTCAGCCTCTTCTCTCTTTTCTAGGAGGATCTGTGGACTGTTGCTTAATTAGATAGCTCAATGTGAAGTCCTGCAGGAGAATGAGGCAGAGGCACATGGGGACGCTGCAAAAGTGAGTGAGGTTTCCCAGGAGGAGTATGGACAGCAGCTGGGGCAGCGCCCAGGACTACAGTGTAAGCTCCATCAGAGCAGGGGCCTCGTCTATCTGCCCGGCTGCACCTGCCATGCTTCATATAAGGCCCAACACACGGCAGCGCCCAGTAAATACTTAGCAATGAGTAAAAGAATGAACCACTAAGTGCTGCCAGACCCCACTATCAAGGACTGGACTCTGGAGAGGAAATACAAGAAGTGATCAGAAAAATCTAGTGACCTGGTATCCTGAATGCCAAGGGAAGAATATTTTAAGTGGGGGAAATAGATAACATTGTGCCAAATTATGCTGAGCAGGGGAAGTCATAGCAGTTACAAAACAGTCCATCTGAAGTAAAAAAAAAAAAAAAAAAATCGCAGCTATGACTTCAAAAGATAAGGGTTTTGATGCTGCTATTGTTGTTTGTTTGATGCATAGTAAGAAATTTAGAGACACAATGCTCAACAATGGCCCAGTGCCTTTCTTTCTCTCTGCCACTGGCAGCATGTTGGATGTCCTTCTCCTGCCACAAGATGGGTGCTCCACCTCCAGGGATCGAGGTCCACATCCATGGGAAGGAGAGTAAAGCAAGCCAGCTGAGTCCACCTATTTTTCTCAGGAACACTAAAGCTTTCCCAGAACAAGCTTTTACTTTCCTCTCTTTCCTCTCTAGGTCATGTGGTCACCTTTAGATCAATCCTGGACCCAAAGTTGTAACCTTCCACCCATCCCTGCCTTTGTCAATCAGATTCATTCTCTATAGCTCAGGAATGGCCTCCCCCTGAAATCAAGGGGTCTCAATGGCAGCTGAAAAGAATGGGAATCTGTTGGAGGAATGGAGGGAGAAGGCATGTTGGGTGGACCATGGATGATGTTTGATACAGAAGTTACATTTTTAAAAGATCCCAGCAGGATTAGCAGCATAATTTGTGAGGCCTGGTGCAAAATGGGAATCTAGAATCCCTTGTTCAAAAAATATATTAAGAATTTCAAGACAGCAACAGTGGAGCGCTAAACCAAGCATGGGGCCCTTCTGCGGAGGGGTGCCCGTGCCACTGTCTTCCTCTCGTGCCCCCGAAGTCAGCCCTGGGCCCCAAAGCTGTCCATTGAGCTGGGAGCTGGGGGCTCACTGGTCAATTCAGGTGAAGTGGGGAGGGGGAGGAGAGAAGAGTGCAGTAGGTTGGGGAGTGAATGGGGGTGAGCAAGTGGCAACGGCATCAACACTCACTGGAGAAAATAGATACAACGTGGTAGGAGAAGGCTGGCTAACTAGGGAAAGAGAGAAGAGAGGGGGCGGAGGCTATGTGTACCCAGAGAACTGCTGCTCAGGCATTTTCTGTCTCTCTTCTGGGCCAGCTTGCTTTGGAGCCTGGGGCGGGAGGTGGCGGGGAGGGAGAGACATTCATGTAGGGCAGGTGGGAGAGGAGCTGGGGCTGAGAGCTGCACTCACCCCTCACCAAGCACTCGCCACCAAACCAGGGGATCATGGAAACAGAGCCCTGGGTCTGAAAAGCTAGGTTGGAATCCTAGGTCAGAACTAGCCCAACTCTGAGTCTCCATCCCTTAGTTAGCTCACCTGTCAACAGAGGCAGGAAAATGCATGTCACGTGGTTTATAAGGGGGTGACTTGCTACAAAGGGAAGGCACAGTTACTGCCCTTTGAGCAGATGCCCTCCACACAAAAGCTGGGCATCCCTCTGCTGCCCATCCCTCCACCACTACTGACCCCAGCCACTCAACACTGATTTTAAGGGGAGGTGTCAATTTTAATAGATTCCTCTAATTATGTTATGATACTGTCAATACAAGTGGTGGGTGGGATTGTGCAGGGAAGGGAAGGAAAGGAAGAGGTAGGCATGTTTGTTTATGTAAATTCACTCTGTTCCTTTCCCCCCACCCCTTTGCCATCCATTAGAGACCGGCTCAGGGCTTACGGCACCCGGTGATGTAAACAGTGCCTCGGTGATATCACCCCCATCAGTGCCAGGAGACATAAATTTCATTTCCCAGAAGATGCAGCAGAGAGTAGCTTCTGGGCAACAGTGACTCTAGCAATAAATATTGGCAGAGGAGAGAGACCTTTAATGGAAAAGCTTTGCGAACTCTAGAGCAGCCAGGCTGTAAATCCCAAAACAGTGAGGGATTCGATATCTCAGATCAGAAGACAGATTCATGAGAGCAAAATAAATAATTCTATAGCCCATTTGAGGCAATCAACTATTAAAATGTAAGTATTAAAATAAAAAGCACATCGGAGGTAGGAAAGCATGGAAAGGAGGCAGAAACCCCCTAACTAGAGCAAGCCACCTAGCCTGGGTGGGCTGGTGGGGGGCGGGCTGAGGGGCGTGTCCTCCCGCAGGAGGAGCAGGTGGGCGGAGCCAGCCAGGAGGTGGTGGGCGGAGCTCCTCTGGGTTCTGGGTAGGAAGAGGGGGCACCTCAGAGCCCCCAAGGTAGATCCCACCAGATGGAGCTACCTCGTGGCAAGCACAGACTGTGCAGGGAGGACAGCAAGAATTCACCTGGGAAACACAAAAGGCCAAGTTGCAAGCTAACATAAAAGTCAGAGTGTGTCCCCCCAATATCACTTGTCAACAGAATACTTTGGGAACCTGAGTGCCATGACATTTCAAGTGATGTAATGCGTGTTCCTCTGCAGGGCGCTCGCTCGAAACACTGCCTGGATTCAGGAAGAATCCTAGGCTTCTCTTCATCTTGCACGATGTCTGGGCATCTGATGCTTCGGAACAGGTTGGTTCTTCTGAAAAGGTGACACCAAAATGCAGGGACCAAATCCTGCTCTAGTTGACCCAGGAGATCGCACATCATTCCCTAGGTCTACAAAGGCAGATCTAGAGTGGGAAGGATGCACCCAGATGATAGTGCTTCCACGTCTTCGTGGCCAGTTCTTGGAATGTTTGCACCCAGTGGGGTAGACAGGGCATGTCTCCTCTTATACCCTCAGATGTAGAAATGGAAATTCAAAGAGGTTAGATGACTTGCTCAGGGTCACAATAACCTGGGGCTTCTTGCCAAAAATAACCTGGAAGCTTTTCTCACTTTACAAGGAAGCAGAGGGAAATTCTCACTCAGCATGAGAAACCTTCCCCAGCAATTCTGCCTCTGGAATGAGAGATTCAAATGTGCATGGGTGTGTCTGGCGATTCCCTGGGGCTCCCCAACAGCCCCTGCCACCAAATCCCATTCTAGACTTGATCCCCATGAAGGAGCATCCCCTGGACAAAAGGAGCATCTCCTGGGGCTTAGGGTCCATCTTTTCTAGACCTGGTGCTGGTGTGAGCAGATGGAGGTGAAGGAGGGTGCTCAGCCTATGGCATTTGTCCCATAGGATGTTTGCCATGACTGAAGATCCAGGTATAGTCCAGAAAAGCTGGCGCTGAAAATCATCCTTACGGAGAGCGCCAGGGGAGTCAGTTTCTCAGGGGAGCCTTGAGCAACTGGAGGGACATACCCTGAGGGCAAGAGCCAAGTCTTATTCATCTCTAATTTCTCTTGCCTGGCACGTTGTATGACATTTACTACCCTCAAAACTTGTTTATGGAATAAATGAACAAATAAACTGAGTCTCGGCTCTTGCACGGACAGCACATGACAGTGAGCAAATCAATCCCCCAAGCTCTCTAGCCTCTAGTTTCCTCCGTGGGGTGAATTACTCCTTATGAGTTGGCAAGGAACACATGAACCAAAGCATGTGAAAGAGCCTGAAAGATTAAAATGCACCAAAAAATGTAAAGCTTTGAGAGGAAGCATTGCTAATATTAGGAATTATTTTCTTGACCACTGTCATCTTTCCTTGCTACTCAGTCTCTCTCTTTCTCTCTCAGTGTCACACTAATTATGGTCTCCCACCCTGATCTCTGTGTGCTGGGTGGTGGCAAGGGGGTTGGGCAGAAGGATAAATCAGGTTCGAGTCGTTGACAGTCTACACATCTTACTCTTACCAAGAAGCAGCAGTTTTGAAAGTGTATCTGCAATTACTGTGGCAACCTGGAGACCCACCCCACACCCTGGTGTCCGGAACAGTGGCCTTGTTAGATCTGTGTGTGTGTGTGTGTGTGTGTGTGTGTGTGTGTGTGTGGTGTGTGTGTATACAAGTGCACCAGGGAGGAGTGGGGTGATCCAGCTGTTGAGCCATGCCCCTCCCAACAGCTGTAAAGAGCCCCCCACTGGAAACAGCAAGTGGAGGCTCTTAACGTATCAACTGTTTTGATATGTTAGACCAGGAGTCAGTAAACTAAAACCCATGAGCCAAATCTGGCCTGCTATCTGTTTTTGTGCAGCCAACAGGCTAAGAACGACTTTTACTTTTTTTTTTTTTTTTGGCTTTTACATTTTTAAATGGTGGAAAAAAACCAAAAGAGTATTTCATGACATGAGATAATTGTATGAAACTCAAGTGTCCACATCCATCCAATAAAGTTTTATCAGAACATCACCTCATCCCTTTGTTTACATAATTATCTGTGGCTGCTTTCGAAGTTGAAATAGATCTGCAATGGAGACCATTCGCCCACCCCTGGTCTAGGCCTTCAGCTCAACGAACCTTCCATGGCAACAGACACCTGCCAAACTCTGGGCTCATCTCTGAGGGTACACAGATGAATAAAATACAGCTCTGTTCTTGTGAGGCCTGAGGACTAGTAGAAGAGCACATAGGTTAAGAACCTAGTCCTCTGTTCTTAGAGATGCCAGATCCATTCTGGCAAAGAGATTTTCAAAGAGATTCCAGTTTGAAGGAATGTGACCCCTACAAGGACTCCTATCCATTCATGATTCCAGCGAGGGCACAATTTTGCAGGAGAGTGAGCTGGTTCCTTGAGGCACACCCAGTGGTCCCTATCAGTACTTGGGGTATGGGCTGCCTTACACCAGCCTATTCTACTGGCTGTTTGCAAGCGGGTGTAGGGAGATCTAGTCACGATAGTCTGAAGTCCCTTGCGCCAGTTCTCCAACAGTCCATGGGTCACCCACCCTCTGTGCACAGCTGCATCTGCTGTTCCTTTAGTGGATTGTTTTATTGTTTCACTATTACCATTTTATTGTGGGTACTGCATGCAATCTGGTTTCTCCCTCTTACTGCTCTCCCTGCCTCACACAGATGTAAAATGTCTCTTTCCCCAGGGAAACTGCCCAAGTCTCTCCTGGGGCCACCTTTGGTCAGAGGCTCCTCGCAGGAGGCAGAGCCAGGGCCAGCAACAGTCGGCCCTGAGCACGAAGCAGTAACAACATGGTGAGTAGTAAAATCATGTTCAAGATGCCAGCAACCTCCATGTCAACGTGTCTGGTGCAGAACTAGTGGATCCCTCAGCCCAGTTCAAGAGAGAAAGGCTACCCTTAAAAGTTATACAGGCCAAAGGGCTCTCTGCCTCCATGCCCAGCGCACACATGGTGCTGATCCAATGGGATCTATGAGCTGAGCCCAAGGTGATGGTAGGGCTAAGCTGAGCTTAGAAGGAGAGCCTTAAAGATAACTAAGGAAGTAAAAGAAACTCCTCTTTCTATTGAATCACAGGGACATGTGAGAGCCAAGGCAAAGCCCCATAGACACTGACTGGCAAGGAGGGAGAAGAGGAGGTCCACTGGGGAAATGAGCTCCAGTGGGGAGCAACATGGAGGGGGAAGAGGGTATGCATGCTTCATCCAGGAAGGAAGACCTGCTATGGCAAGGGGGTGCTTTTGCTTGTTTGGGAGGGGTGCACTCAGAATGAAATTTGTAATCTTAGAGGGAGACTTGAAATGGGCTATGGGATTTCAAAAAGGGGGAGATATATCAGTGGGGCGAGGAGCTGCAGTGCTTTGGGCTGCGGAATTTGCTCTTTTGCAAGTACTTTGGGGCCTGTTTTACCCCCAGCTGAACCTCAAAGTCCCTCTGGTGAGAGCCTCTGCCTGTGAGGTGCACTGGCTGGCTGGTGTCCTGAGACAAAGGATTCCCACTTAGGACTGGCTGCTTAAGGTAAAAGCATTGTTGCCTTCACCATCACCGTCACTCACTTTGTAGAAAAGTGTATATGAGGGTGCCTGGGTGGCTCAGAGGTTCAGCGTCTGCCTTCATTAGGCCCAGGACGTGATCCCAGAGTCCTGGGATCGAGTTCCACATCTGGCCCCCTGCAGGGAGCCTGCCTCTCCCTCTGCCTGTGTCTCTGCCTCTGTGTGTGTGTCTCTCTCATGAATAAATAAATAAAATCTTTTTTAAAAAAAGTGTATATGAAATAAAATGCATAAAATTGGAGCCACAGTACAAGAGTGCTAATGGAAATAACATTAGTGATTGACATTTGTGTGGTGTTTTATGATAATGGAAGCTATTTTCAACAGCGTGACCTTCCCTTGCTCTTTAGAACCCTCATGGGTGGTGGCTATTACTACCAGTTTTCCTATTTTATCGATGAGGATGTGGTGACAGAGCATGAGTCTGGTACATTCCATGTCAGTCAGTCAGTCCAGAGGTGGCGAAGTTTGTCCAGAGGTCTGGTGCAGTGCCTGAACAGCATCGTCAGGAATCTGGCGCCTTCCCTTCCACTCTGCCCTCCTCTTGGCCTGGTCCTCAGGCTGTTTTCCTGGGCGGGAAGACACTGCCATATCTCGGCACCACAAAACCCTGAAGCAAAAAAGAAATTGCATCTTCCTGGAACCCATTTTTTAAGACGGAGGGCGTCACTGCTAAAAGCCCTTCTCTGCAGACTTTTCCATCCGCCACATTAGCTGGAACAGGCGACGTGTCCGTTCCTAGTGGAATCGCTGGAAGGGGGACAGCAGTCTCCGCACGGGCTCTGCTGAATCGTCCTCACTGGCTTCACTCTAAATCCACCACCACAGGGATCCCTGGGTGGCGCAGCGGTTTGGCGCCTGCCTTTGGCCCAGGGCACGATCCTGGAGACCCGGGATCGAATCCCACATCGGGCTCCCGGTGCATGGAGCCTGCTTCTCCCTCTGCCTATGTCTCTGCCTCATTCTCTCTCTCTCTCTCTCTGTGACTATCACAAATAAATAAAAAATTAAAAAATAAAAATAAAAAATAAATCCACCACCACTATCCTCAGGAAGGCTCTTACTGCTGCCCGGCAACACACAATATATTTATTCCTACCCCAGTGCTTCCTGGCCCTAAGTGTGCATCAGAGTCCCCTGGAGGCTTGTCAGAACACAGACTGCCAGACTTGGCGCCAGAGTTCCTGACCCAGGAGGCCTGGAGTGGGGCCTGAGAATCTCTGGCGAGTTCTCAGATGCCCCTGACGCTGTGCATCCTGCTGGGGCTCACACTTTGGGAACCACTGCTCTAGATCACTGACCATCGTATGGTTCTAGACCACCCCATGGGCCTCTTCTCTCTTCTCAGACATTGTAAACCTCGTCCAACTTCCTCCTCAGTCTCAGCTGACACCAGGCCGCCTACTTCACTGAAAACAGAAGTCCACCCACTCCCATCATCCCAAAGAACATTATACCCTTCAGTTTCCCTCTTGCTACTATGGATGAACTGCCGTTCTCAGATTGAAGGCCGATCCTACTGTGTACTGGACCTTATCTCCTCTTAACCAGCCAGGGTGCCCCTCATCAGCAGACTTGCTCTGGTTTCTTTCTTTCTTTCTTTCTTTCTTTCTTTCTTTCTTTCTTTCTTTCTTTCTTTCTTTCTTTCTTTTTTAAGATTTTATTCATTTATTTGACAGAGAGAGAGAGAGCACAAGCAAGGGGAGCAGCAAGTAGAGGGACAAACAGGCTCACTGCTGTGCAGGGAACCCAACAAGGGACTCCATCCCAGGACCCTGGGATCATGACCTGAGCTAAAGGCAGAAGCTTAACTGACTGAACCACTCAGGCACCCTCTGATATTTTCCATCCTAAAGCAAAACAAAAAACAAAACCCACAAAAACTCCCTTGACCCCAATCCCTCCTCAGCCACCAACTCAATTCTATTTCCCTTTTTGGCAGAACTCTTGAAATCTCTATAGCTTGCCCCTCTCACTTCCCTTCTCTCTTGAACCCCATCCAACCCAACTTTGATTGCCACCCCTCTACTGAAATCGCTCCTGTCAAGGTGAGCCAATGACTTCCTGGTGTCTGCTTCCGGGAGTGATGTCTGCTCCCATGTTATTGAGCTCATTAGCAGCATCTGACACAGCTTGTCACTCCTCCCTCAGAATACCCTCTATTGGCTTTGGGCCACTGATCTCTCTTGGATCCCCTCCCTTCTCTCAGGCTGTTCCTTATCAGCCTCTTTTGCAGAGTGCTTTCATTTCACTGACCTCTATTGGTTGCAGAGCCCCAGAGCTCAGGATCTCTGTGCACACTCTCACTTTTGGAGTTTCCGCCAGTGGCAGGATTTGAAATGCCACCTACATGCTGTGACTCCCAAATTTCTATCTCCAGCCTGGATCTCTCCACCGAATTCCAGACACATGCAGCCCATGGCATGCAGCTCCAGATATATAACGGGCACGTCAAAATTAACATCTCCCAAACCAGGCTGCTGCTTCTTCCCCAGCAACACAGCACACGCGTGCACTAGGTTTTTCTTACTGTTCACAGCAAATGGAGACTTGGCTCCCCAGTTCCTCACGCCAAGAGCTTGGAGGCATCCTTGCTTCTCCTCTTTGCTCTCACACACCCAAAGCAAACCATCAGCAAATACCAGCGGGCCTACTTCAGAAGGTATCCAGGATCTGACCTCTGATCACAGTTTCTGCTGCTGTGGAGTCTGGTCCAAGCCAATCTCATTTCCTGCCTCCACTGTTACAAAAGCGTCTTAACTAGTCTCCTCACTTCCTCCCTGGCCTCCTCCCTACCCTGCCCCCCCACCCCCCACATCTATTTTCAACTGAGCCAGCCAGAGTGATGCCATTAAAATGTAAATCAGATTATGTCATTCTTCAGCTCAAAACCTCACTTAGAGCAAAGCAAAATCCTTACAAAGGCCTGCAAGGGATCTGGGCCTAGATACTTCTCAGATGTCGCTTCCCCGCCCCCCACGTCTCTGCAGGTAGTCTGGCCTCCTGGCAATTCCCTGAACACATCAAGTACATGCTCACCTTTACATATGCTGTGACTCTGCCAGGGGTCCCCCCCTCCCCCCATAGAACCCCCTTTCCATCCCCAGTGCTTTATCTTCCACTTAAAATACTGTCATTTTCTTGTTGCACATGATTACCACCTGATACACTAGATATGTGTTTACCACATATCTCTCCCCCTAGAATGTACGCAGCATGAAGGCAGGGAATTTGAATGTGTAACAAGCACTCAAAATTTGACTAATTAATTAATGGAAAGGGGAGACCCCTCAGTAAACCGACAAATTGGCAACTAAGTTATACTTTGGACTCTCATGAGTTAGATTAGTTAGTGGTAGTCAGTCCCACGGAGCCCTGTCAACTCTGTATTTCCAGACTGAGATTCTGGATCTGCAAGGCCAAGAAGCAGACTCTGGATAGTGCCCCTCTGTGGGTACTGTCAACCTGAGACATTCAGCCAGCCAGCCTCCTTCAAAGGAGCTCCATCTCTCACATTCTCCAAGTCCTGGGCCCTTCAAATTCTGTGGCAAATTCTTTTTGCAGTGCAGATAACGCCTCCCTGATGGATCAAGTTCACAACCACTCATTTTTTCTAAATTATTTATTTGAGAGAGAGAGAGAAAGAGAGAGAGAGAGCACAAGCAGAGGGGAGGAGCAGAGGGAGAAGCAGACTCCCCACTAAGCAGGAAACCTGATGTGGGGCTCTATCCCGGAACCCTGGGATCATGACCTGAGCCAAAGGCAGATGCTTACCCGACTCAGCCACCCAGGTGCCCCACAACCATCCATTTTTGTTCATCGTTTTTCTCAAAGCTGGCCTGTAGGTACCACAAAGCAACCTACCCAGCATAGTTCATGCTTTCCTTTCCTCTCACAAGATAATACCCTCAGTTTAAAGAACTTGATCAGCCAGACCAGGATCATTTGGACAACTGTGTCTAGTCATACTATAACCACCTGTACTTGGACAAGAGAATTGATCATTCTATGAGGAGGCCTCATTCTTTTATCGGCATTGATGTGAATTTCTTCTTTCATATGAGCCTAAACTTGTTTCTCATCCCCAGACAATGTGTGTGTGTGTGTGTGGGGGGGGGGGGGGTTGGTTAAAAATAGAAAAATACAAGTACAAAAAAAATACATTTAAAAATAAATAAATAGAAAATAGAAAAATACAGCAACCTGTGCAAACAGAAGAATTTCCATGAGGAACTGTCTTGCTTGGAGCCCTGCCAGTGTAGCATTTAATACATGCCTGCACTGCTATGTAGACCAAAAGTGACCTCCCAGGTGATTTTTCACTCCTTCTTCTTCTTCTTCTTCTTCTTCTTTTGTTTAAGGATTTTATTTATTGGGGCACCTGGGTGGCTCAGCGGTTGAGCATCTGCCTTTGGCTCAGGGCGTGATCCTGGGTCCGGGGATCGAGTTCCACATCAGGTTCCCTGCAATGAGCCTGCTTCTCTCTCTGCCTGTGTCTCTGCCTCTCTCTCTCTCATGAATAAATAAATAAATGTTTTTTAAAAGATAAACATTTTATTTATTTATTTGAGAGAGAGAGAGAGCATGAGATGGGAAGGGTCAGAGGGAGAAGCAGAGTCCCCACTGAGCAGGGCACCCAATGCAGGGCTCGATCCTGGGACTCCAGGATCATGACTTGAGCCAAAGGCAGATGTTTAACAACTGACCCACCCCGGCGCCCCAATTTTCTCTCCTATGAAAGACCACCCTTCAGGTTTTGGAACAATCCAACAGATCATGAGATTGGCAAAAGGAGGCAGAGGGACCCCACTGGAAATGAAGCAGGGTGGCAGCCTGAACCCTGCTTCACCCACCCACTGAGTAGGATTAAATTGAACTAATCAGATAAAAAGATAAGGCAAGAGGTCTGGAACACCGCAATAGGATAGGAAGACTTTCATTATCTTGCCAATGACAATGCATCAGTATAGCAGGTTTAGAGTAAGGCGACTTCCAAACACACTGGGAGAAATGGATTTTGCTGAATGGATCCTTACTCTCTACATGGTGAAGAGGGAAAAAAAAAAGAGAGAGAGAGAGAGACCAACAATAAAACCCTGAGGCAAGAAAAAAAAAAGGCAGTTAGGAGCATTTAGTTTTGAGTGGGTACCAGAGCAGTGTGAAAGAGCTAATCAATACCTGAATTCAGAACAGCAGCTTCATACTGTCTGGAACTGGGCCAAATGCTGTGCAAATGGCTTGGGGCCACCCATTGGTAGGTGTGAAGAAAAGAAATTTAAAGTACTGGGTACTCCTGAGAATTAAGTGATTCATTTCCCTTTATTTGTGCCTTAGTTGGCTATTTAAACACTTTTTAATAGATGTAGAATAGATGGAGATGGTAAAAATGCTAAATAAATTGTGGAAGTCTACAAAACAAAACCAAAAATATACACAATACCTGTTGAAGTCTGTTATCTAGCTGCTATTTTCCAATTCATTGTTTCTGTATTGAAAAGCTCGGTGATTCCTGTGCTACCCATGTGTCACCACCCCGTCTCAGGTAAGTCATTATAGCCACTGTGCCTAAAGCTGTCTACTCATCTTGTGACACTATCAAGATTCAGACATCCATGAGGAATTAGCACTCAGCACTTAGCTAAAGAGCAGAGCTTCTCAAACGACTGCACCTTCAAATCAGCTGGACAATCTCATTAAAAGATTTTGATTCCTGGAGTCTGGGCTGTGGCATGAGAGTCTACATTACTAACAAGCCCCCAGGTGCTACAAATGCTGGCCCAGGGATGGACCACACTCTGCACAGCAGGGCTTTAGGCTACACAATCTGCAAACCTGAGTTCTGCTTTCAGTGACAGGATTTCTGAAGGGGCGGATTCGATGTGTAACTAGTTAGATCAATTGTCTGGAGCAGTGGGTCTCAGAGTGTGATGCAGGGACTAGCAAAGAGGGCATCACGTGGGGGCACGTTAGAGATGCTAATTCTTGGGCCCCATTCCCAGAATGTCTGGTTTTCTGGTTTCTAAACCAGACATTCCGGGGGTGGGACCCAGTAATCTGTGTTTTGATAAGCCCTCCATATGATTCTGATGTGCACTAGCATTTGAGGAACACTGCTCTAGCACATTGAAATCATGTGGGGAGTCAAAAAAAAATCAAGATCTGGGTCCCCTCCCAGAGAATCTGAACTTTTTCATTCTAGGGTAGACCAGGCATTGGGATATTCTAAAGGCATCCATGGAGATACTAATGTGCAGTGTTGTGAACACTTGGTTTAGAACAGAAAAGCTAATCCTGCTCAATAGGACAGTAAAGCATCTGAGTGAACCAGCACAGCCTGGTTGCAGCGCTGGATGTCTATGGGAAGAGTGTGCACTCGGGCTGTCCAGGCTGACTGGGTGAGAGCGGGGGACGATGCAACACTCACCCTCATCCCTGGCTACTCTGGCTCCTTCTGCTCATGAAGTGCTCTGGCTGGAGCTATGCTGCTATACTGCCATCAAAAGTTTCATCCACCCTTAAAGGCCCATATCAATCCAGGTCTTCAGAAATCCCTTCCTAAACCCCCTTGCTGGATGAGATTTATCCTTTGGTAGATGTTCATGGCACGTTATTTGCAAGTCTTATTTTCTCTACCTTTCTTGACTCTTACCATCTGCTGAATTGTGAACTCCTGGACACCCAGAACTGCATAACCCTCAATTTTGCACCTCTTTTGCCACTGTTAAGTGCTGCACTGTGAAACTAGTAGGCACCCAGTCAATATCTTCTGGAATCTGGGATCAGAACACCCGTGGTTGAGGCTAGCCTTTGCAATCAGGCTTGAGAGCCAGGTGGTTAGATATCTTCTAGCCTTGCTTATCTGTAAAATCAGGAGGTTGAACTAGATTATCTTTAAGGCACCTCCCAATTCTTGGATTGACGGTTCCTTATAGTCTATTATTATTCCTGGAAAAATAAGTCTGTGGATACTGGTTGTCATCGGACACTGGGTCAGAGATGGACACAAGTTCTTTGGCCTTCTTCCCACAGAGCAATGAGGTCTCCCTGTGTCTCTGGGCCACATCATACCTTCACTGCAGTAGGAATCAAACTGTGATAATTTTGGGCACAGTAAATGAGAGGCAGGATTGGGGTGAGGTAAGGTGAAAGAAGGTGAGGAAGAAATTTAGAACATTGAGGCCCCAAAGAAGGCCTTCACCAGGCCCTGGCCATCTTGACTTTATGCACACTTGGTGTCAGACACCTGAACTATTATGAGAAATCCTGCCATCTTGCTATGTGGAGAGGCCTTCTGCCTCCATGGAGAGAGACATGACCCGACAGCCATCCCTGCCAAGGAGCTACGGATGAGAGTAAAATGGTTTGGGACCCTCTAGATCAGCCTCACCACTAGCTGATGACCACTGAGTGATCCCAGCTGATGCCACCTGGAGCAAGAGAATCACCCAGCTGAGCCCTGTCTCATTCCTGATCTACAAAATCATGATACATAATAAAATGGTTGCTACTTAGGTCACCAAGTTTAGGGGAGTGTGTTATGTAGCAATGGGTAACCGGAACATCTTGTACATAGCATTACTCTTGTATATGAAATTCTATGTAGTTTAGCAAGCAAATATTTGATAGATCTTGGAGAAAATATATACACATACATACATAACATGGGCTTGTAAGAGTGCATGACACTTTGAGCTGTTCCCACTGACTTATATTTCTTGAGTCAATTACATGGCCCATGGATACATTTCTAGAGCAAAATGCACAACTCCTAACAAGAACCTCCTTGAGAGCTGTGCTCAAGGCCCATGATGTAGCACCAAGTGCAATGTCAGGACTTGTTAAATGGATATAGGAGGAGCCAGCGAATTGCCCTGAGGGCTCAGAAAGGTGGAGCCCTCACACAAAGAGGGCTTTGTCTGCTCCCTGAACACAGTGGGACCATTTCCTTGGGGAAAATTTTCAGTTTGGGGAGAGATCTGCCATTGGAAAAGGGGGGAGGGGGGGATATGATTTTCTCCTCTCCTGGACTAATTTAAACCTCCTCCGATCCCAAGGGAGATTTTTAGTGCAGTATAATAAGGACACCTTCAGAATCACAGCCTCTTTTTCTGAACGTGTTTCTTATGTAAATGCTGCATCAGAGAAATTTCCCTCTGCTTGACACTTTGATTCTGCTTTTAAAACCTGCAAAACAGAAACACAGAGAAAGACACCTTGGAAATACTTTGGGTTTCATCTATTTTCCATTTTTACCTCAAGCTCCCACATTTTTTTTTTCCAAAATCCTTGTTCTTCAAGTGGAGCATATTTTAAAATCATCCTCTGTTGAACTGGGAAAGCAAAAAAAAAAAAAAAAAAAGGATGATTCCTGTACAGTTAGGCTGCCCAAATCCACCAGAAATACAAGGCCTTCATAGTGATCTAATAATCCTCAGAATGCCGCAGTGAAGTCAGGTGGCCCGGGGTGGGGATGGGTGGGAGGGAGTGGTCAAGGGACATTGAAAGAGGTGCCATCTGAGGCCTCTGGGTGCCCCTCCCCCATGCCACAGAGCTTCCAAAGGCAGCACAGGGGAGAGAAGAAAAAGGCCTGGTTCCATAGATCTGTTTTAAGACAATTTCCTTTTTTTCCCTGACTCCTTCCACTTTGCCACCACATACCCCTCCCCCACCCCCGGCGGTAGGACTACCTTCTATTTAGTGTTTGTGACCCACCCACAGCGCCCCATTGGGCTACTATCAGACTATCACACAACACCTTACTGTACCAATTCATTCCCATCTATTCGCTTACTTGGGAACAGAAGCGGTGAGAGAAGAAGGATTGTATCTCTTCTCCATATCCCTGCACACAGCAAAATAATAAAAGTGCACTTAAGGAATGAACGGGTTTGAATTCCCACTCCGCTGACTCGCAGCACTTTCTTAAGCAAGTTATTAACTCTTGGAGACCCGGGTTTCCTTCTCTGTGAGATGGGAAGTAGCAACCAACCTCTCAGGTGGTGAGGAAGCAAGGGGGTGACATTTGTGAAGTGTGTGGCTGACCGTGCTAGGCTGCAGCAGGTTCTCAACTAAGGCACCGTCACTCATCTTTCCCAGACCCACCTCCTAAGGCCAGGGCCACAGATGGAATGAGTCCTGCCTACCTCCTGCAGGGGTACCTGCAGAGCCAGCTGCCCCCCACCATACCGCTCCACATTCCTGGCTGTCACTTGGATCAATTCCTTTAAGAATCTGTCTTTAACCTGAGGCTTGGAGTCTACTTAAAAGGCAAATCTTGGGAAGGGAGGACACTCCAGGCTGTTACAGTCAGTGAAACCTCGGTGCGAACTAGTCTCTGATCCTTCTCAGAGAACACCTTATAATGCAGAAGTGAGGTAGAGAGGGCAGTGAGGCAGAGCTGGGGATGGGATAGAGACAGAGGGTGAGGAGGAAACTGCGGATGTAGGAAGGCAAAAGGATCAAGGGGGGCTGCCTGGTACACAGGAAAACGTGGCAAAGTCAGAGAGAGATCCGGGTTCAAATGTGAGCTTTTCCTGCTGCTGGCAGTGTGACTGCAGGCAAGTTACCTAACTTGTTTGAATTGTAGTTTTCTGATCTGTAAAATGGAGCTAATACTAGCTAATTTGGAGGTGCCTCTGGGGATAAAGTGAAGCAACATAACAAGTGTTTAGCAAGTGGCTGGTGTTCCCCCGTCGGGGGTGCCCAGTGGGGGCCTGAGAGACCTGGCCAGCGCCCCCCTGGGTCCACCACTTAGCAGCAGGCCCAGGAAGCGGCCCATCTGGGTTGTGGTTATTATTTCCCTTCCCACGGGCCGGATTTCCTGGGCTCTGCTCTGCCGGGGGCCAGCTGTGACCACAGTGACAGCCACCTACATTAATTAATTATGAGACCGTGCACCTTCTCCATCCTCAAATCCCAGACCCGAGGCAGAGGCGAGAGAACACTAGTGTCTGGTTCTGGCGGAGACGCTCGGCCTCCAGCCCCGCAGCAGGAAGGAAAAGGGGACAGCATCGCCCCGGGGCGGCGCGGCGGGCGAGCCCGCGGCTGCAAGCGGCGGCGCAGGAGGGAGGGGCGCGCGCCCCGGCCCCGGCCCCGCCCCGCCCCGCCCCTTCCCCCCTCCCCGGGTCCCCGGCGCGGGCTCCGGCCACGCGGGTTGTCCCCTTCTGCCCCAGCCCCTGCCGCCGCCGCCCCTGCACCTGCTCTCCGGGTGCCCGAGCCGGGGACAGCGCGCGCCACCGGCCCCCGCGTGGTGGGGCCCAAGGAGCGCGGGGGTCGCCAGCTGGGCGCGCCTGTGTCGTTCCTCTCCTCGCCCCAGCCCTGGCTCCTCCTCCCCCTCCTCCTCCTCCTTTTTCTCCCCACCCCCCACGCGCAATTCCCCCCACTTCCTCCCCGCCAGCTACCTTCTCCTGTCCCCACCTCTTCCAGCCCCCGGGTGTGGACCCCCCGGGGAAGGCCGGTGCCGTTGACAGCGACCCCAGCACCCGCCGACCCACTGTCGCTCTGCCTAGAGAAGGAGCTTGCGAGCCCAGCGCAGCAGCAGGCCCCGGGCAGGGCCCCGTCAGCCCGCCTATGCCGCTGAGCCCCGCGGCCGGGGCCTGCCCTGTGCGCCCAGGCTGGGCTGGGCCCGGCCTCCGTAAACTGGGCGGGCTCGCAGTCCCCCGACACCATCTCCGAGAGCCACATGTTGGGGAAAAAGAAATGTAACTAAGACGCCATCCCTGCCTGCCTCTGGGTACAGAAACCTTCCAAAAAGCTCAGGTTTTCACTGGGCCCAGCTGGGGCAGTGGGGGGACGGGGGGCGGGGGGTAGGAATGTGGGGTACTGTGATGGGTGGGGCTGGAGGGGGCCTCTCACACTGAGACTGCAGATCGTTCTGGCAAGCCTGGGCCCCAGAGCAGAGTGGAGCCTTATCCAAATTCAGCCTGGCACTCTGGAAGCCTTTGACATTTCCTCTGCGGGAATAGGCTCCACTATAGGTCACATTGCTCTAGGAATGAAAAAAGAATCGTGATCTGAATTATTGTGGAAAGTGTTTACCTAAAATCTTATGAAGGTTTATTTTTAGAGCCAATGTCCCCTGGCCTTATCACCAGAGACAAATTATAGAGGGGTCTCTCTGTCCTACTGCCGGTTAAGGAAAGACTTCAAAGATAAGAGGCAAGCAGGGAGAGGCAGCTTCTGTCCTTGGAGAACAGGTCTTGCTGTGCCGGCCGCCTTCACCTGCCTCGACAGGCTGCCTCCACCAAACATCCTGGATGCATTCAGTAATGCTAGGACACTGGGAGTCCTTTCAGGGGTGAAGGGCATTGCCCCTCCCTTCTTCCTCTGAGCCTAGACAAGTCTCCCTACTTACTCCCATCCCATCCCAGCACCACCCCACCCCTAGCAGACCTTGCAAAAAGACCAGATTGACCTTTGGGATGGTCTCATAATAACAATTAGTAAGTGCTTCCGACATGCCAGTACCGTTCTAAACACTTCACTACAGTAACTCATTTAATTCTTACCATAACCCTATCATTATCCCCATTTTACAGATTAAAAAACAGTCACAAGAGGGGTCAAAGCAATTTCTGTGAAGTCACAGAGCTTTCTGATTGTTCTCTACACAGCAGAGTCCTAACTCGGAGGCCCACCGCCTAAACCCTATGGGCCAGGGAACAGTCCCAAAGGTGGCCACAGCCTGGCAGGCGTGGGGCACTGTGAGAGCCCCTGCAGAGGCATGGACTTTGCATCACACTCTGGAGCCCGGCCAAGAGCTGCTCTGCCTGCCAGGCTATAGAACCCATCTCTAGTCACAGGTTTTAATGGCCCCCAGTTCCCAGGTCCCCCCAGCTTTGCAGGGTGGTGTGTGGAGGCTACGAAGGAAATCTCTGGAGACCCAGAGGGGCAGCTGGAGGTGGCTCAGTGATGCCACTCACTCCCCACTGTGAACCAATCAGAATGACTGGGGAGGGCAGGGCACTCACCCAGGAGCTGTGCCCAGCTGGGTGGGAGGAGAGGCTCTGGTCAACAGATGGGGGATGAGACGCTGAAATTCATGCACATGGACCACGGACTGCTCGGGCACTATCCTTTCTTTGGCTTAAAAGCTGCCCCGAACCACATGTTTGCCAGCTCCCTCTGATGTGGCCCGGGGTGGGGTGGGGCGGGGGGCAGTCCAGAGCCCTGGCCAGAGCAGAGCAGGGTCAGTGGAAAGTACCATGGAAACAGGAGGGGTTGTTTCCTGGGGAAGCAAAATCAAGCCCACAAAGAACTAAGCTGCCTCCCTGTGCAAGGCAGGGCCTGGATCACCTTGGAACATTGCTTTAAAGCAGCAAAGGGGGTGTGTCAAGGTGGCTATGAGCCACAACTGCACTGAGAGTCACCAGGAGGGTGTATCCCCCCCCACACACACACACACAGGGATACACAGCTGTATACTTCCAGCCTCCCTTTCACACGCACGAACTTTAACACACTTCATGCTCATATCAGTACATACCCAGATTTAGACATAAGCCCTGACACAGGCATGTACTAGGGCAAAATAAAGACACAAACGTAGCAACCACTGAAGCACCCCCCTCCTCGTGAGATAGACATTTGTCTGCTGACACTGAGACCAGTCCAGACCCAACAGATACAGCCTAGCAGACCCCAAGATGTATCAGCATGGCCCGCTGCTGCCCGCACCCACACAGCTGGCCCCGGTCCCCACAGCCAGCCGCTCAGCCCAAGGCTGCTCTGGGAAGAACTGCTCGGCAGGTGCTAGGCTTCCCAGAGGGATTTGAGACACTCAGACTCTGGGGTTACCTGAGAAGCTCCAGGAACATCCTTAGAGAGAAAGGGAAGTTTTGTCTACTTTGGCCTAAAGCTTCCATGAAGTCAGTGCTGGTCAACAGCACTCCTCAGATTTACCGCCTCCAGGGGCTCAGATGCCAAGCTTCATGCCTCCCCCAGTTTGTTCCGTACGTAGATCCACACGGAAATAGCACCAGAGCTGGAGGCTGAATAGGGCGGGTTATTAGCTCAAATTATGGAGCCAGATGGCCGGGTTTGAATCTGGGCTCTGCCAGTTACTGTGTGACCCTGGGCAAGTGACTGAACCTCTCTAGGCTAGGTTTCCTCAACTGTGACATGACAGCAGCGGTAATCCCTACCTCCTAGGGCTGTTGTAAGAATCAAACGGACACATTTCAGTGAAGCTCTTAAACAGCACAGAGCTCCCCAGAACCTGGGTAGTCAGGTGAGAAGGCCTGAGGCCCCGGGGGCAGGCACCAGGATGGCTGAGGAGCAGAGGGGGTGGGCAGGGAGAGGCAAATAGTCTGGAAACGACCACAGGCCCGAGCCTCTGTGCTGTCCACTTTAATATTACGGAGGGAAAATGCATAAGAGC
Organism: Canis lupus baileyi; assembly: GCF_048164855.1. NCBI lineage: Eukaryota > Metazoa > Chordata > Mammalia > Carnivora > Canidae > Canis > Canis lupus. Next base: position 11,348,641 of record NC_132849.1, read on the forward strand.
ATATTTCCTCATGGGGCACGGTGTGCTCAGCCAGAAAGCCGCAGAACACAGGAACATTTTCTCATTACTGTATAATAATATCGAAGATAATGTTCTCCTTTTCAAAGGAGCCGAGAGCACTTAGAGGTTGCATAGTCAGGGTCCAGCTTGCATGGGCCCTGGGCTAGGGTGGCCGAGGTGGCCCGCTGCCAGCACCAGCCTGCTCCTGCAGTGGGGATCCCAGAACCTGGGCCACGGGCATCTAGGGCAGTCCCCGCCCCACTCAGCGGCAGGACTGTGTCCTCATTGCCCCCCCGCAGCAGGCTCACTGCCACATGGCGACCCTTAGAGAGAGAAGGCCACCACCAGCTTGGAAGCACAGAAGCCTCAGAGGGGGACACAAGGAAGGGCAGGAAGTGACTGCTCTTCTGTCCAGTGCAAGACCTCCCTGTGGTGTTCAGAGGCCAGGAACCCCACATGGGCACAGCTCATGAGTGACAGCCTTCCCGCCTCTAGGTGTTCAGCTCCAGACTGCAGGGAGAGGTGTTCTTCGTCGGAGGAGACAGAGACCCACTGAAGGACTGCATGAGCCCAAAGAATTGCAGACACCCGATGACTTGAGATTCGCTGAAGCAAAGAGAAGTCGTCGGGGATCAAGTGTGAGTTGAGTCCGGGGAAGGCTCACTACCTTTCTCCAGCTCTTAAGCCAGATTTGATATTTCCCTTTTAGGAGGAAGAGGGAAGCTCTGAACAACGGCTCCCGAACTGAGTTCTTCATGCCCCCGTCCCATGGCGCTCCCATGCAAACAGCCATGCTCAGAGTGGACGCCTGGGTGCGGTCAGCCCGGAGGGGATGGACCATGGCCTTTTCCTGAGCGCCAGCAACTGGCACCGGGGAACCCCGGAGTCCGAGCACCTCTTGCCTGGATTTCTGCAAGGGCCACGGTCTCGGACCGTAGCCACCGGACAAGTCAGAGACAGGCTCACGGCAGGTGCTCACAGCTTCTCAGGGCCCGGCCCCCCGCGGCTACAATTACCCGCGTTTGCCGAGTGTGAATTCCCAGCCGCCAGGGTTCTGCGTGCTTTGTAGGTACTGTGTCATTTGTCATTGTAGGTACTGTGTCATTCGGCGTTCTCGGCTGAGACAGGTCTTCCCCTCTGCCACAGGTTACAGGTAGGGAAGCTGAGACCCAGGAAGGTTTGCCTAGGGCCACCCAACGACCAAGTGATGGGGCCAGCATTTGAAGCCGGTAAAGTGCAAGCATCTATCTAGCTGTGAGACACAAGGGCCTTTGAGTGGCCCTGGGATCCTCTCCAGGGTCAGCTCCTAGCACTCTCTACCCTGTGCCCTGCTAACAGCCCCTGTGCCCACATCTCCCTCTCTCTGCCTCTGTCTCCCTGCCTGGGCTGTATTTTCTACCTCCCCCTCCCCACTTCTCCACATCCTTCTCCTGGCTAATACCCACTTCTCTTTCTAGGTTAATTTTACCTGTCACCTGTTCTTGGAAACCTCCCCTTATGTACACTCCCTAAGCCCCCAAGGCTGAGCTAAGGGCCCCTCTTTGGTGCTTCCACAGCAGCATGTATGGGGCCCCATCTCTCTGCACACTGCACTTGCCGTGTGGTGCATTTATTTTCTCCCACACATGACTCTTGCCCCTCGGGGCAACAGTGAGGTCTTCTCCAGCATCGTACCACCAGCACCTGGCAGTACTTGGTCACTGCTTGTGAAATTGTGACCTATGCCTGTAAAGGTCCGGAGAAGAGATACAGGCTTCCTCTCCTCTTCCTCCCAACCCTTTTTTAAAAATATGAAAATCATTCTTAGCTTGAGAATCATACAAAACCCGGGTGTGCGCCAAACTGTACCTGGGGCTTGCAGTTTGCCAGCCCCACTGTCCCTAGGTAAGCTATTTCTAAACAAAAATATTACTAGTCAAACTAATTCAGTGATTTTCATGTGAGAACCATACTGACATTTCAAAATAGCACGTTAGCAATACTCAGTGCCCAGAAGGTGGGGATGGTAAGCATCTGGCAATGCTCAGGGCAGTCCCACAGAGCTACTCCCTGAGGAGCACAGGCTGGCCATTTGATGCTTCCCTCTCTCACTGCTTTCCGTAGCAAATGAAACTGCCTCAAGAATCTACCGGAAAAAAAAAGACAGTAGAGGGATCCCTGGGTGGCTCTGTGGTTGAGAGTCTGCCTTCCGCTCAGGGTGTGATCCTGGGATCCTGGAATCGAGTCCCACGTCAGGCTCCCTGCATGGAGCCTGCTTCTCCCTCTGCCTCTGCCTGTGTCTCTGCCTCTCTCTCTGTTTCTTATGAATAAATAAAAAATCTTAGGAAAAAAAGGCCAGTAGAGAACCAAATCCTTCTCAGAGCCAATTATTTAGGTAGTAAGGACAGGAAAAGAGAGAATATAAGCCTTGAGGCAAGGACTCTCTCTGATTCTTCATGGGACTCCTGGCATTGGGAGTCTTCGTGCACAACATACCTGGGCCTCTGTGTCTGTTAACCTTGCCCATCCCTGCTGCTGAGGCTTGATGGAGGGCTGTGGTGCTTCAAGATCTGCTACAGCAGAAAGGATCTTCTGCAGTCTCCGCCCCAGAGCAGGGCCAGCCATGAAGAGCTGGAAGCTCACTCGAGGAGCCTGAATGGAGGCAGGGATCCCTTAAAATGGTTCAGAATCTGTCCTGAGCAGGCCACATCCATCTGCAAGCCTGTCCCCGGCTCTGTTTGCATGGGGGCATGAAGCCGTGTGCTGGCAGGCTTCATTGAAAAGGTATCACCAAGCCACAGGCACCATGCAGGAGGCTTGGTGAGTGGCCAAAGCCAGTTAAGCCCAGAGCAGCCTGTAGAGCTGCCCACTTGACTCCCCCCTTTTCTCCCTCACTTCATCCCCATTATACATCTGGAGTTTATGCATACGTTGCTATTGAAATAACTTAGGTAAAACCTCACACTCTCTCATCATGAAAATGAATCAAATAGCAGTTTAAAACCATTACTCAAATACCTGTAGGTACTTTAGGAAAATGCACCGATTAGTACAAAAGGGTTCAAACTTCCTTTTGAATTGCTTTGACCATAGTATCCTAGGCCAAAGAGACCTTATTTAGAAATGGACACAGAAGGTTGAAACTGCTTCTAGTCCCTATAAGCCATGAATTTCTTCACTCTCTTGGAATCTTTACTGCCCCAGTTATAAGGCCAGAGTGATTGATCCCTGCCCAGCCTTTTTTCTGGGGGTGATTCTGGTAATCTGAAAGAGATGTGGCATGTTAAAGTCTTTTATGAGCTGCAAAGAGCCATGAAAAATATAAAATCCCTTAGGATGCTTTGTTTTTGCATAAATCAGAATCTGGTTCTTCCTAAAGATTATTCTTCTGTCTTAAAATTATTCCTCTTTAGAACAAACTAGTTATTTGAATGAGAAAAGAGGTCATATAGACGTTTCATTGTTTCATTTTGGGGCCAACTGGAAAGGTACCAAAATTAGTTCCAATTTCATAGCAGCGTTTGGAAATTCTGCAGTGGGATTTTGTAATGTCTTTCATTTCTTCATGCAGTCCATCTCCATACCATGGTGTCTACATCTGCCCAGCTGTGCTAGGTGCTAAAACTGCTGTCTTATCTTCCCCATATTGTGGGCCCCCCCTAGAGAGTTTGTGTAACTTGCCCCCCAAAATTCAATGAGAAATCAACCATTTTCTTAAAAAATCTTTGTCTATAAAATTAAATCTAGTTATTTTCATCTTTGCTAGGAGACTTAAAACATATTTCCTTCTTGTTAAATCACCAACATATGCACAATCAGTCTTCAGTAAAAACCAAAATATGCAAGTGCAAAGTAAATTGACAGGAAAAATGCAAATTCCAAAATCTCAAGAAGCATTGCTTTTTGTCTGTTTTCTTGTGTGCTGAAAGCAGACCCTGGAAATCAGGTTGTGAAGAAAAATGAGAAAGAAGGAAGAATGAAGAAGACATGGTTATGGATCCCCTGGAATTCTTTCTCTGTGGTTGAGCTGTCCTGTGGCTCAAGAGGATGGGAGCTGTTTTTACCTCACACGTCCCCCTCTGTTCCTTGACACAGTGAGCCCAAACACTCAGGACAGGGGCAAATATTTCTCTCCTACCACCTGCCATTCCACTCTCCTTTGGCTTCAATAACGCTAACATTCTCCTGGCCTCCATAGGCCTAAGAGGCCCAAATTCCAGAGCTGATTCTGGACACAGCAGCATGCTCCAGGGCCTGTCAGAGTCTGCCTTAACTTCCAAGTTCAGCTCAAGCTCTGACAAGGCAGAAGGACAGGCCACATCTGTGAGGTGGCAGGATATGAAGGAAGCAAAATACTCTTTCGATGTTAGCTTTATTTTTGTCACCCCGTCTTCCCTCTTGTTGGCCCAGAAAACACTACTTGTTTCTCTACAGGCTGTAGGAGAAATTTCTCTCAATTTCTGGAAGAGTTCAGTCCAGTCAGATTAGTTCACTCCCCAAACATATGTGAAATAAGCAGGCCCAGTGCGCCAAGTCATAGCAGGCTCAGTGGGGTATTGTGGGAAAATCTACTGCCACAGCCAGGGAACATTCCCTCTTACCAACATGGTGCTACCCTAAGATCTTCACTATGGAAAGCCTACCTATTCTCAAAGCCCAGTTGACACCCTTGACCTTGATCACCTAGGCCAGAAGAGACTGACCCCCATGGCAGCCCTTCTCTGCACCGTGTAGAAGCTTTATCACTGACCACCATGCATCTCATTTGTTTTGCAAGAATGTCTTGGCTTTTCTCCTGAACCATCAGTTCTTCGAAGGAGGCTGGATCGAAATCTCATCGTATACTCCAGACAACACCCAGCCTAGTGCTTTGCACACATGAGGTGCTCAATAAATTATTTCATTTTTCTAAAACAATGGCTTCTTTAGATTTCTGCAGCTTCCCCAGGTCTAATGGTTATAAAAGCATATGTGGGGAAATCTCTAAACACTTGGAGATTAAACAAAACATTTAAAAATAATCCATTAGTCAGAAAGTCTCAAGGAAAATTAGAAAATATTTTCAACTCAATGAAAATAAAGGCATAAAATATCAAAATTTATGGGATGTACCTAAAGCAGGGCTTAGAAGAAAACGTTAACACTTATATTAGAAAAGAAAGGTGTCAGATTATTTGTTTAAACTTATGCCTTAAGAAACTTGAACAAGAAGAGCAAAATCAAGACAAAGCAAGCCAAAAAAAAAAAAAAAAAAAAAAAACAGAAAAAGAAAACCAAACTGAAAAAAAAAAACAAGGGAAAAGTACAAGATATCAATGAAATGATAAACAGAACAATAGAGGAAATCAATGAAGCCAAAAGATGGTTCTTTGAAAAGAGCAACAAATTTGATAAACATCTAATAAAAAGAGGAGAAAAACCGTAAATCACTGATACTAGGAATGAGAGCCATCACCACAGGTGCCATAGACATTAATGAGGTGTTAAGAGAATTACTGTGAACAAGTCTACACACACAAATCTGACAACATAGATGAAATGGACTAATTTCTCAGGAACCACCAATTACCAATTCAGTCATGATGCCAAAGGTTATCTGAATAGTCTTATAATGATTAAAGACATTGAATTCATAGCTAAAAAACCTTTTAAAAGATAAATCTTCAGGCCCACATGGTCGCACTAGTGAAGGCTCACAAACATTTCAAGAAGTAAGAACAAATTATAAGGAGGAGCACTCCCCAGCTTGTTTTAGCAGCCATCATTATCCTAAGACCAAAGCCACACAGTGACAACAGAAAATGTCAGATCCATACCCCTCATGAACATAGATACAAAAATCCTCAACAAAATATTAGTAAATTGAATCCAACAATATATGAAAACAGTAATACTTCATGACTAAACGTCCTTCAATGAATGGATGAGGCAATGATGCTCTTCCATATTCTCACTGCAGTGACGGCTACACAAATCTGTACATGTGTTACAATGTACAGAACTGTACACACACAGACACACACACACACCAGGCAATTTTACCGTATGTCAATTTCTAAAATAAAGCTTAAAAATGGGTGTGTTTTGCGTGTGTGTTAGCTCTCTGGTGATGGTCACTAGCATTTGTAGTATACCTTGGCCAAAGTGCTTTCAGATACATTTCACACAAAGTTCTCACCAACAATCACATGAGATGTGCGTTATTGGTGTCATCGGACAGATGGGGAAACTGAGTCTCAGAGGGGAGAATGTCTTCACACATACTAAGGAGCAAGCCAAGCCACAGGTGGAAAGTCCGTGTCAGCAGGGTTCCAGGGAGCTCTCCTCTGGCTCTCCAGATGGTTTCTTTTTCCTTTTGTGATGATCTTTTCTTCTGTAATCCCCGAAGGGCAAGGCATTCTGCCAAGAACAGGTGCAGTGGAGGAGCAAGAATGAAGACTGCTAGAATGTTCCATTCCATTTTCTCCAATTTCCTCCAAGTGTAAGACAGATATCTGAGATACCCCTCTACTCCCCATCCCCGTTCAACCCCAAGAAGCACATATGTGTTAAGAGAGGAGGAAAGAGCAGGAACTGGGGGAGATGCCCCCTGGGGCCCTAACCCATTGGAGTGGTCAAGAAGAGCGAGGGCTGTGCCAGGAACACACTCATGAGAAATGCGCAAATGACAGGTTGTTATCTACTTGTCTATCTCTCCCCTCCTTTCAATTCAGTTAATATTTACCAAGTGTCTGAAGGAGTGTGTGTGTCCACGTAATTGCTTATATCCCCTCTTCATCAGAGTAGATCTTGATGGTCAAGAGCCCTTTTTAGGGGGCTTAATTTTTATTTATTTATTTTTAAAGATTTTATTTATTCATGAGAGACACACACACAGAGAGAGGCAGAGACACAGGTAGAGGGAGAAGCAGGCTCCATGCAGGGAGCCCGACGTGGGACTCGATCCCGGGTCTCCAGGATCAGGCCCTGGGCCAAAGGCAGGTGCTCAACCACTGAGCCACCCAGGCATCCCCCAAGGGGCTTAATTTTTAAATGGAGGAACAGTTCAAGATGCTGCAGGAACTTTTGCCAAAACTCTGGAACCTACCAGGAAAATTTGGACGAGTAAGGGGAAAGTCTATCTCCCAGTGGTCATCAGTGCAGACCTTACCCGGCTGAATTTACATCTTGTTGGAGTGCTATTCTGCCTCAAAAGCTTGATTCTGGCTACAGCATCCTGAGGCTGAGTCATTCCCTACCATTCCAACCCCACTGGAGTAAGTCTGGCATGGGGGCTGCAGGGATGAGTGAAATTTGGAAGGCACAGAAGATGTAAAACCGAGTCTGAGTCTATGCTGGAAAGGAGCAGTGGGCCAAGGGAGAAGTCTGCAGGGCCTTTGCAATCTATGTTTGGTGAATAGAGACTGTAGGCAAGCCACATGTCACGTGCTGGCACTAGCAAATCATGGCAAAGGGCAAGAAATGACTTCATTTTATTTTGTCTGGGAGCATGAGGCATCAGTGCATGGTTTTTAGGGAAGGCAATTGTGTGTCTCCTGTGCTTGCCGCAACAAACCTTATTGGTTGGAAGAGGGGCAATCCCAGAGAACATATTTAAGGAAGAGTAAGAAAGACTCAGTTGCTTTTCAGGCAGCCTAAGGTTACCCTGGTTTTCGTCCTTAAAGATCCAGAATGGTAGATTTTTAAATAATATTTTAAAATATCCCTCTGTCCAGCAGCTTTCTTCTTTGGGGAGCAGATAGCCTGTCTTAGGGTTCCCCAAACAAAGCCAGGAAAAGGACCTGGGGGGTAATCCCAAGTCCATTTTATGGTTACAGGGTGCTTTGTTTCAGTTTAAGAAGCAATTTCGCACATGGTATCTCACCTGGTTTTTGAATTCCATAAGGCAGGTTTTATGATTCCCATTCTACAGATGAGGAAATTAAGGCTCGGAGAGATTAAAGAACATGCTCCAATTCTCTCAATAATTATTTGGCAGAGCAGGGACTAACTCCCTGGTCTGTCTGCGCAGTGCCCTTCTGTGTCCTCTGTCGCCTCTTGTATCTGGAGCAAGGTTCTCAAACTGAACCCCATCTCTAGGCATTGCAAGAGGGACACACTCGAGATGAGAACTTCCTTTTACTTCCATTCTGAATTTCACAAGTAAAGACATTAGTAGGTGTTCCACTGCTGCCCAGGAGTGTTTAATGTTTTCCAAACCCAGGTCTTCGTTCCCCTCCTCTCACAAACACATACCGGGTCACTGCCACACACAAGTCATGGTGTTAGGCATCGTGGAAGTTACTAAGATAAATGAGTCGGAATTTTCCTCTAGGAGCTTTACGAGGTTGTATTTAATCACAGATAGGCATGTCATAGTAGATGGTAACAAAGCCAATGGGATCCAAGAGTTCCTCTGTTGTACCCATCAGAATCTATACTATCCTCGTGTGTTTGCAGACATCCTGTCGCCATCAACGGCAAGCTCCCTGTGAGTAAGAACACATCCATCTCTACTCACCACTGAATTCCCAGTACCCAGAAGAGCACCTGGCACATGGTTGGTGCCCAATACCTGTTGACCAAACGCATAAGTGAGAAATTGATCCTTAATGGGGGTCTCCCAGAAGGTTTCAAGGAGAAACTAGCATTTGCACCAGGCCTTGATGAAGAGGTAGGCATTTTAGGAGGTAAGGCGTATTCCAGACAGAACGTGAAGAGTGTGGGACAAGAACAGCTGGGGCAGTGCCAGGGACGCTGAGTTCAGCTGAAAAGGAAGGTATGTAAGGTCCGTGTGGGAGGGAAGTGAGGTTGGGCCTCACGCAGAGTCCGGATGGCAGCTGTTTGTTCGGCTGGCCACAGGAGACCATTCGAGTGTCCGTAGCGGGGAGAGGCTGGCCAGAGCTGTGGATTAGCGTGGCAGACCTGGTAAAGGTCGGAGCGGGAGTGACACGGGGGAGGCTGTTGGGAATATTCGAGGCGGCAGCAAGAGTCCAGTGAGAGGTGACAAGGATCAGAACTGGGCAGAAGTTGGGGGACTAAGGAAAGAGGGCATTTCACAATCAGAAGGTTCCGCTCTCAGAAACCCGATGAGTGTGGAGATTGAAGGACAGAGGGAATCAAAGACGATATTGAGGGGGCACCTGGGTACCAGGAAGAGGAGTTAGGCTCAGAGGAGGGGACAGTTGTTTGCTTGGGGCATCTTACACTTGGGTGCCAATGGGATACCTGGTAAGAATCTCCAGCCAGCTGTTGGAATGTCAGAGAGATGGGTGTGGCCTGACAAACCTCGGGTGAAAAGTAGCCAGTGGAGGGGTACCTGGGTGGCTCAGTCCATTGAGAGTCTGCCTTCGGCTCAGGTCATCCTCCCAGAGTCCTGGGATCGAGTCCCATGTCATCAGGTTCCCCCCTGAGCAAGGAGCCTGCTTCTCCCTCTCCCTCTGCCTCTCCATCCTGCTCATGCTCTCCCTCTCTCTCTCTCTCTCTCAAATAAATAAATAAAATCTTAAAAAAAAAAAAAAAAAAAAAGCCAGTGGAGCTGGGCTGTGGGACTACAGGCTGCAGAGCATTGGCCTTGGAAGGGACCTTGGAACTCATTCCTCCTCGGAAGCCCAGAGAGGTTGGGTGACTTGCCCAAGGTCACACAGCCAACTGGCCTTCCCTAATTCTTAGAGGAAGTCAGTTAACTTTTAGGCGATTGGAATATTCCGATTGAAAAGTTCCTAACTTGCCTCTCTCTATGTGGAAATCTGATTAGGCTACTATGGTAATGAAATAAAGAGAATGATCTCTGTTGGTGAACTTAGCTGCCACCCAGATGAGAGCACAGTCCTAAAGGAATCAGGTACAGGATGATGGGGGTGGCTTGGATTCTATTTTTTTTGTTTTTGGTACGCTTTTGTGTCCTTGGGTCTCCTGCATGCCGCATCTTATGAGGGCCGCAGCCACAGATGTCTGAATCCAGAACTTCTCAAATTTCCAAGCCCCCAGGAGGTGGAGGAAAGAAAAGGAAGGCTTGTACTGCACCCCAAATTCCTTTCTCCCTCACCTACATGACATTGGTCCAGGTGCAAACTCTAGGGCTTTTAAGAAGAGCAAACAAAACCCCAACTACATGCCAAAGGTCATCTGGCCTGGGGTGAGAATGAATGATTAACTCCTGTGAAAGTGAGTTTTGAGGATTTTTTTTTTACAGCGTTCAAAGGTGCAACTGGAAAATGTTAGCTTGGGGCAAATTCTAAGACAGCTCCTTCCCCCAGCCCGGCGCTCCACCCATTCCCTTTCCCTCGGGGACGGGGACGGCGACCCAGGTCCACGTGAGGAGTGAACCCCGGCGAGGGCGGAGGGGTGGGTGCTCCTTGCCAGCCGGCTCTCCCTTGGCCCCCGAGGGCTCCCGGGCTCCCGGGGCAGGAAGGCCTGGCGTGCTCTGCCTCCGTGCGGCTCTCCTGTCGCCTGCACCGGGAGGCGTTCAAGAGGACAAAGGCACAGAACGCGGCCCTGGCCGCACCCAGCGGGGTGAACTTGAGGGAACTGACTCCCTTTTCTCTCTGAGCCTCCAGATGCTCATCAACAAAACGGGTTTACGATGCCCACCTCCCAAAGGGTTGGTGGGGGGCAGGCAGCGCACGGCAGCAGCACACCCGGCGTCCTTGCCCTCCCTTCCCTGGAGCCCCCTCCCTCTTAACCCTGCTCCTCCCCACCCCCCTCCTCCCCCCGCGGCTGCCTTCCCCCCCCGCAGCCCCCACTCCTGCGGGGGAGGCGCGGGAGCCGGGCCGTGCGCGGATGCGGCTGCCGATGCGCTGCGGCTGCGCCACGGGCTGTGGGGTGGCCTGGCCCCCTCGGGTGCGGAGAGAAAAGGGGGCCCCCGGGAGCCCGCGGTCAGCCCGGTGGGTCAGGAGGGCCTCTCCAGGTGCCCGCGAGCCCCCGGAGCTCCCCGGGGGGTGGGGGGGTGGGGGGTGGGAGAGGCTGGCGGGCGGGCGCTGCGGGGCCGTGCAGGTGGCCTCGCGGGTCCCCGGGGTGTGCAGGAGCAGCCGCGGGCGCCCCCTGGCGATGTCTAGTCCCACGGCGCCGAGCGAGGCTGTGGGCCTCTGCCTCCCAAGAAGCGCCAGGCCTTCCCGTCCTCTGCAGGGTGAGGGGTGGACCCCATGCCGCTCCCATGGGGAGCCTCCTCACTCCTTCTAGAGACTGTGTCCGGGCCACCGAGGCCGCGAGTCCCCAGTGGTAGCCCCTGGACAGAGAGAGTCAAGGGCAGACGACTGTCCTGATGCCCTTCGATCTAGCTCTGCGTTGTGGGCAAAGAACCTCTGGGATGGGAACAGGAGAGGGGAGGGGAAGGCAATATGACAGCGCGGGGCCTGAGGCCTGTCGTGGTCCCAGCGGCACAGGAGCCCAGGACCCAGATCTCATTGACCCCTGGCCACCAAATGGCCCAAACCGTGGATTTCTTAGGCCGGGGCAGGTGGCTTGCTCACCTGCTCTCTCGGGTCTGAAACTACACTGTTGCTTGGGTTGAGTGCTCCACCTACTAACCCTCTGTGCCCTGAAGAGGGAGGTGACATTCTACATGATATTCGCGAGTTCTGGCCTGCGCTGTGAATGTGTTTTGTTCATTTACAATGCCATTCTTAGAGGGGCACTGCTCACTGGGTCTTCTGTATTTGGCCTTCAAAGGTTAGGTCTTGCCAGAAGATTCATAGGTTACAGAGCCTGAGAACAGATGATGAAAGCTCACAAAAGAAAGTCATACGGCCAAAATATAATGCTGGTTGAATGAAAGGAAATGAGTGGTCTGGACTAAAAGAGAATGGGACAGAGACTTTCGGCCAAGAGCACTACTGTCTGTCCCCATGCTTGGCAGGAAGGGAGGGTGAAGGCTTGAACCCCTTTCTGATGTGTTTTGTTTAAATGCAAAGAGCGCGTGCATGTGTGTGTGTGTGTGTGTGTGTGTGTGTTGCTCACACAGTCCACAAAATGCCTGTGCTGGAACCTGGCTGAGCTGGCTATGTCCAGCAAACGCTGGCTATAACAAGTATGCATCAGTGTTCCCCTTGGGAGCGGCCAGGGAGGCAGACATATGGAGCTGGCTTCCCTGCAGCATGAGCGTGCCTTGCACTCTGCATCACACTGTGCTCTATACTGTGAGGGCCAGGCCCTTCCCAGAAGAAAGGCATCCAGAACCCAAAGGCAACTTTTCTTTCTCTAAAGCCAAGGATGTGATTCCTTAACCTTCCAGAATGTGACTTCATAGGGAGAAGAACGTGGCCCGAGCATCAGAAGGCCTCAGTTCAGGTCCAGGCCCTGCCATGAAGTGAAGCAAATGATGCAGCAAAATCATTCATTCATCCCTTCATCTAGCCATTTATATAACAAATATTCACAAGCTATGCACCAGGCACAGTTCCAGGTGCGAGAGATACAGCAGTGAACAAGACGACTCTGTCCATGAGAAGCTTACATTCTAATCAGGAACAGGCAACCCACTATGGGGAGAGTCAAGCAGGGTGAGGGCACAGAGCAAAGGGGTGCTACCTGTTAGACTGGTCAGGGAAGAGCTGGCGATGTCAGCATGTGGACCAAGGGATTTCTGAACAGAGGGGCAAGCAGGTGCAAAGGCCTGGGGCAGGAACGAGCTTGTGTTTGAAACAAGGCAAGGAAGGTAGCATCCTGTGGCCCAAATGGAGTGAAGGTGAGAGGTGGCAAGCAAGGGCAGAGAGAAGGGCAGGAGGCAGATCATATGGGCTGTGTGGGCTGCAATGGGGAGTTTCGATTTTTTTTTTTTTCCAAGAGGGATCAGAAGCTACCAAAGGGTTGGAACAGGGAAACACAATTTGATTTGTATGTCAAAGAGACGACCGGGTCTTGTGGGAAAGACTTGGGTTGGGTGGGGTAGGGGGCAGAAGTGGGAGCAAGGAACCCAGTGAGGAAGTCCCTGTAAGGAAGACCCTGTAGCACTCTAGAAAGGGGAGGGGGTGCCTTGGCCTTCAGTGGGAGCAGTGTGGAGGGCATGGGGATGTATACTCAGACTATATTTGGAAAGGACAGCCAAGAGGATTCACTGGTGGACCGAAGATGTGGGGTGATGGAAACAGAGGCTCCAGGATAACGCGTGGGTTATGGTTGAAGCAAATGGTTGGACAATGCTCTACTTATTGAGTGGGGGCAGGCCGGAGAAGAGAAGTTGAGAGTTCAGTTGGGAACTTTGTAAATTTGAGCAAATCATTTTCTTGCCTCTCTTCTGGTCTCTCCCTTCTCACTTATACAAGGAAGGTCTGTATAGGTCACCAGTTGGTCACCAGGATCACCTCTGTGGTGATGACTACTTTCCCTAAGTCTTGCACTTCCCATGCCTTTTAAACCCACTAACATATTCTGAATTCAGAGAAAAGAAGCAACAGTACTCTTGTAATTCTCTTTTCAGGAAAGGGAGAGAGAGATCCCACAAAAACAGGTCCCCATGTCCAAGAAGGGTCCTGTCCATGCTGATGCCCTGACAACCATGCCAGTGGACCAGGGTGGAAAGGCGAGGGAGCAGGGGTGACAAGTCAAAGCACAGGACACAGATGAGGAAGAATTACAAAAAATGTTTGACTCACTAGAGTCTGATTTGGATTTCAATCCCTATGTTGCTTAGGTTTGCAGTTTAGAAGTTTCAGGGCCTTCTGGAGATAAAAAAGAAGAGGAGGAAAGGAAAAAAGGGGGGAAAAAGCATTTTAGACTTTCAGTTATAAGCCAGCTCAAAGTTTATGATCTGAGCCCAAACAGTTCAACCTGTCTGAACCCCCAGGTAGCTGCACTCTAAATGTGAAGACCTCTACCATGTCTTCAAGTGAGAGAATTCTGATCTATCATTTTGAAGGAGAGAAAAAAAAAGTCACAAAGATGTCTAAGAAGCTTGAGACCTGAATGGATAGTTTCTGAAGGAGTTCTGCAAACATTTTTTATTCAATATATTATTTATTGGTCATTTTAATATGTGTCCAGGGTTGTAAAAATATAACCCTGAAAATATAAATGAAGTCCCTTTGTCAGAGATTTCACTCTAGTGGGAAATGGTAGATAGATAGATAGATAGATAGATAGATAGATAGATAGATAGACAGACAGACAGACAGGAAGAAGAAAGGAAGAAAGGAAAGAATGTCTAGGTGGTGCTGAATGCCATGCAGAGAAATAAAGATGAGCAGGAGGTTGAACATATCAAAAATGGGGTAAGGAGGGAGTATGGACCAGTGATACTAGTTCATAGTAGGAGGTTAGGGAAGGTCTTCAGATGGAACAACAAGCAAAACGTCCTAAGGTGGAGTCATGCCTGGAATATTCTAGAAGAGCAAGATGTGACTGGAAGTGGGTGTGAGAAAGGAGAGGAGGAGGAGAAAGGTTCAGGATGAGTGGGATGGGAAGTGACTGGAGGATTGGGATCAGAGGAGTTACATGATTTGAAAAATGGAGAGGACCCAGATTATGAGTGGTGGACAGAGACCAGGGACTCCCTAGGATATCAGACACCACATCAGGATACTTGGAGCTCTAAAGCAATCAGGCGTATTTGTTCCACCAAATGCTCAAACCAAAATCATCATGAGAAGCCAGCTCCATTGCTGCTGGAAGCTCCATTTGTCTGTGCCCTGCAGGGTTACTGGTCATCTGCTGTGTGCCACATACTGGGGATACCATGGGACAAAAGACATTCTGTGTGTGTGTGTGCATGCATGTGTGTGTGTGTGTGTGTGTGTGTGTGGTGGGTAGTGGCAAGCAGGCTAGAATCCAAATCCAGGGTCACAGTAGCAGATAACAAGGGACAGGGAGTGATAGAAGCCAAACCCCTGCGGTCCTTGTTGTGAGAAAAAAAGGTATTGGTTAACTTTTGACTTTAGCCTATAGAATTAGTCTATATGTACAAACAGCCTTGGTAACCATTAAAAGGACAGAAAGCGTATGGACCTTACGAACTAGTAAGGGGGGGAAAGAAACTGAAAAAGGGGAAAAAAAACACCTCAATTTTGTACTTAAAAGGACAAGATGGTGGGGCGAGAAAAAGAAGGTTTAGAAAATGGGTCACAGAGAAAGTACAGGAGAAGCAATAAATCCAAATGTGTTAGTCATCAGAATAGATATAAATGGATTAAACATTAGAAGTCAAAAGACTTCAATTGTCAGATGGGATTTTTTTTTAAAGAAATCAGCCATTTATAATAGACAAAGTGATCAGCAATGTAAAGATACAAATAGGTTGAAAGCTAACTGATGGAAAATTATAAAGTTGGGCAAATCAAGTGGTGGTGTCCTGATATTAACATCAGACAAAAATCAATGTTTACAATAGTTAAAGAGTCACCTTATAAGGATAAAGTCTTCAGTTTACTGGGAAGATATAAACATTCTAGCCCTGTATGCCCCTAACAATATAATCTGAAAAGTATATTAAGCACAAGTTGTCAGCATTATAAGGAGAAATAAAAAAATCCACACTCATAACGGGAAATTTTAAAACGACTCTCTTAACAAATGTTGGAAAATGCAGCCAAGAAGAAACCTGAAATATATACAAACTTTGAGCAATGCATGATCTGACTGACATTCCTTGCACCTTGTATCTAAACTCACACACTGCATCCTGTGCATTGACCAATGCAGAAGCGCTAGGTGAAAAGCTAACCTCCACCAGCATCAAAGGATTGGGACCTTCAGACCACTGTCTCTTTTTTTTTTTTTTTTAAGACTTTCAAAAAGATTTTTTTGAGGGATGCCTGGGTTGCTCAGTGGTTGACCATCTGCCTTTGGCTCAGGTCATGATCCCGGGGTCCTGGGATCAAGTCTCACATTGGGCTCCCTGCATGGAGCCTGCTCCTTCCTCTGACTATGTCTCTGCCTCTCTTTATGTCTCTCATGAATAAATAAATAAAATCTTTTAAAAAATAAAGATTTTATTGTTTTATTATTTGAGAGAGAGAGAGAGTATATGCATGTGCATATATAGGAGAGCATGCAAGAATTGGGGGAAGGAGGGATCCCTGGGTGGCGCAGCGGTTTAGCGCCTGCCTTTGGCCCAGGGCGCGATCCTGGAGACCCGGGATCGAATCCCACGTCGGGCTCCCGGTGCATGGAGCCTGCTTCTCCTTCTGCCTATGTCTCTGCCTCTCTCTCTCTCTCTCTCTCTCTCTCTCTCTCTCTGTGTGACTATCATAAATAAATAAAAATTAAAAAAAAAAAAAAGAATTGGGGGAAGGAGTGGCTGGAGAGGGGCAAGCAGACTCCTAGCTGAGTGTGGAGCCTGATTCCCACTGGGCTTTATCTTATGACCCTGAGATCATGACCTGAGCCTAAATCAAGAGGCTGATGCTTACCCAACTAAGCCAACCAGGCACCCCAAGACCACTGTCTTTGACTATAATGCAATCTATTTAGAAATTAGTAATGAAAACATAACTAGGAAACCCAACTTGTTTGAAAGTAATACTTTTTAAAAACTTCTAAGTACCTCATGGGTCAACAAGGAAATCATGGTAGAAATCAGAAAATAAACAGAACTAAATGAGATGAAAATGCAATTTACAAAACCTGTGGGATTCCACTAAAATGGTATTAAAAGGGGATTCATATACGTAGAAAAGAAGAAGCACTGAGGAATACTGAGCTAAGCATTTAAGAAGTTATAAAAAAAAATCAGAATAAACCTAAAGAAGTAGAGGGAAAGAAAGATATGAGCATAAATTAATGAAAAACATATGAAGATGAACTAAGCAAACAATGATTACTTGATAAGTCTCATCAAGAAATAGGAGGAGCATCTGCCTTTGGCTCAGGGCGTGATCCCAAGGTCCTGGGATCCCTTCTTTTCCCTGTGTCTCTCTCTGTGTCTCTCATGAATAAATAAATCATTTTTTTAAAAAAAGAGGGGTACAAACATGTCTGAATTTAAATCAAGTATTATGAGCATTTTTTCCCAGTAAATTTGAACACTTAGATGAAACAGATGAATTCTGAGTAAAATACAAATTAACAAGAAGCTCAAGAAGTAGAAAATCTGAATACCGTTTATCCCTAAAAGTAAATAAATTAATAGCTTAAAATCTTGCAACAAAGAAAACACGAGGCCCACTCAACTTTTTAGGCGAGTCTTGCCAAACTTCCAAGCAAAGAGAGTATTCTAATTTTATTAGAATTGAATAGAAAAACAGTATTTCCTAACTCTGGTGAAAGGCAGAGCAATACAATTTTAGAGGAAAACATAGGCGCACACTTCCATGACCTTAAAAAATGGGAAAATTAGCTCCAGTATAATGGGGAAGGTCACTGAAAATCCACTGAAGGTAAAAGGGAGAATTTCAATTGGTGCTACCACTTCAGAAATATGTTGACACTGCCTCACAAATGCAAACATATATATGTATATATGTTTGTATACATATATGTGTCCTTTGAACATATATTTCTTTGAACTTTGAGCTTGACATTTCTTTGAACTTGAGATTTCACTGATATATATACCCTTAAAAGACCCGAGTGCATCAGAAGATACATTTAAGAATGTGCATAAAAACAGTTCAAATCACTAAAACTAGAAACAACCGAAATGCCCAGTTGCAGTAATGCAAATATGCGTGGTGGCATAAGCTCACTGTGGAATGTTCCACAGCAGTGTAATGGAACACACCACCGCCACCTGCACCCACATGGGAGAGTCTCAGAAGCACACCGTGGACAAAAGCTAATCAGAAGACTTTGTAGAGTATGATTCCATGTATAGACAGCTCAAAAACGAGCAAGACTAAAAAGATATTCAGATGCATGCAGGTCACATTTTGTTGATTCTAAAATACACTTCTCACAGTCTACTCTTTCAGAACATAGGGGAATGCATCTTATAAGCGGTGGTGCAATTACACTTAGCAGCACTTTTTCTTTCTTAGACATGAAATAAGGATTTGTCTCCTAGTTGTTGGGGGCTAAGGTTCAATGAAATATGATAAGTAGTCGAACTCTAAAGAAAGGCAGCATAAGGGCAGCCTGGGTGGCTCAGTGGTACAGCGCCGCCTGCAGCCCAGGGTGTGATCCTGGAGACCCAGGATCAACTCCCATGTCAGGCTCCCTGCATGCAGCCTACTTTCTCCCTCTGCCTGTTTCTGCGCCTCTCTCCTTCTGTGTCTCTCATGAATAAATAAACAAAATCTTTAAAAAAAAAAAAAAAAAAAGAAAAGAAAAGAAAAGCAGCATAAAATTTGGGAGGGGGGGCTGGAGAACAAAACGGCACCCAGAATTCTAAAGTACTGGCCAAATGCTATTTTTCACCTGGATAGTGAATATATTGGTGTCTGTTTTATTATTCTTTAAGTACTTTCAACTCTCACACATGATATCTTTCACCAAAAAAAAAAAAAAAAAAAATGAAGAGGGGAAGGGCAAGGAAGTGGGGCCACATGTAGACTAGCTCAGGAAGCTGGACCATGAAAGGGGAAAAGAGGGGGCGACATTTACAAGAGGAAGTGGGGCATAAGACGGGCATGGAAAGCCATTCCTGAGATGCTGGGTGGCACACGAGGAGAAGCCTGGAGATAACTGCCTCTAGTCAGCAAGGGGAACAAAGGTCAAGATGGGTCTGTGGAATTGGTGGTGGAATTCTGTGCATGTTTTCCTGGTGATGGTTTCTAATCTACTTATGAGGAATTTATATGTGGGGTGGGGGTGGTTACCAGGATTGGCATAAGTGGGGGAATGGCCATGACCTGTAGGTGTCTAAATACTAAGCATTTATTCAACGGTTACTACGTGCCAGATTAGTAAACGAGGAGTTTTTGACATCCATCATTCTGCTTATTCCCCTCCTCAGAGTGGTGAGGTGGTCCTTCTCTCATCAGGCCTGGATTCCTTTCAATTAGTTTCCGAGGGTCGCCATCACAAAATACCACAAAACCATGTGGCTTACGCAACAGAACATTGTTTCCTCATGGTTCTGGAGAATGAGAACCTGAGACCAAGGTGCTGGCAGTACTGGCTTCTCCTGAGGCCTCACTCCTTGGCTCACAGAGGGTCCTTCCTCCCTGCGCCCCTGCTCCAGATGCCTCCACCCCTTCTCCGTAGGAACATCAGTCCTGGGTGGATCGGGGCCCACCCTAACGGCCTCATTTTAACCTAGTCACCTCTTCAAAGGGCCCATTTCCAAATACAGTCACATTGTCAGGTGCTGGCAATAAGGGCTTCCACATGAGAATTTTGGCCTGGGGAGGGGGCGGGTGTGGGGATGTGGAGTGGTGGGGAGCGGGGAATATGATTCCTCCCCTAACCGTGGAGACCTCGAGAGGAGTGAACACCTTGCCAGGGCATCAGTTGTGTTGGAGCTGAGACGCCAAGGCAAGCAGGTCAGTGACAGTGGCTGACTACCAACCATTCCACTGTACAACAGTCCTGTGCCCAGAGTGGACATGAAAGCAAAAGTCTTTTGGAGAATTAAAATTAAAACACAAAAAAACCAAAACCAAAATAATAACTGACCAGAATCAGACTTTTCAGAGCCAGGCATTCTGTCCCTGCAAACAGAGTGAATCCACTACTCTCTCATGGGCTCCCTTTTGAAGTCCAAGCACAAGAAGACTTTAATAGTCGCCTAAAATGGCAGGAAAGGTCAGAGATTGAGCATCAGCTGGAATCAGGTTCCCTTCCCCCAGAAGCCAGTTTTAAATTATGGGCTGAGGAGGGTGACACCTACCGGGCTCTGAGGGGTATGGGTGGGAAAGAGGCTCTTTCTACATGCGGTCCCCCACTGCCCTCTGCTGTGCAGCAGAGGGACACCCAGACACAGACAGGGAAAGACCTGCTGGAATCTGGGGAAGATGTCAGTCCTGCTGCTCTCCATTCACACGCGCACATTTCCAATCAATGGTCCAGTCAATTCTCACTTCTTGGCATTTGTACTTGCTTCAGCTATTTTCGTCATTAAAAAAAGATTATCTGCCACCTTCTCAAAAATGTTTCCAAAGGCCCGAGAATATGAATATTTGAAGGCAACTTTTGATGACTTAATATTGGTTTGCTCATTTCATGTTTTCAAAAATTATAAACTTATCGTTATGTTTGAACGGATTTTTTTTTTTTTTGACATTTTAAAACCATGATTTTCTATGTGATAGCCCAGGCAGGGCCCCCCACCATTTGGTTACAGTATTTTTGTAAAAATATTTCATTTTCAAATGTGTTCTTTTAAAAAGTCAGTGTTCATGCTTTTAGAAATTTCAATGTTACATATTTGGGGAAAATGTTCTAAGGAATAAAGGATTCCTTTAAGTTGAGAGACATAAATAAATGCCAGCAGAAATGGATGACCACCCTAAGCACTGAGTTACTGGTCACTGTGCTGCACGGGATGTGTGGCCCTGTGGACTTTGGTGAAATGCAAAATGGGGCCTTACTGACTTTCGGTGCCTTGATTCTTGCATGGGTGCTTGGGGCCCCCTTTATGCTGCCCCTAGAATGGGCATTTAAAATGCAAGTCATAAATAAATAAACAAACAAAATGCAAATCAGATTACAATACCCTACTGCTCTGGAAGAGGCCATATGTCACACCTTTGACTTTAGAATAAAATAAATTCCTTGCCAGCTTTTCAAGGCTACAGGATCTGACTTACAGGCAGCCCCTCCAAGCCTGCCTTTACCCCGCTTCCCTTCCCCCTCTGCTGTTTGCAATTTCATCCTTCCAGGGACTCTCTCGGGCTCTCTTGCAATATTCCGTTTATTTTCCTTCAGGGCGCTTGCTACCATCTGTAAGAACCGTGTCTGTTTATCTGTTGTCCACTGCCTGTCTCCGCCTTTAGGCGCCACCCCCCAAAGGGTGCATCCTTTGTCCATTTGGCTCTGGGCTCTATTCCCTGGTGCCCAACTAGCACATATTTATGAGGGAGTGAGTGAGGGGGTGAAGTGAGCAAAGGCAGGTATTGAGAGGTGAGTGACACCAGATCATTCCATGTAGGTCATTGTTCGGAGTCCATTCCAAGAATACCTGGCCCCGGAGCACAAGGAAAGGGGAGTCACTGGCAAACGGAGATGCCCTTTCATCTTTGACCCACACTGGTCATCGAAACCACCCTCTCCCTACTTCGAGAACACCAGGGAAGCAGACAGAAGCAGAAGCCCCGAGCCACAGTCCGGGAGGGCTGGAGGGCCGCAGGGTCAACCCAGGCATACCGACGCAACCCATCAGATGCCATCATTTAATTAATTATGTGGTGTTGGCCGCTCCAGGAGGCAAACACCAGCTACCAACCAAGAATAACAGGCTCCCAGCCCTGCTCCGGGAAAGGCATGCTCACGGTTGCATTTTACAAACGGAACACTGGTAAGCCTGTGGCCAGAGGGCTGGAGAACCGCTGCTCTGGGCCTCCGGGCCGTCTCCACCCTCTGCGGCAGACGATCAGGGCCTGAGCTGGGGTGGGGGTGGGAGGTAATACGTTCAGTGCTGTCATCAACTCAAAATTGGTGGCTTGGGGAAGCCTGATGACAGCTGTCCCCGAGGGAGGTAGCTCGTGAGGGCTGAGATACCTGCTTGGCTCCAGAGAGGCCTGGCCCAGAAATCTTGAGGGACAGTGTTCCTCTCTTAAGTGCTGCTGCTCAGGGTGCCCTGGGCCATATGCTGCTTCTCTCCCGGGCAGGATCCTACAGGGAAGGATGAGGTCGAGCCGGGAGCAAGGGTCCAAGAGCCTCCCAGGCCGCAGGGCAGGCTGATCTGGGGGTTCTTCAGGAAGAGGGCCAGCTGCTGGGCCACGGCATCCAGCTCGCCCCAGTTGGCAGACCGGAAAAGATTGCTCTTTCGCACGAAGTAGTGCTTCAGGAAGTGCTGGCTCACGCACTTGTGCAGCTTCCTCACCAGGCGCAGGAAGGCTTTGCCGAAGACCTGCCAGTCCTTCAAGTGGGGATATTTCTCGCAAGTCCAAAAAAGCACCGTCTGTGGAAGGAAGAGGTGGCATCAGACATTGCACCGGGCACCACAGGAGAGGATCTTCAGACACATCACCGAGCTCACAGGGCCTTGGAAGGAGGGAGGGAGTCACCCAGGGCAGGGAGGTTCCGCCGTGATTCTCGGCCTTGTCCCACTGGTCTCCTGCGCTCCTTTGCTCATTGTCTCTCTGGCCACTGACATGTCTGGGGACCACCACTCTCCTTGAATCTGTGACCCCCCCCACCCTGGGCAGATCCCTCGGCTCCTCCTTTACAGGGAAAATTGAAACCCTCATGACAGCAAACCAGACAGTTCTAGACAGTTTTGCCTACACGGGCATCTTCTCTTCTCTGCTTGACCACATCACCTGGCTGGGGGAAGCCCATGCGGCGGGGGTGGGGTGGGGGTCCCTCCTTCCAAGAGCTGTCTGTGACTGACTCCCTTCTTTCTTGCAGGCTCTTGAACTTGTTCTAAGCTCTCCTGCCCTACCCCCTGACGCAGGACCCATCTCCCTCCTAACTTCTCTGCAAGTGCAGGCTTCTCAAATTATCTGTCGTCATTTCCTCTCCCCTGATTCTGACCTCAGTCCACTGCAACGTGGATTCTTTTGCCTTCAGGCCTCAGAAGCCGCTGTCTGTAAGGTCCAACAATCTCCACATGGTTAAATCCAACAGGCCTCACCTGGCCCTGGGCTCACCTGACTTTCCAGCAGCATCGAATTCTCCCACTCACAGCCTCCCTCTTGAGCGCTTCTTCACTGGCTTCCAAGCCACTGTGCTCTCTGGATTTCTCCAGGCACTGCAGCCACTCCTTGGTATGGTATCCCCTTGACCTGCCTCAATCCTAGGGTTTTGGAGGCTCAGCTCCACTTGCTCTTTTTCTTTTGTGCTCACTTATTTCCTTCCTCAGTGGCATGAATCCCCACCACACACACAGAAGTCCCTCGCAATTTTCTTTCTCCAAGACAGACTTCTCCTCTGACCTCCTCACCTGCTATCTCTTGGAAATCTGAAAGTTATCTCCACCAACGTGTCCCAACTGAACTCACGGCCTGCCCCTCACCCCACAAACCTGTAGTGTCTCCAGCTGCTTGGTCAGTCAGTCATGCAAGTCACGAGCTGGGAGTCACCCCTCCCTCACCAGCGTCATCAAGCCCCGCCAGTCCCCCAAAGTGGTTCTCAAATTGACACACATATGTTCATCTCCACTATCTTCTTCCACCTCACCTGGACTTCCGCCCCCATTCTTGTCACCATCTTGTCACCACCTACGCCTCAGCCAATGTGATCTTTTTGAAATATAAATCTTTCTTCTTGTCTGTAATACCTTAAAGCCTTCTTCTGGCTGGTTAACCAAAACCCACAATCCTTTGCACAGTGTGGTTTATAAGGTTTGGTCCCTGCGTTCCTCTCCAGCCTTGACTTGTCCTCATTCCTCCCTGGCTCTCTCCTTCCAGCCCCGCTGGCCCCGGATCATGCTCTCTTCTACCACAGGGTGACTTCTGGTGCATGGAACATACTTCCTTCCCCAATTTGTCCAGGACACACTCATCCATCAGATCAAATTTCCCTATGATACCATTACACACTTTCTTCACAATATACTTCTCAGAACACCAGTGATCACAGGAGTTGTCACCTCTGTATTTATTTGTGCAATCCCCCGCTGGGCTGTAAACTCCATGAAAGAAGAGGCCGATACCTATTTTAATAACTATCATGTCACTAAGCACCCAGCTGAGGAGCTGGTCCACAAGAGGTAGTCAAAAATGTTTATTGACTAAGTAAAAGAATTAATGTTATGATTTAGATGTTGAGCATTTTTAGAATATAGTCTTCTTATAGAAGAAGAAAATAACAGGGCAGCCCGGGTGGCTCAGTGGTTTAGCACCGCCTTCAGCCCAGGGCCTGATCCTGGAGACCCGGGATTGAGTCCCACATCGGGCTCCCTGCATGGAGCCTGCTTCTCCCTCTGCCTGTGTCTCTGCCTGTGTCTCTGCCTGTGTCTCTGCCTCTCTCTCTCTCTCTTTGTGTGTCTCTCATGAATAAATAAATAAAATCTTAAAAAAAAAAAAAAGAAGAAGAAGAAGAAGAAGAAAATAACAGTTTTAGGTTCACAGCAAGATCTGGAGTATGTTTTTAGATCACATCGTGCCAAGTAAATGAGTTGGAGATAATATCACGCTATCAGGAGAACCTAGACACAAAAAAGTGTTTTAATTTCTCCTGTTTTATCTCCCTAAGCATACCAAAGCGGTTAAGCCTCTTACAATCAAGCCCCTGTGCCTTTGAGTGAGTTTTAAGAATAAATAAACCAATGAAGGATGAACTCTTGTTCGCATGAAGTTGCTTTGGGGGAGAGCACTTGGGGAGGACGTGAGAACCTCATCAGACTGTGTCAGACTGATGATGACTGGTACCTCCTTCCTGATGCCGTTTTGCAACCCAATCTCTTCCACTTTCCCCTGACTGAAGGCTTGGCAAGGATCCCTTACACTCCAGACATCATCCGGGAGGGTATCTAATGCCACATTGTCACCAGCCATGTCCGTCCCAGTGTCTAAATGTGAGGGCATCCTGCCCTTGGACCAAGGATGGAAGGCTAAAACAGGCAGCTAGTACCACTTCTCTCTGTCCTGTCCTAACACATAACCCCCCTTTTACAATACCCACTCTTGAGAATGCACAATTCTATGCCTTGTTGGTGAGTTAGGGAGAACAGAAACAGAGTACATTTAAGGAGTTGCCCTAAAGCCCTCCAGTGATTGAGAAGTTACCGGAATAAAAGTAAACCCTTGGGTGTAACGCAGTTTTGACAGCAGTCAAGGGCTGGGAGGCCTGTGGTGGCCCTATTCAATCTTGTCTAAAATATTCACATCACTTAATATGTTTCCATCCATCTTAATTGCAAGACAATGAAGTCAATGGTTACGATCATTAAGTTCAATACAAGGTAGAATGGAACTTGCTTCTCAACTCTGACTTTTCCTAGTGTAGCCTGTAGAAAGTCACGCAAGCAAAAAGCCAAACCCTCAGAATGAATTAGAGTCTCAGGAAGTACATGCCCTCAGTCCAGAACAGGTGGGTGTTTTTAGGGGAACGTGCGTGAGCACATGTCGGGAATATTGAAACTCTAGAGAAAGGCCCCAGTACAGGCAGATTGACATTCACAGATTCTCGGGCAGGTCAAGGAGGGCAGGCTACGAGGAAAGAGAAGAAAGCAAAGCAAAGCCTCCTGCCTCCGGGGGGAACAAAGTTGAATATGACGGGAAAGCGTTCGCTCAACAAATATTTATTGAGTAACTACTATATACACGGCACTGGGAGAGATACTAAGGGTTCAGTAGTGGTTGCCCCTAAATAGCTTACATTGGAACTGGAAGAGTAATACGGGGCCAGCAGATGATGGTCCCCTGAATGAGAGGGGTACAAGCAGGAGCCTGCAAAGGAGGCACCGCACAGACAGGTGCCCTGTGCTCACCTGTGTAGAAGGTCAGGGAGAAGGAGCGAAGCTCTCGGGCAGACACTAGCTAGGCTTGGCCTGTGCTGTCTCTATGTCTGCCACCTCGCAACCTCCATGTGTGTGTCACACGGCATGTTTCAGGAATGTCCAGGTCACTATGTGCAGAAGAGGAGTTGAGGGTGTGATGGAAGGCCACCTCCCCAGGGGGACTCCCCAGATGTCCCAGCCCAGGTCACATTCTGCTGCTCTGGGTCCTCACAGAACGACGCTCCTGTCCTCCATGGGGCTCCCCACACCGTGTGATTCCATATGCACCAGGGGGACCATCTGACTGTCCGTCTCCTCTGTGAAACCATAAGCTCCAAGGGATCAGGAACCGCTCCTGCGTTCGCCTACCTGTACCTCCAGGGGCAGGACATACAGCGCGAGCTGGGGCCAGTGTCAGGCCCCAGCTGAGTGGTAAAGGCAGGCATGAATGTACACTCTTGGGTTTCGGGCAAGAGGAGCAGGTGCTGCCAAGGGAGGGGAAATCTTTGCCTGAGGATTTGGGACCCGGAAGTTCAGGTCTGCAGCTGTGCTCATGGGACGATCACCACTTCTGGGTAGGCCTCCCTGCCCCCCCACTGAGCAGCAGTGGCCGCACCCAGCTAGAGTGGGGACCCAGGGAGCCCTAACACCGGGGGGAACATGAATTCACCTGAGGCTCAAGCCATTTGCAAGATTTCCCCAGGCCCCAGGCTTCTCAGCGTTATAACCAGGGCTGAACCTCAGCAGGGTTTCTGGCACACAGCGGGCATTCGGGCATTCGTGTTGGTTTGTTGAGGGAAAGAAGAGGAGGGGAGGGACGGAGAGAGAAGAAAAAGAGGAAACGACAAAAGGGAAAGAGGGGGAGCAGGACAGGGAAGAGGAGGACGCCATTCAGCCTGGGCAGGGCTGTCGTGGGCACACCTATGGCCTGGGGTTCTAGATCTCAGCAGTTAGTGGGGACTCATGGGAGAGCCAATATGGACACTAGGGCCCCCTCTAGAATCTGTCGCATGGACACACACACACACACACACCCGTTTGTGAGTGGCTCTGACCAGGCCCTGCAGAGCACGCAGAGACCACTTACCCATACCCAGGGCGCATCCGCTCACCTGCAGATGGTGGGACGTGATGACAGGCCTCTTTCCCGGACACCAGACATCCTCCTTCACCTGCCTCAGGGCCTGAAGACACTTCCTGCGGCAACCCCCGTCCTCGTCCAGCTGCTCCAGCAGCACCTGCTCGGCCTGCAGGAAGCTCAGCTGCCAGTGATAATTGGAACAGGCCAACAGGGCAAACCCAAACGACTGGGGGAAGAGAAGAACATGGGGAACATTGAGAAGGATGACGCTTGCCAGAGTAGAGCCGTCTCAGAAGCCATGCGCTGCTCTGCGGCAGGAGGGGAGCCTGCTACCAGGCAGGCAGTACCTCCCGCGTGGGGATGTGGAAGGAGGCTCGGGGCAAACCCCTTTCCTGGCACACAGTGAACTGGAAAGACTGTGCCCACTTTCTCTCGGGCACTGGTTCTCCAAGTTGAGCCTGGAGAGCTTGTTAAAACAGATTGCTGGGCCCTGCCCACCAGCTCTCCCTCGGGGGATCCAGAGCAGGGCCTGGGACTCTGCATCTCTGACAGGCTCTCAGGGGTCACTGCAGATTCTGAGGACCACACCTGGAGAACCACTGATCTGGTGAAACCTCATTTTTCCTTCCAAAGCTGGTTGACAGTGACGCTGTGAGCTGGGCCCTGGCCCACTGATACCTTGATGCACTCCACTCTCTGTCGGGAAGGCCAGCGCTTCAGACAGGGAGGCCACCGAGCTTTCTCAGACCAGGCCGTGGGGATCTCCACTGCGGGGACCAGCTCTAGTTCCACCTGACACGTGGGCGTTTCCACGGCAACCCAAACTGCAGCTGCAGCGTGGTGTGGGAGCATGCTGACCTTACCTGGTGGGAAGCGACAAAGAGGTGATGAGAAGAGGAAGCCTGGCTCAGCGCCCACGTCCTAAGGACGGTCCTAAGGAGGAATCCGGGAGCCACAGGTGTGAGCAGCTCCTTGCAGGTGATGGGGCAACTTTCACAGGCCGGAAACACCCCAAAGGTGGGGGGTTTATGGCAAAACTAGACAATTAGCTGAGTAAATATTGGTAGAAATGTTGCTAGAAAACCTCATTGTTGGTGCCGGTTGCTTTTCCCTTTCTCCCCCACCCCCGATGCTTTTATGGCACCTTTTCTTTTAAAGTAATAGATTCTTTTCAGAAGGCTCAATGGAAGAGGCAGAGAAGACAAAGAAAAGATGGAGTATTTGCTAGTAAAAATGAAATCCAGCCATTCTTCTGTGCCCCCTCCATTCTGCTCAGATGTCCTGACCTTGTCAGCCTCCGTCCCCTGACTTCATTCACCGGCCTCTAGTGGAGCTCGGCTTAACCCGTCCCTCCCCTGCCGCCCAGGCTCTCTGATGGCATTGTTTCCACTATCCATTAAGCTAGCCTAGCCTCAGGTGTATTTGTCATCCCAAGCCCTTGCAATTATAGAATTCTTCAAAGTGTGTCATAGCCACTGGCTGAAAGGCTCGAATGAGTGGAAAGAAGCCCCGCTGCCTCTTCCAACCTGGCAAAGAGAGGGAGAGAAGATAAATGCATCTGGGAGCATCTTCCAGTTCCTGTACTAGAATTCGTTGCTAATCTGTTCCCCCTTCTTTCAAAAGATACGCAGTAGTTTTGTTTGTTTGCCTTCATTACAGATAAAAAGGATGAGCTGTCTTGAATCAGGATCTGTTCTTTTTCTCTTGTTTGCTCAGAGAAGAAAATGGAAGCTTGCTCATTAATCACGTTAAGCTATTCAAAAGGAAAACATTCCTCTCCTTGGCTGGGGTGCGATGAAGAGCTTACTGTCTGCAGCTCATCAGAGCTGCCCAGACAGGAACATGACGACGTCTGGCACCCTGGCATTGTTTACTGAAAGCATCTCATCAACCTGGCCCGTTTGCAAGCCCTCATTTGCACTTTCACTATTACCAGTGTTTCGAAGTGAAGAGGTCAGCACATGCTGGAACCAGCCTGCCCCCCACACCCTGCTTCTGCCCTGGCTCAGCTCACTCGATGCATGACCTCAACCTCGGTCATGCATGATAGCTCCTCTCTCTCAACCTCAGTGTTCTCATCCGTAAAACAGGTAGAAAAATAACTCTGACTCTCCAGGGTTGCTATGCGCATGACATTTTCCACGAAAGCATCCTTAATGTGGTAAAAAACGCATTAAACATGGGCTAATTCCATTATGGGACCTTTCAGAACAGCTCAGTCCAGACAAGTAAAAGTACATTTTCAAATCCTTTTCTTTCTACACACGTGGGATTGCCTCTTGGTCGGTGCTCTGGTTTTTCCCTTCATTATCCAGCGCAGGGATTTTTTTACAACTCTGTGTAGAGGTAGAGGTAGTACAATTTATTTTGTCAACTTCCCTTTGTTTTTGATATTATGTCTACTTACTTTCTTTCACACAGCCCCTATGGCAGTGGACACCATTATGCATATTTCTTTCTAATCTGTAGGAATATATTTCTAGACCTGGAATTGGTGAATTGTCAACTGAAGCACTTTATAAAAATAAAAACAGACTGACTGCCCTTTAAAAAGTAGGCACCAATTTATACTTCCAAAAACAATGCTTGAAAAGGCCTTTTGTACCACACTCACCCCTACACTGAGCATGATCACATTTTTTCATCTCTGTCAATCTATTAGTTGTTTTAATGCACATTGCTTGAAATATATGTTAGATGGAATTTTTTTCCCCACTTTTTTACTACTACGTGTTTATATTCTTTTTCTGTGAGTCATTTTTCTGGTCATTATTTCTATTGGCTGGCTCCTACTCTTACTGGTTTACAACTACTCTTTTATAATTAAGAAAATTTGCAACTTTTTACCCAGCATGAAATACACATTTTTATTCTGTGTGAACAAAATGTGTGTGTGCCCGCCTGTGCACATATGCCACATGTTGGTATACGGTTTAAGATTTTGGGATTATCAAACTTATCGGTTCTTTATGGCTTCTCAATTTTGTGTTTTGGCACAAATCAGTGGTTTCCAAATGCGGCATCTCAATACACCAGGGTACTGCAGTCAGTTGGAGGGTGTTGTAGGAATGTGCTAATACCAAAGATCTGTAGTTTGTGAATAATTTGCTTTTTAAAACATGTAGCCAAGTTTTTAAATTAACATCTGGGAACTGGTGCATAACCGAAAGCCCATCATTTCTCTGCTGGGGCAATAATCCACGGAAATCCAAGTGGATGTTATATGGATCCTATTCTTCAGTGTCAAAGCAGAAAAAAGAGCTAACTCATATTGTGAGGAGTGAACAGATGTAAGGAGCACATGGGGATTATCTTAATTTAGGGGCATGAGCTTCGGGGTGACACCTATGCAGAGGTTTTTTAAAGCAAAAGGGGAATGCCAGAAATTGTCCTTGTACTTTTCTTGATCAGCTCACCTGAGAGATGACAGGTTCCAATTGCATTTTCTACCAGCTTCCGGAACACCTGGAGGACCTTGGCAGGCACGATATCCCCCTCTATGTTCACATCTGCCTTGTGCCACTGCCACAGGCTCTTCATAAACTGCTCCACCTCCAGCCACTGCTGCAGGCCCTCCGGGTCCTGCAAGGGGCAGGAAAGCCTGGTGCCCTGCAGGGTGTAGTACCGCCAGCGCTGCTCCCTGGCCTCCCTGTACCCAGCCAGGCCCTTCACTGGGACAGTGACGAGGAACTGGCTGGGGGCCAACACCTGGCATCAAGAAAGTAGAGAGGAGTGTGAGTTCATGGACTCGGGAGGTAACAGAAATCCTCAGGGAGCCAACCAGTTGAACCAGGGAGCTCAGTGAACTACTCAACCCTCAGCAATGCGCCGAGATGGACAGAGAGCTGCACCTGCCTGCCTGTTGCAGGAGGATTCCATCTTTGTTCTGCCACTAACCACTGTCATGCTTCAGGCAGATGAGTAAATTCACTGAGTCCTTTGTGTAAGGAATCTGCAAGGGAAAGAGTGAACCTGACCTGAGACTCTAGAGGGCACCTAACGTCTAGGGGGAGAAGAGAAAGCAGGGAAAGGAAATAGTATACAGGGAGCTCAACACATACAAAGCACTGCAATTCTCATGCATTAGACTAGGTGGTCTTCCCAGCTACATGGTGAGGCGGGCTTTGTTAACATTTCCCAGATGAGGAACCTAAGGCTCAGAGGGGCTCTGAGATCTCCTGGGGACACACAGCCAGTAAGTGGTAGAGCACGAATGTGGGCTTAAGCCCTCTGATGGCTTCTTCAGTGGCTGTTTCCGATGCTGGGCTGGCTCTTAGTCAAGGAGGAGTGATCTGGATTGGGTAAGGGAAGGGATGGGGGGAGATGAAAGGATTCTGCAAAATATCTCCCTTTCTTTTGCCTGATCTGATGACTCATGGCCAGTATTGATGATCAGTCCTTATAAAATCACAGGTGAAACGAAAAGCAGTTGCTGAGACCACATAAACCTTTGAGACGATTCTGAATTTAATGGAATAAAGCACACAATCAGCATCTCCCTACTCCATTTCTACAGGTTAAGTAGAGGCCAGGCTGAAAGTGGTCAGGCCAACAGTCCAAAGGATAGAACAAATTGGACAGCAATGTGCCAGCCCCAGGGGGGCTTGACCTTTGGCCACATCACACGGCAGCCCACACCATACTGCACTTTTTCCCATCAGTGAGCTATACCCTGGAAGAGCCACCTCCTTTTCATGGAAAGTTCTGACCATGGTATTTGGTTAACTTTTGCTCAGGGCCAGTTCACGGGTCAACACCAAACTCTGCCTCACTGTCAGAGAACAGCAGTGTGATGCTTTAGATAATGGATCCACATGACTTCTGGTGCCAACAGAAAGGTGGTGGGATTAAAAAAAGGGAACAAATTTAAACATTAGCACTCAAAATCAATACATTATTTGAACTCACTTAATTGTAAATTTGAGTGTATGACTGTTATGTTAATAGTCACATAAATGATGCTTAATTGATACTTGGTGAATTTGGTCCAAGATAAAAACAATTTTTATATGCCCCACTCCAATTATTTTCAAAATTTAATATGCAGGACGTGATGTATATAAATGTGAGATATATTTTAACCTATGAATTCTAAGTGAGGCCACAGAAGGAAATTTCCTCAGATATAATTCTAGGAAAAGTGGTGTTGTGGGGCCACTGGGTGGCTCAGTCGTTTAAGCATCTGCCTTCGGGTCATGATCAAGTCATGATCCCAGAGTCCTGGGATGGAGCCCTATGTCCTCCGGCTCCCTGCTCAGTGGGGAGTCTGCTTCTCCCTCTGCCTCTGTCCTTATCCCTGCTCATGCTCTTTCTCTCTCACTCTGCTCAATCTTTCAAATAAATAAAAATCCTTTTTTAAAAAAAGTGATGTTATGTTTCTGCTCCTAGTCACTGGTCTCTATTGGTCTAATGCAGTTTGGAAGAATGATAGAAGTGGGCAAACGATATTGTCATATGTCAGGATTCAATCTAAGTTTTAGAATTTTCACCCTGGGTGAATTTCCCAAAATCTGTGCTCTGTCCCCAAATCCACAGGTCCCAGAATCTTGTGGGTGGTCCTTATGCCCAACGACCTTGGAATGTTCTAGACCAGCAAGGGTCTTCAGTTCAGGGACTATTTCTTTTACTCATTCATTCATTCATTCATTCACTGAAGTTGAATGTCTACATGGGCCACACACCATGCACTGGGTGCTAGCAATGGAGCGCTCAATAAGCATGATATTTGCAGTCAAGGGGCTTGTAATCATGTGTGAGAGATAGGGCATGAATATATATTTAATACAAGTGAAAGGGGTTCTCGTGTGCCAGAAGAAAAAGTGAGATAGAGGAGCATGGGAACTTAGAATGACCCAGAGTCCTACTTCCCTCAGCTCTGAGAGGCAACGAGTCAAGTCTGCTCCACAAGGTTGTTTGCAGGCGTGAGGGAGGCCATTTCTGCAAGAACAGCATGGCCCACACAGCAGGGCTGCAGGAAAGCTGGCTGTCATGCTTGGCCTGGTGGCTTAGAGTCCTGTCTGCAGCAACGACAGGGGTTGCGAAGCTGCCCCTGCAGTTTCTAAGGGCCTCTTCCACTTCTTCCTTCCCCCACCTGCAACCCATAGACTCTCGCTTTCAGCAATCTTCTCACTAATGCCTCCAGTTCCCTCTCCCCAGCCCCCAGTCTACTAAGCAGGTGCTGCCTAAATGAATGTGTGCTTGACTAAACTTTGGTTAATATGGCACAACACGCTTAGAATCAGAAGCCCTGGGCTGAGTTCTGGCTGTAGTGCCAAATGGGACATGCTCGGGTTATCTGACTTCTCGAAGCCTCCATTCTATCATCCGTAAAGTAGGAACGTGGAGGCTCACATGACACAGCACCTAGAGAGCAAGTGTGTAGGTGGTAAATACTCAGAGGACCTACGGGACATGAAGGATTATTGGTACTCTGGGTGGTGTGTTGCCTGTGGCACACCGAGACCTGCCCTCCCACACTCCCTGGCTCCCTGGGTGGCGCTTACAGAACAAGTGAGACCTGCTTACCTTAATGTTCCCATTGTATGTGTCAGAATAAGGCACGGCCTGGAATCGAATGTCTTGGTGGCTGATTTCTGTGGTCAGATGGTGGACAACCCTCTGCACTTCCTCCACAATCTGGGAGATCCGCTGGCGCCTCAAGCCCACCTGGGTGTGAGGGGATCAGCATAGGTGGTCACTCCCAGGTGCAGGGCCCAGGATCTGGCACAAGGACATCACCAGACAGGCCCGGTGGTGGACAACCACAGGAGTCCGTTCAGATGAGCCTGCCCTCCCAAGAAGCCCAGGGGACATGCACCAAGGTGTGATGGCACTTGCTGGTGGCTTGGTGTCCTCCTCGGATATAGAAACATTCATCTAGCATTTATCTAGTACCGAAATATGGTGAGTGCTGGAGCACATGGTGAACATGAAAAAAGCAAAACAAGATAGACTTGTCCTCATATAGACAGGAAACGTGTGTGTGTGTGTGTGTGTGTGTGTGTACACGTACGTGCATAAACACATATACGTATGCATGCACACACGCGTATGTGTTTGTATAACCTAACATCAGATATGATAAATCCCATGACGATTAAGCAGTTTGACATGTGGAATCATGTCACAGGTGATTTTTGTGCTTTTTTGTCCATAAAGGATGGCTCTCTTCACCCTTTCTTTGCTACTAGACCCACAAGGAAAGGCGCGCACTTATGTTCCTTCAGGTTCCACATTGCAAGTTCCCGAGAAACAGAATTACTGCCAGAAAGTTGAGCACCAACATTATATACCTTTACAGCTACTCAAGGTTTAGGGAAAAGAGGTGTTCGTGGGGGACACGTAGGAACTTTAGTAAGCTCAGGAGAGTTAGAAAGATACAAGTGAAGAAGAAATGGGAAGAGTCTGTAAGTGTTTTCTGAAATGGAGGGCCTCCGTTCTGTTGCTGAGGTGGCACCTGCAGACTCCTGCCAAGACAAGTGCTCCCCCCTTGGAAAGGCTGCTAAGTCTGGCCAGGAACTGATGGGAAGCAATATCTGATATATCTAAATGCAGTGGCCACTGTGAACCTTTATATCCTCCTGAGTTTTGTATAATGGCTGTTTCTATGTATTCTCAAGTGGTTTAAGGCACCCATACGTAAGTCAAGAAAAAAATTCCAAGTCAAAGAGAATTCCAGCTGTTTTTCTAAACTAACTCATCAGCTATTCTAGTCACCTGAGACTTCATACCTTCTACCATGGTTGGAAAGGTTGTCCACCAACAACCATAGATGGACGTAGGACACAAATGTGCATATGCACACATGCTGTTTGTCACAGGAGTAAGGTGTGTCATATATCAAGTGAATTCATTAATACACATTTATGTAGCACCTCTGTGTGCCAGGTACTCTGTGACATGCTGGGACACAGCAATGAATAACACAGACATAGCCACGGCTTACTGGAGTAGGGAAGACAAGTGTAAGTACTGAATATAAGCATGAGGGCCATAATAGGGAAGTGCAGGGTGCCTCTGGGTATACAACAGGGCAGGTGGCCTAGTCTGGCCTAATAAGCCTGAGACATATTTTAAAGGTACCTATCCCCATTTTTGAAAAACAAATACCTTCCAGATGCCTAGGAGTAACAAGAAACACAAGACAAGGGCCCTGATCTTAAGGGATTACAATCTCATGGGAAATACATGATATACATGAAATAGTCTTTCAAAATCCATGCATCTTATGTGACCTTAGATATGATGATCATGTCTATATAGGCTTTTAACACCATCTTCTTGCCTCCAGCAGCCACCCACTACTCTCCATACGTCCACCCACTATATTCATCATGGGAGAAGGGATCCAGGACATCATTCTTGAGCATTTGTAAACTAGCAAGATTCTGCATCTTTCAAAGTGTCCAAATGGAAGAGAAAAGGTGGTCACAGACGGAGAAAACTATTTGCTCTGTCAGAAATAAAGGAGAATACATTTAGCAGCCCATGATGAAGGGTCTCCTGCAGGGTAGGACTTCTTTGTGTTCTGGTTCAACTCCATTCGATCAATTTTGTTGAACAATTTATGCCAGGTTCTGTGTGTACATGTTGTCAAGAGGTTTACAGCTGACAGGACAGAGCAAGACAAATAAACTGGAAATTAAAGTCACGGCAATCTAGTTCTGGGTATAGGTATGTACAGGATGCTATGGGTACACAGAAAAGGGAAATTTCATCTAGTCTGGAGGCAGGGGGGCCCTTCCTAGAAGCATAGTGTAGGGGAGTTATAGCTTGAAAGATTAGTAGGAGTTAGCTAGAAAGGGAAGGATGTGAAGGTCATTCTAGAAAGAGCAAATGGCTGATATCTAGTATGAGGAGCACAAGAGGGAGGATTGTAATGGTTTCCTTTATTACTGGGGAAGGGATTGCCTTGTAGGAGAACGGCAGAATGGGAGAAGCAGGAAGAGGTCTTAAAAACGATGGAAGAAAAATTTCAAGAACAGAATCAACAGTAAGTGGCTGAGTGAGATAGGGCCCCCAAAATGTCCACAGCGTTTGGCAAATAGAACAGGATCAATGTGTTCAGGGAAGGGACAGGCATAAAGCCAGATTGCAGTGGGTTAAGAGTAAGTGGGAGGTGAGCAAGAGTAAGCAACTCCTCCAGGAAGTCTGGCCAGAGA
Organism: Canis lupus baileyi; assembly: GCF_048164855.1. Lineage (NCBI taxonomy): Eukaryota > Metazoa > Chordata > Mammalia > Carnivora > Canidae > Canis > Canis lupus. The sequence continues at coordinate 11,384,258 of NC_132849.1, forward strand.
AGGGGAGAAACAAAACAGGAACACCAACAGGTTTTTTTCAAAATGACACACAGGTTTGAACATGTTTAAATGCTGAGAGAAAAGAACCAGTGGGGAAGGAAGAGGCAGCAGAGAGCAAAACCACTGAGTAAGGGTTTCCTCACCAGGGAGTCGTGCAAATCCAGGAACCTGTTGAGCAATTCACCTTGGTGCATCAGAAGGAAAAAAGGACAGGAGCAAACACAGATAAAAGAGTCAGAGTGCAGGAATCAGAGAGATTTCTTGTCTGAGGACTGTTTTCTTTGCAGAGTAGGAGACAAGACATTGTACTATGAGTGAGGAGGAGAGAAAAACATGGGGGACTCCGGGGCGACAGACTTTGGAAATCACATCTCTAAGGAAGAGAGGCTGTTCAGGCATGTGTGGGATGACTGCCAGACAGTCCCAAGACTCAGCTGTGGGGGGGTCCACGGAGCTGGAGCATATTGATGGGCTCAGTTGTAAGGTGTCCTCCATACCTCAACGTCCAAGGGGAACAACGGAGGTGCCAAGGTTAGGCCTTGCTGCACAAGACCTGGAGGAGGATAAAGGAATCGGGGAAGGTTTCCATGGGGCGGGCCATGGTTCCCAGCTGGGGGAAGAGAATGGATAAAGTCACTTAGTAGATTAGGGAACACAGGACAAGTTCCAGGGCCAGAGGTCTAACCAGGAACAGTGGGAGAAAGTAATGTAAGGCTAACTGGAGAGACCTCTGCAGTCAGAAAATAATATTCTCAAATAGCTAATTTCTTAGCCTGTGTTGAGGGCTAAGGCTCAGCCACGATTCCTCCACTGATTTGAGTTCATAGAACTCGAATATCAGTAACACGGTGGTAACTCCACATGCATATATATTTTGCTGAGTCGATAAGCTAATCGACTCAGCAAAGGGGAAGAGAGAGAGGGAGAGAGAATCTGAAACAGGATCTACACCCAGCAAGGAGTTGGACAAGGGGCTTGGTCTCAGGACCTGAGCCAAAACCAAGAGTTGATGCTTAACTGCCCAAACCACCCAGGGACCCTGACACTGTCAAATAAATTTTAACTGATAAAAGCTCAAGAGAAAATGTGTGCGCACGTGCATGGACACACACACGATGAGTAGCTGATCGAAAAAAGTCTCCACTGTGAATCTTTTCTACAAATGGCCCTCACTTGATGGTGACATTTTCTTACTGGGCAGAACGAGGCAGTTCACACACTCCCTAGAAGGCACCTGTAATCCCTCACTCACCATGCATCTTTATGACCTGTTTTGATTTCTGAAAGTGAAAAATCAGAATAAGGGAATACTTTTCTGGGCTGAGAGCCATAAATTCTGGTTTAGATCTCCTTTATCCATTACTACCACTGCAATTGTGACTCGGGGGCTTAGAGCTTGAAGAGACCTCAGAAACCATCTTGTCTGGTGTCACCTTACCAGAGGCCAGAGCGATGGGTGGTTGTCCTAATGTGACACTGGTAGTCAGCAGTAGAACTAGTCCTAAAGTCCAGGTTCCCTCACTGCTCTTTCTGTCCCACTGAGCGGGACCCTTAAGTAGATGCTCCAGAAGCAATACCTACTTTTATCCTCTTCCTGAACCTACCCATGCCCTCTATTTGAATTGAAGTCCAGGCTCATGAAATAACAGATCCAAAGTCTCATTTATTTGGGCATCACTGACTGTTCTGTTCAGGCCAACATAGTAGGGGATGGGCTGTGGGGCTCAATCAGAGCTGTGGGGAAGAGCCCTGCTTTGGCCACCCCCCTGCCCATGCCAGCACTTGGGAAGGAGTCGACTGGGAGTCTCTTCCCTGCAGGTGATGGGCTGCTCCTTCCTCACATATCTCTGGCTATACTTCCTGCAGCCAATTCTTTTCTTTTCTTTCTTGTTTTGAGATTTTATTTGTTTGACAGAGAGGGGGGCAGAGAGAGAGAGAGCGTGCACAAGCAGGGGGAGCTGCAGGCAGAGGGAGAGGGAGAAGCAGGCCCCCACAGAGCAGGGAGCCTGATGCAGGGCTTCATCCCAGGACCCAGGGATCATGACCTGAGCCCCCCCAGGCGCCACCTGGAGTCAGTTCTTACCTCTACACACTTTGTGGAGTATGTGCTCTTCAGCAGCCCCAGAAGGGACTCAGGCTCAAGGTTTCCCAGGCTCTGACCCACAGACCACTTGTCACGCCCTTGGTGTCAATCACAACCCAGAAACCCCAGGTGGCTTCCCTCCACTCCTCCTGACCACAGCCTAGCAGAGGTAGGGCAAAAAGATTCCATTTCAGGGTGTGGAAAAGCAGGGAATGGGGCCTGAGGCAGCTTTATGGGGAGTGGTGTTGGGGAAAGAAGGAGGTGCCACCACACGCAGAGACTCGTGGCAGGCAGGAGCCCAGAAGAACTTTCATGCCAATCCAACCTCAGGAAGAACCCAGCGGCAGCCTTGAGGCAACCCCAACACCAGACCCATTTTGTAGTGTAGCTTTGAAACACATGTAAGGGGGAAACAGGGTCCTTTAAGAAGAAGGAATCAAGGCACATTCAGTCCAAACATGACCTCAGTGCCCGCCTGAGTTTCACATGCCCCCTCTGCTGCAGATTAGGTCAGTGAACATAAGAGTGCATTTCTTTTTAAAAGGCTTCATTAAAAAAAAAAAAAAAAGGCTTCATTTGTGGGGACATCTGGATGGCTCAATGGTTGAGTCTGCCTTTGGCTCAGGTCATGATCTTGGGATCGAGTCCCTCATCGGGCTCCCCGCAGGGAACTTGCTTCTCCCTCTGCCTGTGTCTCTGCCTCTCTCTGTGTATCTCTCATGAATAAATAAATAAAATCTTAAAAAAAAAAAAAAGGCTGCATTTGTGGATGGGACAAAGCATGAGCAGAAATGCATCAGATGAAGTTAGTCGGACACATGATGCTGGATGTGTAGTTCCGTCCTCTCATTCTCCCTTGGGTCGCACTGACCCCGGAAAGTCATGCTACACTTCCTGGCGTGCAGATTCAGGTACTCTAATGCAGCAGGGTTTCTGCAAACAGAGTCATCAGAGGCCCCCACGAAGGGTGCCATGCATTTTCTGCGGGCCTCCTTCTCTCTGGGGCAAGTGCACCTGCCCATACACACGTACACAGCCCCGCCCCAGGCCACTTTCCTCCTCCCCAGCCACAGCAGCCAGCAGCTGTTGCCCCACCCTCTTTGCTACTATTAATAGCTCAAGTTCAGAACAATTTACTGTTTCAAATGTAAATGAGTGAGAATTCAAGGTTATTGCCTATAATAACACCATTCTGATTCACTTGCATTCCGACCTGCTTTCTCCAGACAGGTAGAGGGGCGGTGCTAAGGAACATGTCAGGAATGTCACACAGGTCTGGCCACATCATAAGCATGTGCCCTGTGAGACTGTCACCCACCATGAGTGTCCCTGGGGATGGAAAGCAGAGAACTTCCTGCCAGACATCAGGAAGTCAGATATTTAATTCTGGAATTGCATGAAATTCAATCAAGTTTAAAAAAAAAAAAAAAAAAACAGGACCAGCACCATCTCTGTCTTCCAGGGTTAATGATCTTAAAAGGATGGAGATGTAGGTGCTACATACAGGTGAGATAGGAAGCCTTCAATCTCCATCTTCTCAGACCCATTCTTTCCTGAGCCAGATGCTAGGGCCCTGCAGACTGTGCATGACTCCGCAGAAACCACAGCGACAGTTGCACTATGGAGCTGAGACAGGAGGGACACTTCCTGAGAGCTAGCTCCCTTAAGCTGTCCAACAATCCTGAAGGGTGGGTGCTATGATTATCCCCATTTTTCACAGGAGGAAACACAAGTTCACAATGTGTAAGTACTTCGCTCTGGGTCTCTCCAGAGTCAGTAAGTCCCGCAATGGGGATCTGTGTTGGGCACTGCCCATGCCTGGCAGCCCATGTTCATAACCACTGCACGGCTCTGCCTCCCCAGGGACAAGGCTGCAGGGCATGAACCCACACTGACTGCTTGAATGGGGTTCCCTCAGCCTGGAAAGCCTCTTCCATACTCATCCACCTGTTCAAACCCCCTGTGCCCTCTGGAGCTTGGTCTCCACTCCTCTAGCTGTGCAACGCCTCCTGCATGAGAGCTAACACTCCTCTGCTCTCCCCTAGCACCATGTGGGAATCTCTGTTGTAGCCCTTGTGGTTGGCCATGTGTTATAGTAAGCATTCTCCTGTCTGCACAAGGAACATCCTCCTTTTGCCCTCAGTTATGTGCAAAATCTGCAGGCGGGATAGGGCCATCCTTAAAGATACCCTAAACTACATTTTTCCTCTCAGTTAGCAGGCCACATCCCAGATTTGTGTGTTGGGCACAGTGTTTTGCACAAAGCATGTGCTCAGTGTGTTTGTGGAGATACAGAGGGTTTAGTAGAGCAAATATGGCTTTGGAGTAAAACAGAATTTTCTTACTGACACCTCAGCACTTTCACTATCCAGCTGTGTGACTCTGGACAAGTTATTTAATCTACAAGAGCCCATTTCCTCCTCTGTAAAAATGGAGAGACTGTGCACGTGGTGCATGGTTGCTGACAGATTAAATGAGATATTGCCCGGGCCTCAACCTGCCAGCACCTTTTTCACTATTCTTGTATTATCTTCAATGAATCCTAAAGATATTCTGACCATACATGTACAAAGATACTGTGTGAATATCAAGGGCAATGATGACATCCAAGACATTATTATCCCCTCCAAAAACTTAGAAAGAATAAAACAATATTTAAATTGTCACTTGAGATAATAATAGGAAAGGTGTCAAGAGTCAATATACGAGTGATTGCCAAATAAATATTGTTAGTAATAGTTATGATGGGAGTTCATAGGGAAGCCAAAACATTCTGTGCTAGGGTGTCAGGAAAATCTTTCTTGATAAAGTAAGCTCTGAGCTGAGTTTGAAGGATGAATATGAACCAGGGAAATGGAGAGGAGAGAGGCTGTCTCCCCTGGTAGAGGAGAGAAGGGGAGCTTGGGACTTAGACCTCCTCAGGGCCTAGAACTTGTGAGTCAGGATTGGCAGCCTTACCACATACAGGGACAGAGCGGGGACACACATGAGAGGGAGGGTGGAAGGGGGTGGATGTCAGACCCAGGAGTGCTGTGGCTCCCAGAGAACCCATGAGCACACTCTCTGTTGAACAAACAGCCCCAGCCCACAGTTGCCAGGCAAGAAACTGGGACCTGTGGCTGTCAGGTATTCTGATGTTTCCCTTTTTTTTTTTTTTTTTTAAATTTTTTTTTAATTTATTTATTTATGATAGGCACACAGTGAGAGAGAGAGAGGCAGAGACACAGGCAGAGGGAGAAGCAGGCTCCATGCACCGGGAGCCCGATGTGGGACTCGATCCCGGGTCTCCAGGATCACGCCCTGGGCCAAAGGCAGGCGCCAAACCGCTGAGCCACCCAGGGATCCCTCCCTTTTTCCAGAGAAGATGAAACTCTGGATTTCTGTGCAAGATCCCACTATTTTGAAATGCTTGTAACAAATTTGAAGCAATTTAAAAATATTCTGCAGGCCAAAGAAAACCTGTGCACAGGCTGGTTCAATGTGTAGAGCACTGTTAAGAATCTCTGCTATTGGAGATGCAGGGAAACATCATGGAAAGATAAAGTATTACTTGGATGCCAGACTGAAAAACGTGGACTTTTTTCTTTCAGAAAACACAAGTCCATGGGGAAAATGCCTGGCAGCCTCCCTTTATTCCTTTAGAATAGCCCCCAAAAGGGAAAATACGGGACGTCACTTTGTTGGCTATAATTTTTATTATTGTAAGTGTCCCCTATTTATCTAAGTGGTTTGCTTAAGAAATCAACTTTATTTATCACTGTGATAATGAACTCTACTTTGTTTACTTGGGAAGGCGTGTCCCTAAAACTTAGACAAATCCCTAACCTTAGTTTTTAGTTTTACAGGTGGCTCTGGGCCTTAATAGCTTCATCAGTAAATGGAAAGCCTTAATTAAGTGAGATCATATTTAAGGGGCCTTCAAGTTGTAATGTTCCAAGAGTCTCTGCCTCTCTACAGAAGAAATTCAGTTAACTGTTAATTGATGTGATAAATATGATATCTATCTTTAAATCGAGCAGTTTTAGAGTTTCTGAAAGGCATTCTTAATCCCATTTACTCTTTTTCTAAGGCCCTATTATCACCCATTTTACAGAGAAGAAAGCTGAAGCTCTGGCAGGTTAAGTGCCTTGTTCGTGACAATACCCAGTATCAGGGGCAGAGCCAGAGTTCCAACCCACATTCTAACTTTCTGTTCCCGTTTAACTTTCTATACACAACGTGCCTCTGGCACTTAGAACCTTAGAGAGAAGACGAAAATAAGATAAGTCCCTAAACACTCTTATGAGTGATGGTCTTGGGTTCCTGAGGAGCATTTCATGTATCTTTGGAAGCAGCCTGACATCCCTTCTGAATCCAGGCTGGTGGAGTGGGAGGGAGCCAGGTGGGAACGTGGGAGAGCAGTACTTGTCCTTACCTTATTCAGGAGGCATTCTTCCAAGTCTCCTGCAGTTGGGGATTTCATGACTTCTTGGTCAGTCCCCAGTGGAGCAGCAACGTCTTGGTTTGTCCGTCAGTGGAGGACAGTACTTGCAGGTTGGTTTCCCAAGAACGTTAGTCTCGGCGCTAAATTTCTTTGAGGATGTATACATGGACCAGAGACTGGTCTTTCCAATTCTTCCCTCCAGCTCTCATTTCCAAATCGGGAGCATCCAACTGTCATCTTTCAGGAAATTTTTTTTTAAAAAAGGAATTTAAAAAGGAGAGTTGATGGAATTGAAACTGAATTGGAGTCCAACCTAATAGGACTCGATTAAGCTCTATTGTCGGGTGCTTTGACCGAAGGGCAATATTCCAAGTTGTATTTCCCATTCAAATATTTAAAAGCTCCATTTGAGATAGAAACGCTCTGTAGTTGGCTTCTTCTCCACCTTTTTAAGCTCTTGTCTTAATGCTAGATGCATCCTGGAGCCCAGTATCTTATATCTCCTTGTTCTTATCCTGTTGACAGTAAATATTCCTTGCCCTCCAATCCAGAAAATCCCGCAGATTGATTTACCTTCTTTACCATAAACAAATAGGGAACTGCCAAACAACCAGTCAGGCACCCGTCATTCTGCCTGAAAACAAGCAGGTCCAGGTCTCATCAACCAAATCAGGGCACAATAATTTGCATGTGGAAAAGCGCGCACACACACACACACACACACATGCACACACACACAGGCATATCCAGAAAGGGCAGGACCAGGGACCCTTCTCCTCACCTGCTGAACTTTAAACATAATTTACCTCTTCCTGCTTGAAAGCTGGCAGTAAAAATAAAGTCAGTGTAAACAGGCCCCTTGAGAGTCAAGGAAACACTCTTGTCTGGTTTTGCCAGCAAAACCATGTTGGAAAACAGCTCAGGCAGTAAATTCCCAGTCTGGCTGGCTGGGGCTAGTTTTATTACAGAAAAAAAAAAAAAAAAAAAAAAAAATTCACAATGGCCTGATCTCCCTGACGCTGGTAAACATCAGAGACTGCTATCAGATGATCTAAAGAAATTACAGCGCTTCTGGGAGCCCAGCTCACTTCTGGGCAATGCTCTGAGTAAATGCCTTTCCAAACCCACCTCTGAGAGCTCAGCAACGGTGTTGGTTCCCCGGGCCACTCAGCTCTCTGTAACCACAGTATTTGCATATCTCCCCGCTCTGCCCGGACTAAAAGCCTCATCTGAGCCACACCAGAGCTCCCTGCTCCACCCACCTCATTAATCCCAGCGTTCACGCCAGCTTCTATAGGTCCCTTTTGTGCAATATTGTCGTATATTGAAATATTCTATGTAAATATTGTAAAGCTACCCTTCCACAAAACTGCCTTGATTTTCCATTTTCTTCTCTTTGTAATTCAGAGTTTCCTTCATTTGATATCAGATGCTCCCAAACATTTCAGAATCTTCTCTTGACCTAACCACTCGTCAGTTTTTCACAAACAGAACATGAGGCTGCCTCTCTGAATTTCCGACAACTCAGGATTTCCTCTCCACCTTCTTTTCGGCTTCATCAAAGTCCTCCTGGTTTCTCCCATGAGCTCTTGTTTTTGTCTTTACTTCTGCTTCATTACAATCATTAACTTGGGATCCCCTGTCCTCTGGTGGGCCTCTCTTACGGTTCTAATTTTTCCCCAGATGCCTATCAACCAGATGCACATATTTGCATCGTTCTCTACCTGTGGCTGCCCTACTTGCTCCAGCGTGGCCACAAATCAGAATGTTGAAACTGCATTTCTCTCACTAGGGCTCAGTGATGCTTCCCAGATGTGAACCAGGAGAACAACCAGTAGGCCAACTGTAGAGCCTGGGAGAAGGAAGAAGTCTGTGTTCCAGCCTCATTTTACCTGGACGTCATACCTGGCAAACAAGGGGTTATATAAGCACAACCTGTTCCTTACTCTCTGATAGAGTTTTCCATGGCAAAGCTTCCAATATATAGGGCAGTTCAACAGTGCAGACACTCTGACAGATTGGCAAAGAGGACCCTTCTTTGTAGATAGAGATCTCTGGCTAAGTGGCTTTTGGATTAGCAAATATTTATTGAGCAACAGTCTGCCTAAGGCACTATGCTGGGCCACAGAGAAAGATTCAAAGTTAACTCAGATTCTCCTCCTTTCTTGGGAAATAAATATCCTCATTTCTCATGACTCATGCCAAATGCAAGTATGAACATGCAAACCAGCTTTGGCTCAATTTCTATTGTGAGGACCAAGGAGTTATTTTTTAAAGTCAGTTTAGCAAGGTATTCAAAACCCTAAACCAACAATAGGAAAGTCCTAGGAAGACAATGTCACTCCTGATTTACCAACAGAAGTGTTTGCTATTGATTTACCTAATGGCTGCAATTTTCATTCCAAGAAGGGTTGGCTTGATCCAAATCAATCTTAAATACACAAATTTGTTACAGTTCACCAAGATTACAAACTCTGATGTATTTTTCAAAAACTTCCTTTAATCCTACGGTGACTCAAAGCTGACAGCTCCGAGGACCAGATAGAGACAATTGTCCATGCTCTGAGGAAGCCCCCAGCAGTGAAGAAGGCGGTGACTCTATCTGTTCTGTATCCCCACTATGGTCCAGTACCTAACACATAATTGACGTTCAATAGTGGTGAAAATTTGATTGCATTATAGATGAAATGATATTCTCAAATATAAGATATTTGGAGATACACAAGATCACTTTATAGGGCACCTGGGTAGTTCAGCCTGTTAAGTCCCTGCTTTCGGCTCAGGTCATGATTCCAGAGTCCTGGAATAGAGCTCTGAATTGGGGCTCCTTCTCTCTCTCTCCCTCTGCCATTCCCCCTTCTTGTGCTTTCTGGCTCTATCTTTCTGGCAAATAAATAAATAAAATATTTTTTAAAAGATCACTTTATAAAGTGTAAGTTTAATTTCATATATGAACGTATGACCTTTTAAATTACCATCATCTTTTATAAAAAGGCCTGAAATAAAAGAACTTAGCATAGTACCTGTCACATGATAGGATTTCAATAAATATTTGTTTTCACACTTCATTTTCTTCCCTAGGGGGCGGGGGGAACCCTTCTTTTAATGTATCTGACTAACTGTCCTGGTCTTATCTCATGGGTAGGATCTTTCATTGGGTTGGTCCTTGGAGTCCCATCAGAAAGCTAGTCTCCTTTCCTGTTATACCAGAAATGGCAACTGAGATCATCTGAATTTGATCTTTGTGTAGGTCCAGAGGTAGAAGAGCCCCAATTCAAACACCTGCATAGGTTGGGCAGGTAGTAAAATAAATCAGTATAGAGCAGAACAATGGAAAGGGGTGGGGTCTATGGTGGACTCAAGAATATATTCCCTATCTAGGGAGGATACTCTAGGGAGTGTGTGTGTATTAAACAACACTGTACTATCAAATACTGGACAATACAAAACCCACCCTTGTACTCTATATTCCTGTAATACTAATATTATTGAAGTCCTCTGAAAGGTCATTGACATCTTCTCTGGACCTTACATAGGCAATCCTCTCTGCTTGGGTACTCCCTTCTACCACCTTCCCTCTTCACTAGGCCAACTCATATACAGACCTTCTCTAATTCTTAAGGCTGAGTAGGGGACTCTATGTAATGCTCCTAGACCACTTGCTGGTTTACTTGTATCTATCACATGTTGTATTGTATGCTCCTCAAAGGGAAAGTACTTACACCTACATAGAGTGGGTGCTCAATAAATATCTGCAGAATGAATGAATGAGCAAACACCTGAATAAATGAGGGTGGCCCCTTTTCTCATTCTTCAGTCTAATCTCATCCTACCTATAGGCCTAAGATAAAGTGAGAAAAGTGGAAGGTAAATAATGAATAAATGTTCATTGGTTCACTTGGGAGCACCATTAACAAAAACAGGGGATCAGATAATGTTCCTTTTAAAAGCTGATTTCAGGGATCCCTGGGTGGCGCAGCGGTTTGGCGCCTGCCTTTGGCCCAGGGCGCGATCCTAGAGACCCGGGATCGAATCCCACGTCGGGCTCCCGGTGCACGGAGCCTGCTTCTCCCTCTGCCTGTGTCTCTGAGCCTCTCTCTCTCTCTGTGACTATCATGAATAAATAAATAAAATCTTTAAAAAAAAAAAAAAAAAAAAAAAAAAAATAAAAGCTGATTTCAGGGACGCCTGCGTGTCTCAGTGGTTGAGCGTCTTGCCTTTGGCTGAGGTCCTGGGATCGAGTCCCGCATCGGGCTCCCCAAAGGGAGCCTGCCTCTACCTCTGCCTATGTCTCTGCCTCTCTCTCTGTGTCTCTCATGAATAAATAAATAAACTCTTAAAAAAAAAAAAAAAGCTGACTTCAACTCAGAAAGAGCCGAGCAACAGGATAAGATGTTTGCAACTGAAAGAAGCTACTATTTATAGCCTAAAAGTCTCAGGACTGCTGAAAAACTGCCCAATAATTAGAAGATGCCATGTGGATCTTGGAATCCAAACACCCATGTGTCTTTGTAAAAGTAACGGCTCCATCTGGCCATGTCAATAAAAAGTACATTACTTCTTAGCTGCAATTATTATCATAATACATCCAGAAAGAGGAGAAGTCTTCCAATATCAGCCTGAAGGGAGAAAACATATGTTTACTTAACATCAATGACTCTATCACTTGTATCACCCATGATCAAAGGAAATAGTGAGGAATAATTAGTGCTGTCAACTCCAGGTTTTTATACAGCAAAGACAACCTATTTTAGTTACAAAATAGTATACACTAAATGATTCCAGTTTGGGCTCGAGGAAAGGAAAGGAGACTATCTAGAAATGTTTTCCTCTCTCCATGTGTCCACCCATCTATATTTCTGTACACTGGAATGTCATTCTGGATTTTCCTCATTCAAAGGGCCCATGCTGAAAGGCAACCCAGAAACTTATTTTCAACAGAGACCAGTTGTTGATGTAATAAAACTCCTGTTATGGCTTAGATGATGATCTATTTTCAAATTAAATAGTAAAGGATGTTTCCATTTTCATATCTCCCTGCCTGGTAAGTGGAGCTCTGTATTTTCATCAGAAATTTTTCCTTAAGTCAGTGTACAGCTTCCTTCTCTCTGGGCTGAGTCACGTGAGGCTGGCATGTTTTTCAGTTGACACAACAGAGAACACACTGAGAGTAAGGGAAGTGTTGAAGGAAGAAGACATTTGGTTTTATTAACTGGTTACACCATGAAGTTAACTGGTAACTTTATCAGGTGTGTATCTCAGTTTCTGTCATGCCTGAGTTAGGAGGTAGCAGGACATAGGGGATAGGAGGGATCAATTGCTGCTAGTTCTTGGTCACACAGTGGACTGCTTTCTCCCCCACCCACCCTCTATTGCTCATTACATTACAAATATTTCTGGTTTTGTTTTTGGTTTTTATTTTTTAGTTAAAAGATATCCAGATAGAAGATGCAGACACAGAGATCAATGGAACAAAATAGAAATTCCAGAAATAGACTTACACCAGTACAGCCATTTGATCTTTGACAAAGTGTAAACACAGTTCAGTGGAGGAGATATTCTTTTCAACAAATGGATATTGGAACAATAAGTCATCCATAAGGAGAAAGAAACCTTAATATAAAGTTCATACCTTACATAAAGATTAACTCAAAATAGATCACAGGTCTAAATGAAAAACATAAAACAATAAAAGTTTAAGAAGGAAACACAGGATAAATCCTAGTGACTGGGTCACCTCTTTAAGGTCTTAGAAATAACACCAAACTGATGATCCATAAAAAACCCCCAACTGATAAACTGGACTTCATCAAATTAAAAATGTTCATTCTTCCAAAGATACTGTTATGAGAATGAAGAGACAAGCTAAGGACTAGGAGAATATATCTGAAAATTATCTACTCCATAATGGACCTGTATCCAGAATATACAAAGAACTCTCAAACTTAACAGCAAGAAACAAATAACACAATTAAAAATTGGGGAAAGAACTGAAATAGACAATTCACCAAAGAGGATACGAGGATGGGAAATAAGCACATGAAAAGATGGGCAAAATCACTAACCATCAGAAGAATGCAAATTAAAAACACGGTAAGATACCATTGCTTACATACTTACTTGAATGGCTAAAACACTGACAATACCAAGTGCTGACAAGTATATGGGGCAACTAAAACACAATACATTTCTACTGGGAATGTGAAATGGTACAGCAACTCTGGAAAATGACATGGTGATTCATCATAAAGTTAAATATAAGTCTGACCCCCAAATAATCCCACTGTGAGGTTTATAGCCTAGAGAAATGAAAACTTGGTTTATATAAAAAACTTGTCACAAACATTTGCAGCAGCTTTATTTGTAATAGTCAAAAGCTGGATACCACCCCAAAGCTCTTCAACAGATGAATGGATAAATAAACTGTGGAACTAGCATGCAAGACTACTATGCAACAATAAAAAGCAACAAACTACTGATAAACACAATGTGGGTGAATCTTAAATACACAATGCTGAGTGAAAGAACCCAATGTCAAAAGGTTACATATTGTATGATTCCATTTACTTGGCATCTTAAAAAATTATCAAAAAAGACTAAGCTATAATGGTGGAGAATAGCTCAGTGGTTGTCTGGGTGTTTGGGGGTGAAGTGAAGATGTGACTACAAGCAGATAACTGAGGGAGCTTTTGGGTTGGTGGAACTGTTCTGTATCCCAATTTTGGTGGGGTTCTCATAAATCTATGTGTTAAAATTCATAGATCTTTTCACAAAAAAGTGCTACCATAGATAATTTTTAAATTTTTTTAGTTGTCGACCTAGGGTTTGCAATATATACTTAAAACTAATCCAAGTCTACTTTCAAATAACACTATACCACTTTATGGGTGGTATGAATAACTTATAATTACAAAATAATCCTAACTCCTTCCTCCCATCCCATCTATCCCTGGTCTCATTGCTATCATTCATTTTACTTGCATATAAGAATATATAAGTAGTACATACACATAGAATACACATAAGCATACATAATTGAATACATCATTGCTATCACTTTGAACAAATCACTTTCTGTTAGCTCAATTAAGAATAAAAAAATAAAAGTTTTTACAAATGTTGTTAAAATGTCTATACTACCCAAAGCAAATCTACATGTTTAATGCAATCCGTATTGAAATACCAACAGCATCTTTCACAGAACTAGAAAAAAACAATTTAAGAATGTGTGGGGAATCACAAAAGACCCTGAATTATCAAAGCAATCTTAAAAAGAAAGCAAAGCTGGAGACATCACAATTCCACACTTCAAGTCACATTACAAAGCTGTAGTGATCAAAACAGTATGGTTGATGGCACAAAAAAGACACATAGATCAACAGAACAGAATAGGAAACCCAGACATGAACCCACAATTATATGGTCAATTAATCTTCGACAAAGCAGGAAAGAACATCTAATGGTTAAAAGACAGTCTCCTCAGCAAATGGTGTTGGCAAAACTGGACCGCATCATGCAAAAGAATGAAACTGGACCATTCCCTTTCACCATATATAAAAATAAACTCAAAATGAACTAAAGACCTAAATGTGAGACCTGAAACCGTAAAAGTCCTTGAAGAAAGTAAGGCAGTAATTTCTCTGACATCAATTTTAGCAACTTTTTTCTATGTAGGTGTCCTGAGGCAAGGGAAACAAAAGTTAAACTATTGGGACTACATCAAAATAAAAAGCTTCTGCACAACAAAGGAAATGGTCAACAAAACTAATAGGCAACCTTTGGAATGGGAGAAGATATCTGCAAATGACATACCTGGAAAGGATTAATATCCAAAATATACGAGAACTTATAAAACTGAACACCCCAAAACAAATAATCCAATTAAAATATGGGGAGAAGACATAAACATATATGTCTCCAAAGAAGATGTACAGATGGCCAACAGGCACATAAGAAGATGTTCGTTATCACTTACCATAAAGGAAATGCAAATCAAAACCACAATGATATATTATTACTTCACACCTGTCAGAATAGCTAAAATCAACAACACAAGAAAAAATAGGTGTTGGTGAGGATGTGGAGGAAGGGGAACCTTCTTGGTAGGAATGCAAACTGGTGCAGCCACTGTGAAAAATAGTATGGAGGAGCCTCAAAAGGTTAAATATAGAACTATCCTACAACCCAACAAATACACTACTAGTTATTCACCTGAAGAATACAAAACTATGAATTCAAAGGGACACATACACCCCCCATGTTTATAGCAGCATTATTAACAATAGCCAAATCATGGAAACAGCCCAAATATCCATTGATTAATATATAGATAAAGATGATGTATTATATATATACATATATATAATACTCTACAGATTCATATATACAGATATATATATACACACACACACAATGGAATATTATTCAGCCATTAAAAAGAATAAAATCTTGATATTTGCAACTAACACATATGGAGCTAGAGAATATTATGTTAAGTGAAGTAAGTCAGTCTGAGAAAGACAAATGCCATATGATTTCACTCAAATGTAGAATTTCACTCATACGAAGAAGCAAAGCAACTAATCATGGGGGAGAAAAAGACAAACCAAGAAACAGACTCTTAATTATAGAGAAGACACTGATGGTCACCAGAGGGGAGGTGGGTGGGGGGATGAATGTAATAGGTAATGGGGACTAAGTAGTGCACTTGTCATAATGAGTACTGGGTGATGTGTAGAAGTGCTGAATCGCTAAATTGTACACTAAAAACTACAATGTATGTTAGCTAACTGGACTTTAAATAAAAATTTAGAAAAAAAAAGGAAAAAAAAATTACCTCTTTCAATGCTCTTCTTTATATAGATCCAACCTTCTGACCTATGTTATTTTCATTCTCTAAAGAACTTCTTTTAACATTTCTTTCTACTTAGCAACAAGTAGACTCTCAATTTTTGTTGGTCTTTATCAAGTCTTCCTTTCTCCTTCACCTGTGAAGGATAATTTCACAGGGTACATAATACTATATTGGTAATTTTTATTCTGTCAATGTTTTCAATATTTTACTCCACCCTCTTTCTATTTGCATCATTTAGGAAAAGTTGGAGATTATTTTTACCTTTGTTCTCTAAAGGTGTTTTTTCCCTTCTTTCAGGATTTTTTTCATTGTCTTTGATTTTCTGTAATTTAAATACGATATATCTAGATTTAGTTTTTGTTTTGTTTTTGTTGTTTTGTTTTGTTTGGCATTTGGCACTGAGCTGACTTGGTGTTCTCTGAGCTTCTTGAATCTGTAGTGTGGTATCTGCCATTTCATTTGGGAAGTCTTGGTCATTACTGTTTCAAATAACTCTTCTGCTTATTTCTGTGGTTCTTCTGGCATTCTCATCACATGTATGTTACACTCTTTGTGGTTGTCCCACAGTCCTTAGATGTTTCGTTCTGTTTGTTTGTTTACAATCTTTGTTCTCTTTGCTTTTCAGTTTGGAGATTTCTATTGAGTTAGCCTGCAGCTCAGATTCTTTCTTCAGGGTGTCCAGTCTTTCATGAGCACACCAAAGGCATTTCCCTTTCAGTGGTCTTTATCTCCAGCACTTCTTTTTGGTTCCTTCTTAGGATTTCCATCTTTCTGCCTACAATGCTTATCTGTTCTTGTATGTGGTGTGCTTTATCCATGAGAGCCCTTCACATATTAACCATAGTTGTTTGAATTTTCCTATCTGATACTTCCAATATCCCTATAATGTCTGATTCTGACTGTGATTTTTGTCTTTTCATATGCCTTGTAAATTTTTTCTTGACAGCTGGACGTTCTGGGTAAAAGGAACTGCTGTAAAAAGGCCTCTAGTAAGGTGGTACTGAGGTCCAGGGGGAAGGGAAGCTTTCTCTAGTCCTATGATTAGGTTGCAGACTTTTAGTGAGCCTGTGCCTCTGGACTGTGGACTTCATTAGTGTTTCTCAGTTTTTCCTTCCCTCTTGAAGTGGGACAGTATGGCTAAAATAGGCTAGAGTTGGGTATCTTATTTCTTTCCCACGGAGAGCTAAAGCTTAATTGAGTTGGGTATTTCTTTGCTTCCAGGTCAGTTCTTGATAATACCCCAGCAGGTTAGGCTTTGGTTAATGTGTTTTTGCTAAAGACAGCCTTATTAAAAAGAACAGATTGCTCTGGTATATTTAAAAATGGCTCCTCCCTCTACCCTGCAGGAAGCATGAGGACATTTTTTTCTAGTGATTACTGTAAGGATCTGGTCAAGAACCTAGAGGTAAATCTCACAAAATCGTGGAGGCCCTCATGACTGAGTCCCTGGAGTTTTTATCTCAAAGTTGTCTACACTGAGCCTCCAGCAATGTGCCAACCATAGTTCAGGTTTCCCTGCTCTGCTGCTCATTCCCAGGAAGGTTTCTTTCCCCACATTTCTGCTTTGGTAAGCTGGGACTCTGTATATTCACCTGTCTGTCTCCTCAGTTCAGAGGGCAGTGGCCTGCCCTGTGGCATCTCCCTCTTACTAATCCAAGAAGAGTTGTTGATTTTGTTGGTCTGTTCAATATTTTACTTGTTAGGATGAAGTGGTGACTTCCAAGTTCCTTACATGTGGAATCAGAGATCAGATATGCAGTATTGTCTGTTTTGAACTCTTGTTATTAGAGCTCATATACTGCTAATTATTAAAATGCTAGTCATGGTTTTATTTTTATTTATTTATTTATTTATTTTTTAGTCATGGTTTGAAACATCAAAATCAGACAGCTAACAAGTCAGATTGAAATAATTAAGTCCAATATTATGAGAGAAAGGTCAAGAAGGTCATTCTGGATATGTAAATGTCCTATTATTGCCTTGCACAGTAATCTTTCTGAATGATACTTTTTAATAGCTAGATATACTAGAGATTTTTAAGAGTATGTAAGAAGAAGGAGGAAGGGGAAGAAAAATACAAAATGAAGGTAACAGTTTTTATTTTGGAATAATGGAATAATTATGTGCTTTTATGTATGCATTTTTATACATTTTCTATAATGAGCATATGCTATTTATAATCAGCAAAAGGTGCATATGCTATGAATTCTATTTAAAATAAAACAAAGTAAAAACTTCATTTCTTGATGCTTCCCTTATATTTGCTTTCTAGTTTTGCCAATATTATTCTGCATAATTAGCAAACAGATTGAATTTTACAAATGTTTGAAAGTAGGAAAATATTATTAGCACAACTGTAAAGCATATATATCTGTGCTGGTTTTCTTTATTAAGATGTATCATGCTGAGGCAGGAAAGATATAAACAGAAGAAAACAAAAATATATGTAGGTCAGAGGCAGTAAGAGAACATTCATAAATCATTTTGCAGTACATGTCTATCTTTTCAAGGTAGCTATACAATTTCAGGGGCAAGTATTTGACAGAAATATTTGCAAGTATTTGGGGGAATTTCAAAAGAATCTTCAGAATGCATAACCAAACTCATTGCCCTCCTGCTTAGTATGAGTTCTGTGCTGGGTGCCAACAATGCAAAGATCCTACTGATTCCATAGATTCCTTCATTAGGTAAAGTTAGAGAGTCAAAACCAACGTATAAAGAATGGTATCATCAGTCCTGTACTGATAGGTCATGCCCCAGCTGGCACAGATAAATTGCTGTAGGGAATCATGGAGAGGAAAGCTGAGAGCACACTGAGTGCATACTAAGGAAGTAAATGCTATGGGAGGTAGGTGGGAGAGAGTATCTTAAGCCAGGACACAGGCACAGAGACACTGTCAGGGACAGAACAGTCCACCTGGAGGATGCCTGACTAGTTTGGAGACATTATCCAGGACACTGGATTGAAAGCTAAGATATTTTGATGTTTCCTTATAGGCAGTAGAGAGTCTTTGAAGGATTTTGAACAATATGCTGATATGATAGAGATTGTTCTTTAAAGTAACTTACTTTGCAGCTAGTTGTCTATGGGATTTTCCATCTCAACTAGCCTGTCAACCTTAGAGGCAGAGATTGTATCTGGTTCACTGCTGTCATGGGACTCAGAACTGATACTAGACATTTCAACATCCAGTGTGCAAATCAGAGAAGGGTGGCCCCTTTCTCAATCCTATAAGGCTAATGTTTGATGAGCTGACCATCCCTGTGTGAGCAAGACATTCCACAGAGAAGCAGTCCACGCAAAGTTTTATGGGTTGGCAAGTAGAGCACATTAGATTTCAGCCCCACTCATCCCTCACTCAGGTATCTTTATGCAGTACACAACCTAAAATTAGGTGCAGACCCTGAGAAGCCACACACGGGGTACTAGTTCAGAAGTGATCCCACTAGGCAGTGAACCAGGGTAAGAGCAGTAGGGTTAGGAAGAAGAGGAGAGATCTGAGTGATACTTAAACTCTCTAGCACTTTGGCTGAATGGCTGCTCTAAGAGGTCTTGGGTATTGTCTACCACAAACATAGGCCTTTCTTACAAATTTGCTTGATTCAGCTCCTCAATGACACCTCTGTTTTCAAAGCCTTGTCTGAGGCATTGGCTTCTCCATAGATTGGCCTCAGTTTCCTCCAATCCCATTTGATGGTGTTCAAGCACGAGAACTTACTCAAGGAAGTTTGTTTTTTTGAGTCAATAGTACTTATAAATCCTATCCTTATGCTATCCTAGAAAGAAGCTTCAAAGGATGTTCAACAATTGGTTGTCAATAATATTGTGGTGGTGAAAAGAAAATGGTGGGGGTGGGGAGAGAGATTATTTCTTTTATGGGTTTCTGTGATATCCATGAAGACCACTTCTACCAGAGTGAGGTCCATCTGAACCCCACACCACTCAACATCTTCTATCCCAGAAACACTTGTTTGCCTTGTGTCATTTCTGGTTGCTCCATCTTGGTCTCTTTCATTGGTGCTTCCTCTTTCACTGTACATCTCTTTGCCAGAATTCCTTCTAGTGGTCTTGTGTTTTATTTTTCACTTACTTTACATACCTATTTAGCAGTCCTACCCATTCCCATGACTTCAAATATCCCACTTCCATGACTCCCACTGATAACCTCCAGTTCATGCCTCTCTTCCAAACACCAGGCCTTACAGTATCTTGACCATTTGGCATTTTCTTCTAGATATCTTGAGGATTTCTCAAAATCAACATATCTAAAACCTAACTCATTAGTTTTCATCTTCTATCATGAAAATAATAGTGAAACCATTTGAAATATAAAAGAAAAAATAAGAACTCTACCTTGCCTCTATATTTGTATACATATATCACTTAGGTTTTGTTTTGCTGTTTCTTTTTACAAAAATAGGATAATATTATATATACTCCTCTACATCTTGCCCCTAACAATGTAGTGTATAAATCACTCCTCACTCTTGCCCTACTATGTTTGCTGCTATAGATAGAATGGACTCTTTAAATAGCTATATAGTAGTCCATTGTATAAATGCGCCACGATTTACTCCACTTCTGATGGGCATTCTTTGCCTGGAAGGTTTGAGGTTTCTGCCTGGAAACAATGCTGCAATTCACCTATCTTTTTCAGTAGTCTAGAACAGCTTAAATAATATAATAAATGTCTTTCCTTCAAAGCTCAGATACAACTTAGCTGCCAAAGCATTCTGGCCTGGTCTGGCCCTTTTAAAAGTGAAAAATCTCCATTTTTAAACATTTCTCAAAGATACTATGTTTAATTTTTCTACCCTTCCTAGAGTCAGTGTTGGAAGTTTACATGTGACTCAAAAATCATCCATTTCCTCTAAATTTTCAAATTTACTGCCACAGACTTTACATAATGTTACTTTATGATTGTTTTCATCTCTTTCATACTAAATTCTTGATATTCCTCTCAAATCTTTTCTTCGTCCAGTTTTATGGATATCAGAAAAAAAGAACCACCATCATCCCCAAGTTGAAGTCATCTTTGACTCTTTCCCATACTTCATCTTCCACATTCAATCTTCCCTTCAACTCTGCTTGCTTCCAAGAAAGCTCCTGGGTCTACCACCAGTGCCACTGCTTCTCTATATCATCATTACATCTTCCCTGGACTATTCAGTATAAATCATCCTTCTACTTCCTTGCTTGTACCTCACCACCATTTCCACACTGGGGTGAGCAGTCTTGTTTTTGTTTTTGTTTTGTTTTTTATACAGAAGTGGTGGAAACCAATTTTTATTTTATATATATAAGCCCCAAAGAGATGTGAGACTCCTGGTAATCTTAAAAAGTAATCTTAAAAATCTTAAAAAGTAATCTTAAAATACCCATTAGTTCATATCACTCTCCTGCTCAAACTCTTAAATGGAATTACATTTTTTCAATATATTTTTTAAAGATTGTATTTATTTATTTGAGAGACAGAGAGAGAGAGAGAGAGGCAGAGAGCACAGTTGAGTGGAGGGGGAAGAAGAGGGAAAGGGACAAGCAGACTCTGTGCCAAATGCAGAGCCTGGCAGGGGGCTCAATCCCATGACCCCGAGATCATGATCTAAGCTGAAATCAACAGTCAGATGCTCAACTAACTGAGCCACCCAGGCACCCCTGGAATTGCATTTTTGTGGTAAGTTCCAAAGTCCTTTTTTATGCCTACCATCTTGTGTCCTGATTCCTGACTACTTCTCAACTCTCATTTCTCAGTAATCCTCTCCCAAAGACTTTTAGCCCCAATTATCTTATTTCTCTAAAAGCACTAAGCTAGAAAGGATGCCTTGTTTAATAAATGCTGGTATAAAAACTGGTTCTCTACCCTGAATAAAATTAAGTTTTCTTCATCCTACCTCACACCATATTTTTAAGGTAAAATAAACTCAAATTTCTTAAATCTTGAAATGAATTTTAAGATAATACATGTAAAATCTAGGAAATTAGGTTTCAATCAAGAAACCCAGAAGCTATATAAGAAAATACAGGGACACCTGGGTGGCTCAGCAGTTAAGTGTCCTCCTTTGGCTCAGCACATGATTCTGGGGTCCTGGGATCGAGTACCACATCGGGCTCCCTGCATGAAGCCTGCTTCTCCCTCTGCCTATGTCTACCTCTCTCTGTGTGTGTGTGTGTGTGTGTGTGTGTGTGTGTCTCATGGATAAATAAAGAAAATCTTTTTTAAAAAAAGAAAAAGGAAATACAGATATATTTGATGATACAAACATTAAAACGGATTATGTGAACAAAGGCACCACAAAAACTAAAAAGGTAGATAATAGTTTGGGATAAAATATTCACAAAGTAAATGAAGAAAAAAAGTCACTATATGTGTCAACAAAGAGCTCTTACAAATGAATAGAAACAGACAAATATTCCAATAGAAAACATAGGGGAAAAAATAAGAGGAGAATCTCTCTCGCGCTCTCTCTCTCTCATACACACACACACACACACACACACCCCATCATCACCACCACCACCAAATCAAAATGTCCAATAAAATAGGAAAGATGCTAAGCTCATCTTATAGTGCAGGAAATGTAAAATAAAGTAAGGAATTAAAGAAGAAATATCACTTTTTACCTATCTGACCAGCAAATGCTAAAAAGAGTAGAAAATTCTGTTGCTGACAAGGATTTGGGGGAACAATGCTTCTGACATTGTCAGTGGGACACCTGGGTGGCTCAGTGGTTGAGGGTCTGCCTTTGGCTCAGGTCGTGATCCCGGGGTCCTGGGATCAAGTCCCACATCAGGCTCCCTGAAGCGAACCTACTTCTCCCTCTGCTTATGTCTGACTCTCTCTCTTTGTCTCTCATGAATAAATAAATAAAATCTTTAAAAAATGTTTTTGAAACACTGTCAGTATAAGTATGAATCATTATTATATTTTGGAAAGTTTTCTGACAATATATATCAAAATTTTTAAAATATGTCCCAGAAATCTCACTCTTCAGAATTCAACCCCCCAAAATAATCATATATAAAAAAATACCAGATACAAGTAACAATGATGATGCCATCAATATTAATAGTTGACATATATTAAACACATTTCATGTCAGGTACTATTTTAAATATTTTACAAATATTAAGCCACTTTATCTACATGACAACCCAGCAAAGGTAAGTGCTATCATTATTTCCATTCTACAAGTGACCTAGAATATAAGTCCAAGAATGTATATTATAGCATTATTTATGATGGAGACAAAAGGACTGCCTATCGATGGTAGTTGAATAAAATATGACCATCCACATCATATGACAATGTGCAACTATTTGAAAATGATTAGGATTTAGTGGTTCTCGACATTAGCTAAATCATCTGTGGAGCTTCTGAAAAACATAGATGCTTGGAACCTACCCCAAACCAATGTATATATATACATTAACCTCAGATGCTGATATATATGTGTGTGTGTGTGTGTGTATACACACTACCCTCATATATATGTATGTATGTACCTTATATACACACACACACACACATACATATTTTTCCAGGTTACTATATAATATATAATGTATTATGATATGTATAATAACCTGAAAAAGTATGGAAACACGCAGATACAGTTATTAGTTAAGAGATGGGATAAAATGGCTCACAAGTGGGGGAAAGAGGGGGAGAAGGCAGAGACAGGTTGGGAAGAAACAAAAAAAGAAAGAAGCTTTCAGCTGCAGTTTACCAGATAAAACAACATATATTATCATAGTAGTTATCTCAAGGAAGTGAGATTTCAGGTAATTTTTTAATACTTTCCCATATAAAATATATTTTCTATAAGCACACATCATTTATATAATCAGAAAAAATATTCACATTATGACTTTTTTAAAATGATGTGTTACTTGTAGCTCAGATAATACCCTCTGCTGGATCCAGTTCCCCTTGATTCATTGCCTAGCTAACCCTTTTCCTTGAGGCCTCAACTAACATGGCAAATTCTCAGAATTACATTGAGATGGGTATGTGCTCTTTCACACTCAATCCTGTCCCACCATCGTTTGCACTTAGTAGAAGCCTCCCAATTCCTTCTCTCCCATTACCATGACAACCCCCATCAGTCACAAACAACCAGAACAACCAGCAAGTAAAGACTAAGCCTTTATCCCCAGCTCATGTGGTTTTATTTCAAATAGTCATCTTGTTTCTCTGTAAATTCTTGCCTTATTACAATATCAAGTGGCCAGTCATCAGCACTGGAGACATCCAAGGACTCTTGGACTCTCGGTACCATGAGCTGCTTAGATTCTGGTTTCCTCTTCAATATCCAATTAACAGAAAGATTATATAAATCCTCAGCTTTCCAGCTCAATCTAACTATACCTCAATCATTAAATGAGACTACAGTGATCTAAGATAAAGGGAAATGTTGAATGACATCAGACAACAAATAAATCATACAAAAGCCCTATCAACAAGGACATAAAGGAAACAGCATATAGATCAACCACATCTGCAATTTTTGTACCCCAGCTTGAGTGCCTAGTATAGTTCACCATAACTTCTTTTGATTAACAATCTCTGGAAGTTTCCTAAACGAAAATATCTATTATAAATATTTCAGGTTAATTGAGATGAGTTAAAGATATAGCAAATTATGGCTGTAATTACTGGGAAATTATAACATTTTTCTTCACAAGCTGGGGACAAAGCAATTATTCTTCATAGTTTATAACTCTGAATTGCATAAAATCCAACTACTTCTTGAAAGACTGATAAGTAAAGTAGACAGAAAAATACATTAAGTGACAAATTTGTGATTTGAGGATCTATCAATAACTTCATTTTAATCTCTTGATAAGTAAATTCTGCATTTCCTACCTCAGAGTCTTAAGTAAAGTCTTTACAATAGCTGCGTTCATTTAGGTTAAGCTGTAGAACACTGACAACATTCTTCTTTATGTTAAACATGGCACCACAATGAAAAGTAGCAAACTCATGGAAGAGAAATGAAAAGGACTTATTTTAATGATGAGAGAAACACAAACACTGAATTGTAACACAGGATGATAATGAGTACAACAGTGATAAATGGATACAAGACCATTAATGTTGCTAAAGTAAATAAAAGCAATGTTGCCCAGCAGGTTAGGGAAAAACTTCATTGAAGAAGGAACATTTAGACTGACCCTTAAAGGTGAAAATGATTCATGAAGGTTTAGGAAGAGAAAAATACTTATGAAAAGAAAATGCAGCTTCAAAAGCATGGAAGCAAGTGATGTCAGTGAAAACGGCAGAGTAAAGACCTTCAAAAATTCTCTCCTCCAGGATCCCTGGGTGGCGCAGCGGTTTAGCGCCTGCCTTTGGCCCAGGGCACGATCCTGGAGACCCGGGATCGAATCCCATGTCGGGCTCCCGGTGCATGGGGCCTGCTTCTCCCTCTGCCTGTGTCTCTGCCTCTCTCTCTCTCTCTCTGTGTGTGTGTGACTATCATAAATAAATAAAAATAAAAATAAAATTCTCTCCTCCATAAAAATAATGAGAAAATTGGCATCCGTGGACAGAATCAACTTTCTCGGAAAACAGTAAATTAATCAAAGCCTTGCAGCAATCTGGGCAGGATTTATGGTAGAAAAACTGCTGAATTTGGTAAGAAGAAAGAATTCTGTGCTGTTTTAACTTTTCCTCTATTTCACCCACCAACTCAATAGTAGCCTTGAAAATCAATAGCCCAGACTCATGGTGAAGACTAGCAGGCTGGTAGCCACCAGAGGAAACAGAACACGGGTGGAGTTCCTCCAAAGCCTCATTCCCAGAGAATTATTATTTCATCAGGCTACTAGTTCCTGTCCTTGCTGTCTATACCTGACCTCATTTGCTGTCTATATTTGACCTGACTCTGGATTTTTCCAGTACAAACAGACTTGTTCCTAAGTACATTTGTCAAAACAATTATAATCAATTGTTTAACTTTGTGGCTACCTGAAGAGATGAATAATATTTGCGGCAAACAATGGACCAACCAAGAACTTAAAAAGAAGAGCTGGGGAATGAGATGTTCGTTCATAAAGGCTTTGGAAAGCTTCTATGTATTTCTGGAAATCTGAAAGGCTATGCCTACACACAGGATTGTGCACATTCCCATGGACTGTGAAAATGCTCAGAACAGACTTGCAAAGGCTCTATGCTCTCAACTCTGGGTGACTTGAGGCTTTCCACCGCAGGATGTTAAAGCTAAGGCAAAGTTATAGGCTGCTGGGCTGTTTGTTGAAGGCATACCTCCAACACACAACAGAGTCCCCTAACAAAGACTGGGAATCATATTGGTTCCAGGTGGTTAAGGAAATCTCTGTCTAATCACTGGCTAACCACTGAGCTAAATGAGCAGAGACTTCAAGGGCCACATATAACATAGAACACAGACTAAAGAATTAGGCCAGAAAAATCAGTAAATAAACAAAATAACCATAATAAGTAGAAACAACAACAACCAGGGAAGGGAGGAAGCTGATTTACACATTTGTCATGTTATATATTTAAGATGTCTAGTTTTCAACAAAAAATTATGAAACATTCAAAGAAAAAAGAAATGATGCAGCATACACACACACCAAAAAGCAATTAATAGAAACTGTCCATGAGGGAGCCTAGACATTGGATTTACTGGACAAATACTTTAAGACCACGATCTTAAATATGTTGAGAGAACTAAGGGAACCACTTCTAAAGAACTAAAGGAAAGTATACAAACAATTTCTCATCAAATAGAGAATATCAATAAAGAGAATTTATGTAAAGGAACCAAGTGGAGGGCAGCCCCAGTGGCGCAGTGGTTTAGCGCCTCCTGCAGCCCAGGGCGTGATCCTGGAGACCCAGGATCAAGTCCCACGTCAGGCTCTCTGTGTGGTGCCTGCTTCTCCCTCTGCCTGTGTCTCTGCCTCTCTCTCTCTCTCTTTCTATGAATAAATAAAATAAAATCTTAAAAAATAAAAAAAAAGGAACCAAGTGGAAATTCGGGAGTTTAAATGTATAATAACAAATGAAAAAATTCACTAAATGAGATCAATATCAGATTTGAACAGAAAGAAGAAAGAATCAGCAAACTTTAAGATAGGTCAGTTGCAATTTTCCAGCCTGATGAATGGAAGTAAAAAAAGAATAAAAATCAACAGAACCTCAGGGACTTGTGGGAAATAATTAAGTATACCAACAAACTCATTATAGGAATCCCAGAAGAAGAGGAGAGAAGAGAGGGCAGGAAGAATATTTGAGGAATTCCTAAATGTGATGAAATATTATTCTACATATCCAAGAAGCCTAATAAATTCCAAGTAGCAAAAACTCAGAGGTTCACACCTACACACATCATAAACTGTTGAAAGACAAAGAATCTTGAAAAACTCAAGAGAAGAGTGTGATGAATCATATACAAAAGATTCTCAATAAAATTAACTACTGATTTCTCATCAGAAACCATGGAGGCCAGGAAGTAGTGGAATGACATATATGATGTGCTAAAAGGAAAAGGAAAACACAGGGGTGGGGCAAGATGGTGGAGGAGTAGGGTCCCCAAGTCAACTGTCCCCACCAACTTACCTAGATAACTTTCAAATCATCCTGAAAAACCTGTGAATTCGACCTGAGATTTAAAGAGAGAACAGCTGGAATGCTACAGAGAGAAGAGTTTGTGCTTCTAACAAGTACAACTCCTTTTTAGCCACTCTGCACTGATCAAAATGACTAGAAAGAAGAACTCACCACAAAATAAAGAATCAGAAACAGTACTCTCTGCCACAGAGTTACAGAATTTGGATTACAATTCAATGTCAGAAATCCAATTCAGAAGCACAATTATAAAGCTACTGGTGGCTCTGGAAAAAAGCATAAAGGATTCAAGAGACTTCATGACTGCAGAATTTAGATCTAATCAGGCTGAAATAAAAAATCAATTAAATGAGATGCAATCCAAACTGGAGGTCCTAATGACGAGGGTCAATGAGGTAGAAGAAAGAGTGAGTGACATAGAAGACAAGTAGATAGAAAGGAAGGAAGCAGAGGGAAAAAAGAGAAAAACAATTAAAAGACCATGAGGAAAGGTTAAGGGAAATAAATGACAGCCTCAGAAGGAAAAATCTATGTTTAATTGGGGTTCCAGAGGATGCCGAGAGGGACAGAGGACCAGAAAGCATATTTGAACAAATCATAGCTGAGAACTTCCCTAATATGGGGAGGGAAACAGGTATTCAGATCCAGGAGATAGAGAGGTCCCCCCTAAAATCAATAAAAACCATTCAACACCTCGACATTTAATAGTGAAACTTGCAAATTCCAAAGATAAAGAGAAAATCCTTAAGCTAGCGAAAGACAAGAGATCCCTAACTTATCTGGGAGAAATATCAGATTAACAGCAGACCTCTCCACAGAGACCTGGCAGGCCAGAAAGGGCTAGCAGGATATATTCAGGGCACTAAATGAGAAGAACCTGAAGCCAAGAATACTATATCCAGCAAGGTTCTCATTCAGAATAGAAGGAGAGATAAAGAGCTTCCAAGATAGGCAGACACTGAAAGAATATGTGACTACCAAAGCTCTGCAAGAATATTAATAAGGATTCTGGAAAAGAAAGAGGAAGTCCAAGTAAACAATCCACAAAAAAGGGACTGGATAGGTATTATGATGACACTAAATTTCATATCTTTCAATAGTAACTCTGAATGTGAATGGGCTTAATGATCCCATCAAAAGACACAGGGTTTCATACTGGATACAAAAGCAAGATCCATCAATTTGCTGTCTACAAGAGACTCATTTTAGACCTAAGGACACCTACAGCCTGAAAATGAAAGGCTGGAGAACCATTTACCATTCAAATGATCATCAAAAGAAAGCTGGAGGGGGGGCGGGTAGCAATCCTCATATCAGATAAATTAAAGCTTATCCCAAAGACTGTAGTAAGAGATAAAGAGGGACACTATATAATACTTAAAGGATCTATCCAACAAGAGGATCTAACAATCATGAATATTTATGCCCCTAATGTGAGAGCTGCCAAGTATATCAATTAATTAATAACCAAAGTAAAAACATACTTAGATAATAATACACTAATACTGGGAGACCTCAACACAGCACTTCTGCAAATGACAGATCTTCTAAGCACAACATCTCCAAAGAAACATGAGCTTTAAATGATACACTGGAGCTGATGAATTTCACAGATATTTACAGAACTTTACATCCAAACGCAAGTGAATACACATTCTTCTCAAGTGCACATGGAATTTTCTTCAGAATAGACCACATACTGGGTCACAAATCAGGTCTCAACCAATACCAAAAGACTGGGATTGTCCCCTGCATATTTTCAGACCATAATGCTTTGAAATTTGAACTCAATCACAAGAAGAAATTTGGAAGAAACTCAAATACGTGGAGGTTAAAGAGCTTCCTGCTAAAAGATGAAAGGGTCAACCAGGAAATTAGAGAAGAATTAAAAAGATTCATGGAAACTAATGAGAATGAAGATACAACTGTTCAAAATCTTTGGGATAAAGTAAAAGCAGTCCTAAGAGGGAAATACATCACAATACAAGCATCCTTCAAAAAATTGGAAAAAACTCAAATACACAAGCTAACCTTGCACCTAAAGGTACTGGAGAAAGAACAGCAAATAAAGCCTATACCAAGCAGAAGAAGAGCTAATAAAGATTCAAGCAGAACTCAATGAAATAGAGACCAGAAGAACTGTGGAACAGATCAACAAAACCAGGAGTTTGTTCTTTGAAAAAATTAATAAGATAGATAAACCATTAGCCAGCCTTATTAAAAGCAAAAGAGAAAAGACTCAAATTAATAAAATCACGACTGAAAAAGGAGAGATCACAACCAATACCAAGAAAATACAAACGATTTTAAAAACATATTATGAGCAGCTATATGCCAATAAAGTAGGAAATCTAGAAGAAATGGACGCATTTCTGGAAAACTGCAAACTGCCAAAACTGGAACAGGAAGATATAGAAAACCTGAACAGGCTGATAACCAGGGAGGAAATTGAAGCAGTCATCAAAAACCTTCCACAACACAAAAGTCCAGGGCCAGATGGCTTCCCAGGGTAATTCTATCAAACGTTTAAAGAAGAAACCATACCTATTCTACTAAAGCTGTTTCGAAAGATAGAAAGGGATGGAGTACTTCCAAATTCGTTCTATGAGGCCAGCATCACCTTAATTCCAAAACCAGACAAAGACCCCACCAAAAAGGAGAATTATAGACCAATATCCCTGATGAACACAGATGCAAAAATTCTCAACAAGATACTAGCCAATAGGATCCAATAGTACATTAAGAAGATTATTCACCATGACGAAGTGGGATTTTTCAGAGAGTTGGAACAAATCATCTTAAGATTTGTGTGGAATCAGAAAAGACCCCGAATAGCCAGGGGAATATTGAAAAAGAAAACCAGAGCTGGGGGCATCACAATGCCGGATTTCAAGTTGTACTACAGAGCTGTGATCATCAAGACAGTGTGGTCCTGGCACAAAAACAGACACACAGATCAATGGAACAGAATAGAGGATCCAGAAATGGGCCTTCAACTCTATGGTCAACTAATATTCGACAAGGCAGGAAAGACTACTGGAAAAAGGACATCTAAGAAATAGGCAGGGCAGCCCAGGTGGCTCAGTGGTTTAGCGCTGCCTTCAGCCCAGGCCTGATCCTGGAGACCCAAGGTCAAGTCCCATGTCGGGCTCCCTGCATGGAGCCTGCTTCTTCCTCTGCCTGTGTCTCTGCCTCTCTCTCTCTCTCTCTCTCTCTCTCTCTGTCTCTCATGAATAAATAAATAGAATCTTTAAAAAAATAAAATAAATAAAAAATAAATAGGCAAAGGATCTGAATATACATTTCAACAAAGACATACAAATAAGTCAATAAGCACATGAAAAGATGCTCAACATTATTAATCAATAGGAATATGCAAATCAAGACCACAATGAGATGCTTTTTCATATCTACTAGGATGGCTTTAATGAAAAAGACAGACAATAACAAGTAGGATGTGAAGATAGAACTCTCATACACTGCTGGTGGGAGTGTGACATGGTGCAACCACACTTGGAAACAATTTTGCAATACCTAAAAAATGTATTTATTTATTTTTAAATTTTAGTAATGTCTACCCCCAACATGGGACTCAAACTCAAAACCCTGAGGACAAGTCACATGCTCTTCTGACAAAACCACCCAGGCAGTACTTCAAAAATGTAGAGTTAGAGGGGTGCCTGGATGGCTCTGTCGATTAGTATCTGCCTTCAGCTTAGGTCACAATATTAGGGTCCTGGGATCAATCCCCACATTGGCTCCCTACTCTGGGGGGAGCCTGTTTCTCCCTTTCCCTCTGCCTGTTGCTCCCCTTGCTTGTGCTCCATCAAATAAATAAATAAAATCTTTTAAAAATTTAAAGTTGTCATATATCCCACAATTCCATTCCTATATATATATCCAAGATAAGTGAAAACTTAATGTTCACATAAAAATTTGTCCATGAATGCTCATAGCTGCATTATTCATAATAGCCAACAAGGACAAACAACCCAATTATTCACTGACTGATAAATGAATAAATAAAATGTGGTATATTATTTTTAATGGATAAAAATTGGCAATGGCAAAGTGGAATATTATTTGGCAATGAAAATGAATTAAATGCTGTCACATACATGCTCCAATATGAAAGAACCTTGAAAACCCACTAGGGGAAAGAAGCCAGATACAAAAGGAGTCATGGAGTATCTATAATTAAGCAAATCCATACAGACAGAAAGTAAATTAGTAATTGGCAGTGGATGGGGCAGGCAGGAATGGGGAGTGATTGATAATGGGTACAATGTTTCTTTTAAGGGTGATGAAAATATTCTGGAATTAGTGGTGATGATTACATACTTCGTGAATATGCTTTAAAAAACCCCTTCTGAATCCTACATTTTTAAAGAGTGGAATTTATGGCATGTGAATTGTATCTCAATCAAAAAATAAAATCTGGAAACATAACAATTTTCCTAAAGCATTCTCTGTATGCTTCCTACTAACCTACAGGACACTAGTTATCAAAACTGGATTGTAATTAATGATACATTTGTCTTCCTCCTCAATCAATCTTATAAGATCCTTGAAGGTAGAATTTCTCAGAAAGACTGTTTTCCCAGGGTCCAGCATAATGCCTAGCAGAAAGTTGGCTTAAGTCAATATTTTAAGAAAATTTATGTGCATATATTTGCAATATAAGGTACTTAAGAGACTGGAAGCAGTTTGTTGTTGCTGGAGAAAGGAGGAAAGTGAGAAGATTTGAGACCCTAGAAGTCAGTAGTGTTCAGGTAATGGCTGAGCCTAACGTGAAGACGCAAATGAATTTTGTCCTATAGATAATGGGGAACAATGGAGAGTTTTTAAGTTTGTGAGTAAAATAACATCTGTATCTATAAATAAATCCCCCTGATGGTAGTAAGAAAGGTGATAGCAGAACAGAGATAATTAAGTTTTAAGGACCCTGAAGGACAGCCCACTTCCAATCAAATGGCAAAATAAGCCCAGGCATCAAAATCACTCCTCTACGTTCACCCCCAAATCAACTGAAATGGCCAATGAGAAAAGAAAATATGTTTGTTTTCAGATTCACATTGAAACTAAGGAGTGATACTATTGATATGTCAAAAACTACAGATAGACACCAATGGGAAGACACCAAGAACCAATTCCCTGCATTGATAGGGTAAGGCTCGATATGTTATAGTATAGTAGGTAAGTATAGGTTCTTCCAAAACCTTTTAATATTCCCTAATTTGGAAGGAGAAAGTAGGATACTGAGCAAAGGAGAGAGGCTTCACCTCTCTGGTTCCCAGTTCCCAGCTATTGCTTTGGAAGCCCCTAGATGAGAGGAAGCCAAACCAGACACTGATCCTTTTAAAGCCAAGAGAATATCCTACAAGGAATCTAAATATAGCCACATGACCAACTGTGATGGCAGTCAAGATAAGCAGAAAATGAAATTCATCAAACCAGACCCTGGTTCAGAGCCTTCACCCGGCCTGGAGGAGACAAAGTTCCCTTGCTGGAATACCATGCAGCTCCATTTGTTACCCCTCCCAAAAGTCATGGTACAGTGAATTAGTAGGTAAACTTTGATTAGCCATCTCCCAAAGTTAAAATCCAGGGAGCAAAATTCTAATACTATCCAGGTGAGGGGATCCAATAAGGATCCAACGAATTTGCTGGAAAGCATCATGACTAGATTTGACCCTTTGGTTCATTGGTGAGCTAAAAATGAACAAAGAATTGTGCAAATATTATACAATATAAAAACATGAAGGAAAAGCATCATTCAAGACATGGAGAATGAGAATACTTATGGGAGGATTTACTATAAATCTTTTACATAAATCTTCTTTATGAAGATTTAGGAGATCCCTGGGTGGCTCAGCAGTTTAGCACCTGCCTTTGGCCCAAGGCATGATTCTGGAGTCCTGGGATCGAGTCCCACATCAGGCTCCCTGCATGGAGCATGCTTCTCCCTCTGCCTGTGTCTGCCTCTCTCTCTGTGTGTGTCTCTCCTGAATAAATAAAATCTTTTTTTAAAAAAATAAATAAGGGATCCCTGGGTGGCGCAGCGGTTTGGCGCCTGCCTTTGGCCCAGGGCGCGATCCTGGAAACCCGGGATCGAATCCCACATCGGGCTCCTGGTGCATGGAGCCTGCTTCTCCCTCTGCCTATGTCTCTGCCTCTCTCTCTCTCTCTCTCTGTGACTATCATAAATAAATAAAAATTTTTTAAAAATTTAAAAAAAATAAAATAAAAAAAGAAATAAGATTTAGAAAGTTTCTGTTTTCATGGTGTGTACAAAATTCAAGAAAATGTAGAATTGATTAATGAATGATGATCTTCAAAAGCAACAAAGAGGGATCTGTCTAAACTGAGTTAAAGGAGTATAAGAAATATAACAATTACCAGAAGTGAATTTAAAACAGAATTAAAAATAGAAAGAGAAGAATCTGTGTTCCTGAAAGTCAAATTAATCATGTGAACAAGTTTGAAAAATCTCTACTATAATAGCAAAGAAGAAAGACAAAAATATTAAAATGATGAGAAAGTGATGGATATGAAGGAAAGAAGATGGAAACCCAATGCAGAAAACTGGTGTACCTTCAGAAGAGATCAGAGTACAACAGAATCAATAATTAAATAAAAAATGGAAGCCTTCATCCAGTGAAACAATACCTGAATCCAGGGAGGGAATAAAAGACTCGTGTGTTCCCTACAATGTAAGTGAAGAGCCAAGATTATTTAGACATGCCCAAGCAACCCTTTTTTTTTTTTTTTAAGATTTTATTTATTCATTCATGAGAGACACAAAGAGAGAGGCAGAAACACAGGCAGAGAGAGAAGTAGGCTCCCCTCCCCACAGGGAGCCTGATGTGGGACTGGATCCCAGAACCCCGGATCACAACCTGCACCAAAGGTAGCCGTTTAAGCCACTGAGCCGCCCAGGCATCCCACACCCAAGCAAAGCTTTATAATTTAAATGATAAGCAAAGAATTCTACCAACCAGGATGGATAAAAAAACAACCTAAAAAGGAGCAAAAAGTGAATTGGTTTTTATGATTTAAATTCAGATCTTACTCAGAGCACACTCTTCCTGAGTGTGGAGGCAGAGAAAATTAAGGCCATTCCACTTTAAGTTCAGCATTAGCACAAGTACAACCATCCCAGGCCCCTGTGAATAAGAGCTGAAGTTTACGTTATGCAGTTACAGGAAGAAAACAGCTTACAGCTTAATGCCCTGGAAAGCCCCATATTAGAATAAGAACAGAGCCCAAGCCAGGGGCAGGAAGCCCCTAATAGAATGAGAGCAGAGCTCAAAGCTCTTGAAAGCCCCATATCAGAAGGTAAACAGAACTTGAGAAATTCCTCCACCCCTTCTGGAGGTCCCCTAGACCAGCCCTTAAAACTAAGCTGAAACCCACTTCAGGGTCCAAGTCTCTGCTCCGCTGTGTCGGGTATACTTGGACCCAAGCTCGAGCTTGTAAATAAACCCTCTTGTGTTTGCATCGGTGTCAGCTCCTCGGTGGTTTCTTGGATTCACAATCTTGGGCACAACATTTGGGGGCTTGTCCGGGATCCAAGAAACCCCCAGGACCCCATCCGGAGGGTTTCACGCGTGGTGAGTGCACTCAACTTTTCCCACCTTTTGCGCGCATATTTTCTGAGAGCTCTAAACTGTACTTTTACCTGTAGGAATTCCAATCTGTATTGGGTCGGCATTGGCTTAGGCGGATGCGCTGGCGGGCCATCGACCGGGGGTCTTGAGGAGACGTCCCTTGCCCCCGCCTGGAGGACGGGGTCCTCGTCTGTAAGGAGGAAGGAGGTCCTCATCTGTAAGGAGGGCCGGCTGCCAGCCCTTCGGGTTACTGTGTCTGTTTTGTCTCCACGGCCGCACTGGAACGTTTGTCTGTGTTACTATGTCCTTGTTAACTGTGTGCATTTGTCTGTGTTACTGTGTCTTTGTTAACTGTCATAACTGTTTACATAAGAAGAGGGAGATTTCAAATTTTTTGCATATCAGAATGGCCAACCTTTGATGTGGAAAGGCCCCAAGAAGGAACTTCCCACCTACCTATTATCCTACAGGTTAAGGCCATGATCCTCAGGGACAAACCGGACGGCCACCCTGACCTGGTGCCCAACATCCTGGCCTGGCAGGACATGATCCAGAATTCCCCTCCTTGGCTAAAACCCTTTTTACCCCCCAAAGCGCACAACTCGGCTGAAGGTAAGGAGAGACTCGGGTCCACGGCCAGACTCTAGGGGCAGGTCTCCAGGCTGCCGCGTGCGAGCCTACCAATCTAGCCAAGGTGTATGATGTGAGACAGGGCAAGGATGAGAGTCCAGCAGCCTTCTTAGAGAGAGTCATAAAGAGTACATCGCTGTGAACCCAGAAGCCCCGGAAACAAAGGCCGCAATTATCATGGCTTTTGTAAACCAGGCCGCTCCGGACATTAAAAAGAAATTGCAAAGAGTAGAGAGACTAGGAGAGAAGAGCTTGCAGGACTTAGTAATAGTAGCAAAAGAGTCTGTAATAATAGAAAGAGTCCGGAAGAGCAACAAACCAAACTAAGTGACTGGGAGACCCGAAACCTGGCCAAGATCCTGCTGGCCACAACCATAGACGACCCACAGGAAAGACAGAGGCACCTCAAGAAGCTGGCTTCAGGGACAGGTAAGGAGGATGGCCCTGGTCCCCGTCGGGAGTGCCCTAAGCTGAACAAAAACCAATGTGCTTATTGCAAAGAAGAGGGCCACTGGGTGAAAAACTGCCCTAACAAAAGATCTAAGGCCCCTGCCAAGATCTTGCAAATGGAGAACTTGGGACGATTAGGGGATTCGGGGTTCGGTACCCCTCCCCGAGCCCAGGGTAACTCTTAAAGTGGAGGGGCAACCTGTTGAATTCCTAGTGGACCCTGGGGCACAACATTCGGTTTTATTATAGCCCCAAGGGAAATTGGCAAACAAGACTTCATGGGTGCAAGGGGCCACGGGCACCAAACAGTATTCATGGACTACCCGAAGAACTGTGGCTCTCGGCACGGGCCGGGTATCCCACTCCTTCATGGTCATCCCTGAGTGTCCCTACCCGTTGTTAGGTTGGGATTTGCTCACCAAGATGGGGGCACAAATTTGCTTCCACCCCGAAGGGGCAAAAGTCCTAAACTAGGGCGGGCACCCTATTCAGGTGCTTGTCCTGAGTTTAGAAGACAAATCTCTCTCCACCCTCAGCCCCAATGACTGACACTGACCGTTGGCTGCAGGAATTTCCCCAAGCATGGGCAGAAGCTGGGGGAACTGGGCTGGCCCGGCACCGACTGGCCACATACATAGAACTAAAGACGGGGGCAGACCCTGTCAGGGGCTGCCAATACCCCATGCCTCTCATCTCCCTAACCCAGACTGGGACCCCCGTCTGCATGACTGTCAAGAAATTTTGGCACAGGTGCACGGAATCAGAGCTGATCTCCAGGACCAGCCACTGCCGAACGCGGACACCACCTGGTACATGGACGGCAGCAGTTTCATCCAAGAAGGAATCAGATATGTGGGGGCAGCTGTAACCATGGAAATGGAGACCTGATCAGGGGCACCAACCCTGCGACCCTGCCTGACACCCCCAACTATACTGATGCGGACTTACAGTGGATCAAATGCTTGCCTATGACCCAGTGCTTGCATGGCTGGGAGAGGGCCACAGACTCCAGCACCATCCTGCCAGAGGAACTAGGACGGCGAGCCCTATCCCAAATGCATCGGAGCACTCACATGGGGACACGGAAGATGGAAGACCTCATACAACATGCAAAGATCACTATTAAAGACTCTCGAGCAAAGATCGAGCAGATTGTGGTGAGCTGCCACGCATGCCAGTTAACTAATGCCACCGCCCATGGATCTTACCTGGGCACCCGGCTCCGAGGGGACCGCCCAGGAGCCTACTGGGAAGTGGACTTCACTGAGGTAAAACCTGGAAAATACGGATACAGGTATTTACTAGTGTTTGTAGATACTTTTTCAGGATGGACAGAGGCATTTCCCACCAAACATGAAACGGCACAGACTGTGACCAAGAAACTGCTGGAAGACATCTTACCGAGGTATGGTCTTCCTGTTAAAATTGGATCAGACAACGGCCCAGGATTCGTCTCAGGGAGTGGCACAAATACTTGGGGCAGATTGGAAATTACATTGTGTGTATAGGCCCCAGAGCTCAGGACAGGTAGAGAGGACGAACAGAACATTAAAGGAGATCTTAACTAAATTAGCCCTGGAGACTGGCGGGGACTGGGTGACTCTCCTCCCCTTCGCCCTATATAGGGTGAGGAATTCCCCATATAAGATGGGACTGACTCCCTACGAGATCATGTTTGGTCTTCCTCCACCTATTATCCCCAATTTAAAACCTGAGGTGCTTGCTGAATTTGATGATCACCAACTTCTTTTCTCCCTCCAAATGTTACAACGAACCCATGAGCAGGTGTGGCCTAAGCTGAAGGCCCTCTACGAGACTGGGCCACCCCCGGGCCCCCATCGATATCGGCCAGGTGACTGGGTGTACGTGTGGAGATACAAACACCAGACATTTCAACCTCGCCAGAAGGGACCTTACATCGTGATCCTGACCACTCCCACCACTCTCAAGGTCGACGGGATTACTCCCTGGGTCCACTACACCTACGTCCGTCCAGCCAGCTGACCCACACGCCGTTCTCAAGGACTTTGTTCCAGAATGGAAAAGTCAACTGGACAAGGACAATCCCCTAAAGCTAAGACTGCACCGTTCTCACTTATTTCCCACCTCCAAGACTCCCTAGTCTGAGGTTGTCCTTCAAAATAGAAGGGGATTAGATTTAGTCTTCTTACAACAAAGGGTGGGGGTGGGGTATGTGCTGCCTTAAGCGCAGGATGTTGCTTCTCCACTGAAATGAAAATGGGAGCGAGAACAGCAACAAGGTTGGTTGGAATCCTGGTTTAATCATTCCCCCTGGCTCACTCTGAGAGCAACCTGGACCCAGGATTGGGTCCTTCCTTAGGTTCCTCTGAGAGGGGGAAATGTGGAGGCCAAGAAAATTAAGGCCATTCCACTTTAAGTTCATTGTTAGCACAAGTACAACCATCCCAGGCCCCTGTGAATAAGAGCTGAAGTTTACGTTATTCAGTTACAGGAAGAAAACAGCTTACAGCTTAACGCCCTGAAAAGCCCCATATTAGAATAAGAACAGAGCCCAAGCCAGGGGCAGGAAGCCCCTAATAGAATGAGAGCAGAGCTCAAAGCTCTTGAAAGCCCCATATCAGAAGGTAAACAGAACTTGAGAAATTCCTCCACCCCTTCTGGAGGTCCCCTAGACCAGCCCTTAAAACTAAGCTGAAACCCACTTCAGGGTCCAAGTCCCTGCTCCGCTGTGTCGGGTATACTTGGACCCAAGCTCGAGCTTGTAAATAAACCCTCTTGTGTTTGCATCGGTGTCGGCTCCTTGGTGGTTTCTCGGATTCGCAATCTTGGGCACAACACTGAGCACATCCAAAGAATCCTCAAGGATCATTCTCTCTCCCCTGTGGCCCAGATCTTGGTGCAACCAGGGATCCTGGCTTCATCTCCCCAGGTCCCTGGTAGAGGTTTAGATGAAACAACACACACACACACACACACCCTTCCCAATGACCTCTCTCACACTTACCCCTCCAAGCTGGGTCCAAAAGGGGAAGAACGAA
Organism: Canis lupus baileyi; assembly: GCF_048164855.1. Classification (NCBI taxonomy): domain Eukaryota; kingdom Metazoa; phylum Chordata; class Mammalia; order Carnivora; family Canidae; genus Canis; species Canis lupus. Next base: position 11,422,919 of record NC_132849.1, read on the forward strand.
GATCTGTTGAGCAGGGCTAGAGGAAGTGATTTTTAAAAAATCCTTCCACCCCTCCCACCCCACCTGGAGGCTATTTCCTCCTCCCAACCTCCTCCCCCAGAAAAATGGGTGGGGGAGAAAAGGGAGGCAGCTTCCAGGCATTCTTCTATGGGAAATGCAGATCTTCAAGTACAATAAAGAAGAGGGAAATAGCTTTACAAAAATTTTATCTCCTCAGCTACATGATTAGTTGGCAAATAAAGTGGATCAGATGAAGATATGTTTTCTTGAAACATTTTTTATCAATGACATTTTTGGAAAAAATATGGCACTATGAGAGTTCACCTTTTTTTGTTGTTTTTTAAAAATGTGTGTATTAAGTCCTTGTTTTAAAATCCTTGGCAGTTCCTCAGTGGTACCATTTATTGAAGCCCTCCTACTTGGCAGTTGGAATTTTACATGCATATTGTGTAGTAATCAGCATAACAGACTTATAATAAAAAATGGCATTATCAGCATTTCATGTTAAAGAAGAAAATGAGAGTAAGTCCCCCTGATTCTAAAACCACATTCATGTGATATTGTGAAGACTATAAAAAGTACTTGAAATATCTTTTGGGAATATTTTGAACTACTACAAAGCTAAAATTTATTAAATATCAAATAAAAATGTTTAATGAAAAATGTGGGAGAAAAAAGTGGTGGCAGTTGGGAAGGCCTGGTTGGTTTGCTCTGGGCTTTGTATCCTGGCTAATCTGATAAGGGGAAATGTATTTATAAGAGAAAATGTTTGTTTCCCTTTGCTATTAGCAGCAAGCTTCTCTTCCCCAGATGACAGGGTTTAGTCTGTTAATTAATTTTAATTATTGGCATACATTGAGGGGTAGCTTAGAAGCTATATGACTTAGACTTCCCTTGAAATCACCAGTAGAAGTCTCAGCCATAGATCTTACTTCTCAAGAAACTCTTCTTTGAAAAAAGAAATCCATTTCTATTTCTAGCTTTCCCAAACTTGGATCCCAGAGACTATAATGTCTCCGCAGGCTGTAAAGCACCTTTGCTGTAAAGCAACCCCTCCCACACCCCATGTAGGTCAAAGACTCTGGGAAGGCTAACTGCTTCAGCAACCCTCATTGATTGTTGACAATGACAAGTCTATTATAGTGACTGGCACACAGTAAGCCACAATCTTTCTTGAAAGTACTTGGTGGAATGGCAGGTTAATAGTAGCCCTAGAGTGAATAATGAAAGTAATCCCAAAGGGCACCCTAGAGACATGGAGAACTTTTCCATCTCCTCTACAAGATCATAACTGGATTTGATCCATTAATAAGGAGTCTGAATTTTGACAAGCTTTCCAATTCATATTATTGACAAATGAATTCCTCAACTCATTTAATTCTGAAGAAAAAAAAATCTCAATGGTTCTAAAATATACTAATTAGAATCTCTCTTAAAATGGCCTGCCAGCAGGAGCCCAATCAAAATGTCTGAGCCTTGGTCTAGAATCAAGAAGACAAGAAACAACAGGTGTTGGTGAGGATATAGAGAACAGGGAGCACTTGTGCACTGTTGGTGAGAATGTACATTGGTGCGGCCACCATGGAAGACAATAAGGAGGTTCTCACAAAACTAAGCAGAGAAATACTATATGATCCAATAATTTCACTATTGGGTATTTACTAATTCAAAGTGATATATGCACCCCTATGTTCACTGCAGCATTATTTCCAATAGCCAAGATATGGTATCAAACTAAGTGTCCATCAGTAGATAAATGAATAAAGAAAATGTGTTGTATATATACAGTATAATATTACACAGCCATAAAGAAGGATGAGGTCCTGTCGTTTGAGACATGGATGAGCCTAGAGGGTATTATGTTAAGTGAAATAAGTCACACTACAAATACCATAATGTCACTCATAAATGTGATCTAGAAAAATAATGAATAGGGTTCCTGGGTGGCTCAGTTGGTTAAGCATCCAACTCTTGATTTTGACTCAGGTCATGATCTCAGGGTTGGGAGATTGAGCCCTGCATCCAGTTCTGCATTGAGCATGAAGCCTGCTTGGGATTCTCTCTCTCTCCCTTCTCTGCTCTTCCCTGCTCGTGCTCTCTCTCTCTCTCTCAAAAATAAAAAGTAAATAAAATAAATTTAAAAATAATGAATAAACAAAAAAACAATTAGAACTACAAAGAACAAACTGGTGATTGACAGAGGGTTGGGCAAAATGGGTAAAGGGGAGAAAGAGATGCAGACCTCCAGTTATGGAATGAACATCACAGGAATTAAAAGCAGAACATAAGGAATTCAGTCAGTGATATTGTAATAGCAATATAATGGGACATATGGTAGCTATACTTGTGGTAAGCACAGCATATAATGAGTAAACTTGTCAAATCACTAAGTTTTATACCTGAAACTAACGTAACATTGTATATCAACTACACACACATACCCATACATACAAAGTCTGCGTCTTGATTTCATAAGGATTCCACCAGTGTCTGTTCTTCTCATATTACTGTTCTTGCCCGGAAACTTGTCTGGAAACAGTCTTTGAAGGAGATGTGTCCCCCTTTCCTTCAATTACCTCTTTCACAGGAGGCAGGCCAGAAGGGGTAATTAAGTGCATGGACCTTGGCAAGAGACAAAGGGGATCTAGACCTAGCATCACTACCTAGCTGTGTCCTTGAGAAAGTTACTGAATGACTCTAAATTTATTATTTTCACCAACAGAGGAGGGATTATAAGCCTCCCTAATGGAGTCGTTCTGAGAAGTACATTTAACATGGTGACATGGCACAGGGCACTTGATGCGTGGCAGTTACCATCCCCACTGCCAATAACATTATCATTGAACAGCCTGGCTAAAATCAAGAACCTGCAAGAATTCACAGTATAGCAGTCACTTAAGAAGTGAAGTCTGATGATCCAGGCTTTGCTAATGATGAGTTGCATGATGGGAAAGTTACTTAATTCCAATTAAGCTTGTTTTCTCATTCATAAAATGGAATCAACAGCATATATTCCATAGTTTTCTTTCTGAGGATTAGATGTGCCAAGGAATATAAATTTTTAAAATGATGCTCAATACGTGTTATCTCTTTTAACTTGGAAACCCAGAATAGAATGCAGCACATAGTAAATACTCAAAATATTTCATGAATAAATAAATGTGATTTTTTTTCCTCCTGAAATAATCTTTGAAATACTAGAAACTAGTTAAGGAAATCTTTTGATGTTCTGTGCACAGCATCCTAGGATAAACTTGGAGCTATCTGAGATGGTTTGAAATGCTTGAAAGGAAACTGAGACACACAAAGCCCAGGTAGCCAGTCCGTTCCTCACTAGATGCCATTTTATGACACCTTGTCGCCTAAACTTGATTCTACTGTTGTGCTTAACTCAAACACTTTGTTCTACAAGACAAAACCAACACAAACTTCTCTCCTTGAAAAACGTTTTCCCCAAATTCTCAGCTGCCTCCCTAGATCTGTTCCCCCTTCTCCTTATCAGCCACCTCCTTATCAAGCCTCATCCTTCTCCAGGTGGACTGGACTGGGAAGATAATAAATTCTTTCACTGTGAGAAATTTGTCTCTGCTTGAAGATGTTTGGGCAGCTACTTATAAATTAATGAATAGCGTCTTCTGGGATGTGGCAGACTGGAGAAATAAAGGCAATTATTTATTGTTCAACATCTCCCTTAGGGTTTACTTCCAGTTGTTTTCAGGTATGTATTCATTCCTCTGACAAAGCATTCCCCTGATAAATCAAAGGTGACTTATATATTAGTCAACATACAAGAGCCAGCTTCTCAGTTACCCAGGAAACAAAAATCTAGACATTGATCCAATTCCTAATATTTTTTTCTGAATATGCTGATCCCTCAAATGCCTGGAGTCAAACTGACACCATTTCTGAACTTTTTACATGTTCCCATTAGATGAATTATTTTAGGAGACCTGAATGTTACAACATTGATGGTTGTGCCAAAAATTCCTTAATTTAGGAATTTAGATAATACATTGCCTCTCTCTGGGGGCAGGGAAATGTCTCAGTTAAAAAGAAATCACCAAACCCATTTATTCTGTAACTCAGTAGGATGAATGGTATTTTGGTAAAAGTCTGTAAGTACATGGACAAGATTATTATTATTTTTTTTACAATACCATTGGCTATATTCTCTATGCTGCACTTTACAACCCCATGCCTTATTCCTGCCATAACTGAAAGCCTGTCCTTCCCACTCTTTTCCCCTTTTACCCACCCTGCTACCCCTTCCCCTCTGTCAATCATCAGTTTGTTCTATGTATTTATGGGGTTGTTTTTGTTTTTTGTTTCCTAGATTCCATATATAAGTAAAATCCTATATTTGTTTTTCTCTGACTTACTTCACTTATCAAAATACCTTCTACATACATCCCAGTTGTTGCAAATGACAAGATTTCATTCTTTTTTTATGACTGAATAATGTTCCATTCCATATATATACCACATCTTCTTTATCCATTCATCTATGGATGGCTAGTTAGGTTGTTCCCATATCTTGGCTATTGTAAATGCTTCAGGGGTGCCTGGGTGGCTCAGTTGGTTAAGCAGCCCACTCATGATTTTGGCTCAGGTCATTATCTCAGTGTCCTGCGTCTGGCTCTGCCCTCAGTGGGGAGTCTGTTTCAGAATTTTCTCTCTCCTTCTGCCCCTCCCCCTGCTGTCTCTCTTTCTCTAAAATAAGTAAATCTTTAAAAAATAATGCTCCAATAAAAATGGAGGTGCATATACCTTTTTCAGTTAGTATTTTCATTTTCTTTAGGAAAATTCTCAATAGTGGAATTACTGGATCATATAACATTTCTGTTTTTAATTTTTTGAAGAATCTCTATACAGTTTTCCAGAGTGGCTATACCAGTTTGCTTTTCCAACAATGCACAGGAGTTCCTTTTTCTCCACAGCCTCAACAATGCTTTTTATTTCTTATTTTGTGAAAAAGATCATTTAATAATCAATCCTTCTTTGCTTACTTCCATTTTCAATAGACATCTCAGACCTGGTTAAAAGGGATTATTTCTCTCTTGAATGTATTCTTGTCCTAATTCTAATTTTGTACAAAATGGTGAGGTTAGGTAGCAAGATGGTTAAAGTGGAATGAAGATCTTTCAGGTTACCTCCAAGTAGCTTTCTCAGATAAGTAATCCTTAAACCCCTTCTCAAGTTAATTTTGAGGAATAAGATCTCTTTGGAGTACATTACTTGATAGACCAGTTAAGCTAATCTTGACCGTCTTCTGTCTGGACATTGGTTTAAAATGTTAAATTCCTACTGCGTCACAAATACTGTGTCAGTTCTTAGTTATTAAGCGAATAAGATACAGTTTTTTTGCTTTTGAATACAGTGTAGCAATAGAGTTGATGTGGAGGAGTGTTGAGATATTCATGTATACCTTCAAAAATGTTTGAATGCCTAGGACATGTAGGGGCTGGCACAATGAGCGTTTAGTTAAAATAAAAGAAAGTCATGTGCCTTGTTTTTATAGAGCTTATGGCCTATGAGCAGCCTAGAGAAGACATCACCATTTATTAAATTATACAATAAGCACTATAATGGAAAAAATATAGGATGCCTAAGAGCACATAACAAAAGTAGGAGCACATAACAAACATAAAACATGACAAAGAACTAACAATAGAATTGATTTTGATAAGAGACTCCTGGAAACTGATAAGACACAGCAACAAATAAAACTCAAAAAGTTTTAGTAGAAAAAAAATAAAATAAAGAAAGTTTTAGTAGATTTAAATACTTTTGTAAGCAGTTCATTCTTTCAAACAATAAGTAAAAAACTTCAGGCTTAGCCAACGGGGTCAGTGAGGTCAACAATAAATGTACATTTGAAGGTGTTAGCCATGGTCTGAGTCTAGTTTCTCCAGCAATGATGAGGTTATTCTAGAAAACTTACAGTCATACACTGAGCCAGCAAGTCCTGTCTACTTGGGATCCCTTGACAACGCACACTTAAAACCTGTGATAAGCTACATAGTTGCCCCCAGACATCCACATTCTAATCCCCAGAACCTGTGAATGTTACCCTTTATGGCAAAAGAGACTCTACAGATGTGACTAAGGTAAGGATCTTGATATGGGGAGATTAGCCTGAATTATCTAGGTGGGCCCTTTTAAGGCAGAAGCAGATCAGAAGTAGTAGGCTCCATGGCCACAGAAGCAGAGATTGCAGTGATGAGGCCAGGCCCAAGGTTTGTTGTGGCCTCTGCAAGCTGCAAGAGACAAAGCATGGAGTTCTCCCTGGAAAATTCAGAAGAAACAAGCTCTGCTGACATCTTCATTTTAGTTCCTGAAGACTTATTTTGTAGTCTGACCTCCAGAACTATCATAGAATATACTTGTGTTATCTAAAGCCACTAAGTTTGCGGTAACTTGTTAGAGCAACAGGAAACTAACATGACACCCTATTACTTATGGCAACAAAAAGGACCTTGGGAGTCTTTATGGAAAGGTTAGTAGAACTGGCATTTCCTTTCCACTGGTCTTTCCTGTTGCCATTCTTCCCATAAAAGCAAAATACTCTTCATTCTCCTCCTCTCCCTTCATTATAGTGTCTATTCAGAGGAAACTATAATGGAAAAATTAATTACAGTAAGTAATTTGGGAAGATTACTTGAAAGTGAACTACTGCTCTCTGCCAATTTTCTTCCTTATAAACTTGTGAATTACGCTTTTCAATCTATGCTGCATTAGAGGCAGGCATGTTATAGACATAACAGTTCATTTCAGATCACTGTTTTTCTATTTGTTATCAGGATTAGTGCGGGGGTTGGGGGAGACATGAGGCTTTAAATTATTTGCTGATGACAATCTTTATTGCCCCCAAAAGGATCAGCAATGTGGTGAGATGCCACCCTTGAGATTACCAGTATTTCTTTAGTGCTCACTGAGGAAATTAGTGGGCGGGGGGGTGGGGTGGGGGGGTCGGGGATATAAGAGTGGCAGAGCCCACTCCAGTTGTAGGCAGTGTAACACATGTTCCGGTCCCTCTTTTTCTACATAAACGTATCCATAAACGTTTATATCCATAAACGTATAACTTGATCGTGCTGCAAAATTAGATGGATGCTTGCCGTCGGCAATAGCAAACAGGAGAGGAAACATCGGGTAATATGAAATGCATCTATAATCATTAAAGTGGTTCTAGGAAGCAAATGAGTCTGTTGTATCACCACCTGCAAGAACAGCTTAACCTCCATGATTTTATTTTTTATTTATTTATTTTTTTTTTTAATTTTTATTTATTTATGATAGTCACAGAGAGAGAGAGAGAGGCAGAGACACAGGCAGAGGGAGAAGCAGGCTCCATGCACCGGGAGCCCTGACGTGGGATTCGATCCCAGGTCTCCAGGATCGCGCCCTGGGCCAAAGGCAGGCGCCAAAGCGCTGCGCCACCCAGGGATCCTTCCTCCATGATTTTAAAACCCTAATGATCTGATGTGACAGATATTCGCCAACTTTCAAGTGCCTCCCAGTGTTGAGTAACTCCTGTCTGCTTCTCTGGATCCACTCCTCACCTGCGCTGAGCCCCAGAAGGCTGTCCTGTGTCCACTGTTATCAATGGCCTTTCTTCTGCATACTGACTCCTCTTCTGTGGTTTCTGGAAGCTCTGCCCACATCTTGGTAAATCATTCATTTATTAAACTCTCCTCTGAGCTGAGTACTTTTTGCCCATTTTATACAATTATTTCATTCCATTTCTTGAAATTATATTTTGAGGCAAAGCAATTCCATCAGAATCTATTCTCTTCAAAGTCAATTGTTCTGTGGGGTCTGGACTGAAGTTATTTTAATACTAATTTGGCTACATCTGTCCTTGACGTTTTTCAATAAATAAGTAATCTCTTCTAAGCTCTGTATGACAGAGCTCTAGGGTCTCAGCTGAGAAGTTGTCTAAATGTTTCCAAAGATGCAAAGCTCTTTTTCAAGAGAATTTTTACCCTATAGAGAGGGATAAATGGGAATAACAATGAGATTTCTCTATTTTCTTGTCACAGAGTATCAATCTTGACTGAAACTATGGCTTAAAAATATTTGAATCTCTACAATTAGCAAGTACTCCAGTTGCTTACTAAAGAATTTAATCATGACATGACTCTGGTCTAGAAAAAACTCACCAACATTATTTTGTTCAAGAGTGTGGAGACTTCAATATATAAAACTCCTGATTCATTCCATTCCCTGAGCATAAAATTGCAGGTATTTTACATCCCCCTACTGAAGGTATTTAATTGTATTGTTTTCTTATAACTAAATGGAAATTTTTATACACATCTCCTTGCACACATGCATCAGGCAAGTAGTAAGGCAAATACTAAGCTTACCAAGTTTTTTTTTTTTTTTACTTTTACCAGCTGTTTTGACCTGCTTATGAATTATGAAATCACTCTTCTGTGTCTTTATCAACATTCTTTTCATTTTAAAGTGAAATGTTATAAAATACAAAGCAATGCATCTACAAAGGGTAAGGATTATCTTACAAAACTTTATTTTTTTATGTATATGGCTATGTACACAGATGTGTGTACTATGTGTGTCATAGTGTAAAACACTTTTCTTATAATGAGTTAGTCAAAAATATCTGAAAACCATTCTATGATAAATACACAGAAGCACAATTTCTGTATCATAGAATATGCACATTTTCAACCTGCCTATTTTTTTTAAAATATTTTATTTTTTTTCTTTTTTAAAGATTTTATTTATTTTTTTAAAGATTTTATTTATTTATTCATAGAGACACAGAGAGAGAGGCAGAGACACAGGCAGAGGGAGAAGCGGGCTCCATGCAGGGAGCCCGATGTGGGACTTGATCCAGGGTCTCCAGGATCACGCCCTGGGCTGCAGGCAGTGCTAAACCGGCTGCACCACCGGGGCTGCCCAACCTGCTCACTATTAACAATCCAGTTGATGAATAAATTTATGCTTCTATTAGATATAAGCGAATTCTTTTTTCTTCATATTTTTGAAGTTTAATTTCCTAAACTTCCCCCTCAATCTTTTTTTTAAGATTTTATTTATTTATTCATGATAGTCACACAGAGAGAGAGAGAGAGAGAGAGAGAGAGAGAGAGGCAGAGACACAGGCAGAGGGAGAAGCAGGCTCCACGCAGGGAGCCCAACGTGGGATTTGATCCCGGGTCTCCAGGATCACGCCCTGGGCCAAAGGCAGGCGCCAAACCGCTGCGCCACCCAGGGATCCCTTCCCCCTCAATCTAATGGATTTTAAACAATATCTTAATGTCATTTCAATTTACATTTCTCTGACCCTCCAGTAAAGTGGAGCATCTTTTCATCTGTGAACTGCCTAACAACATTTTTGTAAACTTCCTATTACTTTTCTGATATGCATTTTTTTAAAGAAAAATCTTAAATGTTACTTAAGATTACACATCTAGTAAATGACAAGGTTCTGAACTACACCCAGGCAATTTAATTATAAAATTCTTATGGCTTTGCTTGTAATCTGCTGAAATTACATACATTTTCATTTTAATTTCCAATTGTTTGTTGTTAGGACATAGAAATACCTGATTTTTACATATGGACCACATCCTGTCACCTTGCTAAACTATCTACACCTCCTTGTACAACTTTTAGATTTTTGAGAGAGAGAGAGAGAGAGCACGCGAGCGAGCTACGGAATGGGGGCTGGGGCAGAGAAGGAGAGAATTTTTAGCAGACTCTCTGCTGAGTGCTGAGACTGATAAGACACTCCATCTCACAACCCTGAGATCATGACCTGAGCCAAAAGCAAGAGTTGGACGCTTAACCAACTGAGCCACCCAGGAGCCCCAGCTTGCACAACTTTTCAGTTGTAGTAGCTTTTTTGTAAGTTTTTTAGATCTTTCTATGAGGTGGATGTTCCCTCTCCTCTATTTTCTGAAAGACTATGTAGAATTGGTAACATTACTCCTTTAAATAGTTGGTAGAATTCACAAGTAAAGCCACCTGGGCCTCAAACTTTCTTTGTGGAAAGGTTTGTAACCATGACTTCAATTTCTTTCAAAGACAAAGGGTATTCAGGTTACATATTTTTTTCGTGGGTGAGCTTCAGCAGTTTGCGTCTTTCAAAATATTTCTCCATTTCATCTAAATTATTTAATTTATGGAATAAAATTGTTTATAATGTTTTACCACCTATAGGATCTTAGTGATGTCTATTGTTTTATTCTTGATGTTGGTAATTTGCTGTACTTACTCTTGATACATTCTGAATATTAATTCTTATCTCTTAATAGTGTTGCAAATATTTTTTCCCAAATTATTGCTTTTCTTTGAACTTTGTGGTATATTTAGTCATATAGAAGGAAAATTTAAGTTTAGATATAATCAAACTATCAATTTTTTTAATGATTTGTGATTTTCACTTTTTGTCTTGGAAATCCATCTATCTCACAAGGTCATAAGAATATTTTTCTATATAACTTTTTTTAAAAGGGATTTTATTTATTTATATATTTATTTGAGAGAGAGAGAAAGAGAGGGAGGGAGGAGAGAGAGAGAGCACATGTGCACACAAGAGTGATGGGAGGTGCCAGGGGGCGGGAGAGGAAGGGGGAAAGAATCTCAGACAGACTCTGTGCTAAGAACACAGCCCAAAGTGGAATTCGATTTCCTGACCTGGAGATCACAACCCCAGCTAAAACCAAGAGTCAGATGCTCAACTGAACTGAGCCACCCAGGCACCCCTCTCCTATATCCCTTTCTAATAGTTTTAAAGTTTTGCTTTTTTCTGTTTAGGTCTTTAATTCACCCGGAATTTATTTTTGTTATGGTGAAAAAGAAAGGACCTAATTTTATCTTCTTTGATATGGAAACGCAGTAGTTCTCACATTCATAATTGAATAGGTTGCTCTTTTCCCACTGATTTGTGATACCATCTTTTTAAAATGCCAAATTGTTTATATGCTTGGTCTTGTTCTGGGATCTCTCTTATGTTCAGTTGTTCTACTTGTCTATTGCTGCACCAATACTATAGATTATTTATAAGTTTCATTATCTGGAGAGTCACATCCCTCTGCTTGCTCTTATTTTTTACGATTGTCCTAAATATTTTTGTATCTTTACCTTTCCATATAAACACTGGAATTATTTTGCCAGGTTCTATGTTAAAAATCTTGTTCTTGGGACGCCTGGATGGCTCAGTGGTTGAACATCTGCCTTTGGCTCAGGATGGAAGCCTAGTTGCAAGGGACTTTGGGAAATGTACATTTTAGCTTTAAAGCCTCTGCAGTACACAGTAGTAAACAGTGGATTTCACACTATAGGTGGCAACCTATTAGTGGGTTATGAAATCACAAATGGTATTTAAGAAAATGAAATAGGGGACACCTGGGTGGCTCAGTGGTGGTTGAGCATCTGCCTTCAGCTCAGGGCATGATCCCAGGGTCCTAGGATTGAGTCCTACATCAGGTTCTCCGCGGACAGCCTGCTTCTCTCTGCCTATGTCTCTGCCTTTCTCTCTGTGTCTTTCATGAATAAATAAAAAATCTTAAAAAAAAAAAACAAAACAGAATATAGGTTATCAGTGTGCCTAGCAAGAATATTGTTTCATTAAAGTTTTATGTATACTTTTCTATAAGTTGTACCAAAACATCTATTTCTTTCATTTGTATCATTCCTTCAAATAAAGTAATTTGGTACCCCCCCCCCAAAAAAATATATATAAAACTATATACTACATATATGGAACTTCTATGAAACAATATTTATTCTTTTTTTTAAGTATCTTTTCCATCCAATGTGGAACTTGAACTTCCAACCCTGAGATCAAGAGTTGTATGCTCTACCGACTAAGCCAGGCATCCCAAAACAACACATATTCTTTTATATATATATTATAAAATATATACATAAAATACATGCAATATAAATAAAATAAAATACATAAAAATATATACATAAACATATATACACAGATATATAAAATATTTTAAACATTATATATATAAGGGTGAGAGAAAGAGAATATATATATATATATATATATATATATATATATATATATATATATAAACATTTCTTATTATGGGTCATGATCAAGAAAGTTTGAAGGCCAAGGTCCTAAGGAAGGTGCAGAGACACTGTGCTAATTCACCACATGGACTACAATATCCCTTATTTTACTAAGGAAGTTTCATCTGCTAATAGCTTTTATTTTGAATAGGTGAATTCTGCCAAATAATATTCACATATATATTGAGGTAATCACAAGTTCATTTTCCTTTAATATACTACGTTGATGAATTTTCTGACAACCCATTATCTTTGCATTTTTCTCCCTCTAAAAATATTTTTATACTTGCCTATTGTGCCCTACCTGTCATGACTCCCTTACTTTGCTACAGTTCTTGTACCACATACCATCCATAATTTCTAGCAGATTCTATATTTGTCCAGTTTGCCAAAGATGCCACTACACATCCTGACACGTTCTCTAAGAACAAAAAAGGGCTATGATTTGTGATTCTTTCCTAAATTATAGGAAGCCAAAATATCTGCACTTTATTTAGTTAAAAAATCCTTTATAGATATCTTTCAAATTCCAGAACCAATGATTTAATAAGAATTTGTAGTGGAAAATAAGTCCTATTGGAAAACCGTACTTTAATTCTGATTTGCCAGTGACAATTATTTCCATGTTCTTGTTAAGAATATAAATCTACTAACAGTTTCTTCATCAAATTGACCTCCACTACCTACCTACCTACCTAGGTAGGTAAAAATACCTACCTAGATTAAAATCACTTAAGCAATGTCCCTAAAACTTTCATTTCCTTATTTGTTGTATTTTCTTTGCTCATTTAAAAAAAAACTTTTTATTTATTTATTTATTTATTTATTTATTTATTTATTTATTTATTTATGAGAGAGTGAGCCAGTGAGAGAGACAACAGGAGCAGTAGGCAGAGGAAGAGAGAGAAGCAGACATCCCCCTGAGCAGGGAGCCCAATGTAGGGCTTGATGACAGGACTCCAGGATCATGATCTGATGATCCAAAGGCAGATGCTTAACCGACTGAGCAACCCAGGGGCCCCTCTTTGTTCATTTTTAAATACTAAAGAATATCTATATTGCTTGAAAGCAGCCAAATGACAAATACTGCATTTTCAATGGGCAATGGTTTTAACTCACCAAATCAGGAAACTTCAACACTGTTTCTTTTAACATATCAGTGTGGTACCAAGGTTCTGGACAAGCTGTTTTAAGACCTTTGACTCTAGAAACTGGGGGTTTCTTATGTGTCTTACATTTTTCTTGCTGCTTTTGAAGAGAAAAACATTTAATTTTGAATAGAGTAAAAAAGTAAAAAGGATGCTTTTTACAAATCATCTGCACAAATTATGTTACCTATAAATTCAAAGCTTTCTAAGAATTTAATCAGTGCAAATATACACATGTACACACTCTCTACAATCCTATTCTTCAATACTTAATATCAAAAGGAAAACAATCTGTCTTTATAAAAGGCGGTAGGATGAAAAAACAGTAATTATGAAACTTTGCCAAAAGACCATCTAGAAAGAAACAAGTACCTTATTAGTGACACAACAGACACGGGCAGCTGATGGCCTGCCTGGCCTTTGTAAGCAACATGTGTATCCCCCCTTCCTTTTTTCCACCCCATAGCTGGGAAAGCAGGATACCCAGGGAGGGAACTAATGGAATCCTCATTTATTTAGCCAGAGACAGAGAGAACCCCAGTGACAACAGAGAAATGGATTCCCAACTGGTCTTCAGTTAGAATGAAGCTATCACGCTGGCTGCCTCTGGGTGACAAATTTATTAACTTCTGGTTTCCAAATTTTCTGCAATGGGATGTATTGCTCTTAGAACGCAAAGAGCGCTCTGACTAAAGAGCACATATATGCTAGTTCATTGCTTTATTTTTAACTCCTGATCATTAAGAAGAGCTTCTAAGAGTCCTTGTAAGTTCCTCATCTATTCCTCCCCTGGTGGTGGGCACGGTCTCTCTAATTGCCAGAGAAAGGCAGGATTCCACAGTTTGGGGGTTTGGGTCAGATTTGCCTGGGATTTATACAAAAGATACTCCAAGGAGTTCCCTAGTTTTCTCCATGTCTAGAAACAGTAATATTTATTAGGTCTTTCCTGTGTCTAGTCCATATTCTTCTGGGCACAGTAGATAGAAACAAACAGCAATAAAGATGGCCCCTATTTATGAAGAGCTCCAAACATAGCCAAGGGCATAAAGGACATAAAAATACTTTAACAGGTACAAAGGTACAGCCTGACAGAGTGCAAACCAAGAGGCTGATGTGGAAGGGGATGGGGTAGGTAGGGTCAGAGTCAACGGGGGGCAAGGCCAACAAGACATCCAGAAGCAGTCCCAATGACGTCTTCCCTTCATCTCCGATGCAACTTCCTTTTCTGCGAGAGTTAGTAGAATGGGAAATCCTGAAGACACAGAAATGTTCCCACTTGGGAAAGTGGCCCAAAGCCATGCTGTGCAAGCTTGCTGACTCCAGGCTAATACTCCAACTTTGAGAGAGTGTTCAAGTTTTGAGGGAAACAGATACTTCCAGCACATGGTTTTGGAAGTTGAAGTGTGGCAGACTTATTTGAAAGTTGGTGGTACTTCATGAAAAACCAATATTTCCTCCAAAATTACTTGCTTTCCACTCGGACTCCAGAGGCAGGGACTGATCTGGGATTGGAAGTGTTTAAGGTCTTAAATGTTGCCCAAGCCCCTCACTGCACAATGCCCAAACAGACCAAACAAAAACTCGTGACAGATGGTTTCCTTTTATTCCTTCTAAAAGCTGTACCTCTTCAAGGGTCTGACGTGTCACTTTGTAACTGCCCTCCACCTTTACAGAAGAACTTCATTCCTTACTGAGCACAGTTCTGAAGCTACTTGCTGGTACTAGAATCTGAGGTGGGACCTCCTGGAGGTGCACCTCAGAACTGAGGACGTGATACAAGTGGAATGTCAAAGGGAGTTAAGAGGGCTCTGCGGCCACACTTCTGGCTCTGAGAAAATCGTATCGGTACAGTTGGTTTTTCCCAGGGGATCGTCTCTGGAGCTAATGGCAGGAGGTGAAGCCAACCCTCAGCCTGCAAACCAAGGGGCAGCCCACCTTTCATCAGTTAGGGGAAAGCCAGAGGCCTTGGGGTACATTTAATCAATCACCTCTCAGTGCTTCTCCTCTGGCACAAAACTGAAAGGTGAACAGCAGTCTGGCTCAGGAGATTCCTGGTGAGGTGTCAAATATGGTATTAGGATGAAATCTTAAGGATGGTTTATCTTATCCCACTTCGCAGTGCGAAGAAATTTTACATGTCTGCCTTTAGGTCATGATCAAGGATAAGCAACATGATCAAACTTCCAGAAACAAATTAGCTTTCTTTTTTTTTTTTTTTTTTTCAAATTAGCTTTCCACTCCGGCATGTGTTTTTGAGCTCTCTGGCCAGAAGTCATGGTTCAGAAATAAACCAGAATTTTGGACTAAAGAGTGACTGTACCCTCAGAATGGTCATATTCTCTCTCATGAAATCCCTTCCCCAGCTTCCTCTGTGCCTGGAAAAAATGAGCCCATGCTGAGTACCTTCCACGTATGTTCAAGCCTGCACTTCCACCACTCTCTTAGGTTTCCTGGAAAACCTTGCCTTGGCCAGAGACAAGGAGACCATCTGTTTGGGAGGGGGAATCCGAGGCTCTTCACTTAATCATCTGGGTTTCTTCATCGGCATCAAAAAACTCCTCTTCTTCCTCACTCTCACTGCCTAAAGTGTTGTCCTTGTCAACAGACTGAGACAGGAAAGGAGAAAAGGATGGTCACATGATGCCATGACATTTCTAAAATGAAAATTATTATCTGACACTCAACTGACAAACGCACTTTCATGACATCTACTCTCCAAAGAATTTACCCTGCCATGTTCCAAGAAAGCCAGAGAGCAAATGACTCACTGGCTGTCTTTGTTCCTCTAAACCAACCAGCTGCTATTTATCCCGTATCTTTGTTTTTCAACAGTTTTGCTCAGTTCTGTTAAATCTAACCAGAACATTCTCCCCCACACCCAGAAAACTATCATCATCCAAGTGGTACAACTGAATGATCAAAAGAACTATGCCATACCTGTGGGGGATCCAAGGTCTGTAAAGATAACGCTTCCTCCCCCAGCCTCCGATACGAATACACCTGAAGGTCAGAAAAATTCTCAAGCAATGGGCTGTTAAGGGTTTCTGGCAATAATAAACTTAGGAGGCCCGAAGTCAGGCCAGTGGCTCCAAAGACAACGAAGGGTAGAGACCCCTGCACATACCTCTGTGGGGGCAAGGAACAGAACAGAAACACACAAAAAATTAGTATCCGTTTCCCGCCACATGACAATCAGCAGTCTTATGACCGAGGGATGGCTGTGTTTACTACCCAATTCATGCCTTCCCACCAGAATCCACTACAAGCCACTTCTCTCCCCATGGCGAATTACCCTGGAAAGCCATGGAGTGGCTGCTCAGGCACGCAGAAGTGGGAGTGGGTACACAGAAAGCAGCCAAGGTATGCGGGTCAGAAGCAGTAGGGGAGGGAGGTATTGCTTTCACTGCTAGAGATTCACTTCTAAGACAAGGGATCTCCACATACTCTTGGCTTGGGCAACACCCCAAATACTCACGATAAATGTTAAAGTTCTCAACACTGGAATCAGTGAAAGGATCCCATATACGGTGGCTGACTCACTTAGCACCGAGTAAGGGACAGGTGGGGTGCAGTAGGGAGGGATAGGTAGGGGACTGCGGGATCAGGCTCACAGAAATCTCAAAAATGAGGAAGTATAAGGAAACAAGAGATAAGTTGCCCCAGGTATCTGAGGGGGGGGGTGCTTTTTTATGACAGCCATCTGTGACCAACAAAGAATAACCAAACCCTAAAAAACTGTAAGGCATTAAAGATGTTATCACTAGTCCTTACACAAAGGTGCTGTCGGTGGAGACACTAAAAAGATTTACGTTCCCTGGTTAGCTTTCAATAAAAGACCAACCCTAAAAGCCCTCAGTGGCAACCTCATGAGGACCCCTCTCATTCCTGAGAGCTTTTTTTTCTGTATCCTTGCTTAATAAAAACTCTTTATCACTTTACTTGCTCTCCTTTGTCCGTGAGATTCATTCTGTGACTCCATGAGACAAAATCTTGGCTCTCCCGCTTCAGCATCATACCTCAAGGGCAGGGGTTAAAGGTAGGACTCTCCACCCCCGAAAAAAAAAAAAAAAAAGAAAAGCCTCAAGAGCCCTAGAATATCCATGTGGTCTGGAAACAACCTGAACTGAACATGGTGATACAACATCGTTTCTGAGACCCAGAAGACATTCTCAGGAAAATTTGTTTCTTTAAACACAAACAGGTTCAAAGATAACATAGAAAACTGTTGCTCTAGAGCAACTGGGGTGTTGCTCTAGGGTCCTTCTGAGCTAATATTCTTGAATTTCTATATAGGAGTTGCTTAGCTTTATGATCTTACTTGGGCTTCCACATTGCGTGGATCGGAACCACTACTAGTTAGGATATCCTCTCAGATAATGGGTTGCTGATTTTTCAGAAGTAAAGAGATGATGGAGAAGGTGGGTGGAGGGGGGGGAGGTGGACAGGGGGAGTCTCACCTCTGGAACCCACATGCACACAGAGGTCCAACACCGTGGGTGTGTCATTGGAGGAAGGGGGACACAGCACTCTCACCGCTTTTCAACTGAGCAGGAAGAGAGACACAGTACTAGGTATTTGAATGTTCTGGGAGAACCATCCAGAGTCACAGATCTTTAGATTTAAACACCTAATGTCTGACACACTTGGCAGAATGGAACTAATTTATATTAGAGAATGGTCTTATAGTGTAAAATTAGGCATGAAACACGGAAAGAGATACTTATATAAAGGAAGTACACTGCAACTCAAAGACAGAAAGAAAGAAAAGGCTACAGCGACATTCCAGAGATATCCTTCTGTACTGGTGAGACAGGAAAACCAAAGGGACACCATGAGAGAAAAAGCTGTTTTTGCCCTTTGCTGTTTTTCTGGCTTCTCTTCTTGCTAGGACCTGCACCCTCACTCCACTTCACACAGGTCTTTATTTTTATATATATATATATATATATATATATATATATATATATATATATATATATATATATATTTTATTGGTGTTCAATTTGCCAACATATAGAATAATACCCAGTGCTCATCCCATCAAGTGCCCCCCTCAGTGCCCATCACCCAGTCACCCCCACCCCCCGCCCACCTCCCCATCCACCACCCCTAGTTCGTTTCCCAGAGTTAGGAGTCTCTCATGTTCTGTCTCCCTTTCTGCTATTTCCCACTCATTTTTTCTCCTTTCCCCTTTATTCCCTTTCACTACTTTTTATATTCCCCAAATGAATGAGACCATATAATGTTTGTCCTTCTCCGATTGACACAGGTCTTATAATGCAAATAGCATAGGTCCTACTTGTAAGGGGCCAACACTTAATGATTTCTCTAGAACAGATAACGTCTAAGGAAGGACCAGGTGAGAATGACCAGTTGAAGCTATCAGATGCGCATTCCAGACTACTGGGAGCTAGACATCTAGACATCTCCACACCAAGACCCCCTGGCTCCAAGGAATAACACTGGGGCCCTTGTCTTCGGTTCTAACCAGTCCCTGGATGCCTCAGAGGACACGTACACCAGACCACCTCCAGCCCCCTGAACAAAGATGAGACTCCCTCCTTTCCTTTCTGAGCCTCCCAGTCACTCCATCTGTATCTGCTCTCTCTAGATCTTCGATAAACTCTGCTTTCACTTCCTGCTGGCTCACATTTGATTTTCATGTTGCAGGAAGCCAAGGACCCTCTTGGCTGGTCCTGTGGGAACCTCCCCTCCCCGGGTCCTTGGACCCAACCTGCCAGCATTGCTAGGAAGTGGGGAGAACAGTTGTCTACACAGCAAATCTAGTCACCCTTTGATGAACTCTGGCTGCAAGGGCCACAGATCGGACCAAGCAGAGACAGGCGCAGGGGCTCCATGGATTCCATCTCTGAATCCGAACCTTTCAAGACTGGAAGGACTTTAAGGGCTGCCATTAAGTCTATCCCCTTTCTTTTGACTATGAAATTTAGAAAATGCTAAAAACTCTTAATAGACACACTGTCAGGCATGTTTCTTTTCCAATTTTCTTTTCTGAGTGGTGTGCCTTTGGGCAAGTTACTTGACCTGTTTCTGAAAGAATTTCTCATGTTTAATAAAGGGTAATACCAATGCCCACCTCACATGGTTATTGTGAAGCTTACACGAGATGATGTGTGAAGAGCTCAACACAGGGCCCAGCACACAGTAGAAGCTTAATAAACATTCACTAATTGATTAACTTATGAATGGTGACTTCCTAGGAGGGGGCAAGCTGGCTGTTGCTAACTCTCCACAATGAATGTAGATAAGCAACCACTCAGAGCCTTCAGGGTAAAAGCATCCTGGGTAACACCTCATCTGCCCTGAGGGATACGTAATCTAAAAGATATAAGGTTTACACTTGGTCAGGTTGATCTTAAGTAGCAGCTGTTCATTACTACTTTCTTTCCTTTTTTTTTTTTTTTAAAGAATGTATAATATTTATTTATTTGAAAGAGAGCAGAAGCAGTGGGAGAGGCAGAGGGAGAAGCCAACTCCTCGCTGAGCAGGGAGCCTGATGTGGGGCCCGATCCTAGGACCCTAGGATATGACCTGAGCCAAAGGCAGATGCTTGACCAATTGAGCCACCCAGGTACCCCTATTACCACTTTCTACTCAAAAGCACAAGCATTTCCAAAGCAGAGAATCTAGAAAAACAAAACCAGGAGGTACAAACCAACCAGTGAGGGGATGAAGGGAGCAATAATCCCACCGATTCGGGAGAACATAGAACAAGTTCCAAGTCCAACATTCCTGAAAGGCATAAAAAAGGGGGAAACATTAGTAAAGTTTTAGGAAGGGAATGTAAAGACCCTGTGGGACAAGGGCCTATAGTAATAATAAATCCCAAAGTGGAGGGAACACAGGCTCCTTTAAAGCAGTGCTGCCAACTGGAACATTCTGAAATGCTGGAAATGTTCTGTAACTGCATTATCCAATATGGAAGCCACTAGATGCCTGCACCTATGAACACTTGAAGTGTGGCTAGTGAGAATGAGGAAGTGGATTTTTAATTTACTTCATTTTAATTAATTTAAATTTAAATAGCCACATGAGGTTAATAATACTAGACACTGTAGTTATTACAGAGGACAGTACAGAAATGACCATGTGAGTATTTCTTTGTCAGATGTTCTTGGGGGTTTTGGTGTGTGAGATATCCTATGAACTAATATATTCATGGAGAGCCAGGGGTTTATTATCTGAGATGTCTGCCCATTTATTTAGTTTCAACTAATTGACGATTAAAGGGTCAGGCAAAAAAAAAAATAAAATAAAATAAAGGGTCAGGCATATGACTAGGAACTGAGCACATATTCTCAGGAAACCAGGAACATTACCTTCCTGGGGAGTATGGACATGGAAGAGGTGAGAAGAAGTGGGAATGAGAGTGGTTGCAGTTGGGGTGGCCACCCATCACCCTTTCACCCCAGCCCAATTGTTGGTAACACCCCAGTTTGGACAAAATGGTCACCCCCAGTACCACAGCCAGCAGCCAGAGAAAACAGGTCAGAGGAATAATTAGGAAATAACCAGCCAATAACAGGCAGCCTAGGAAAAATTGGAGGGAAAGAGATTTTAAATTAATAGGTAGAAAGAATCATTAAGTTTGCATGGATGAGGGAAAACATCTGGAATGATCTTGAAAAAGACAAGGGAGATGTTGAGCTAGGGAATACCTTCTGGGCCAACAGAGCCAGTTCTAAGAAGACTGAGCTATATCCCTGCCCTTCACATTTTGTTTTCAGACTTATGAGGGGAAATTCATATGTTCTTTTTGACACAAGCAGGTCCTACACATTAGAAACCACATTTAACAACTAATAGGTACACCTCATCTTCACTTCTTACTGGGCGGAATTACCTTTTTAAAAATGTGTCTTATTTTGAGCTAAAATGTAGGTTCTGTGAGAACAGGGACTCATCCCCTTGCCTGTCATGTACCTGACACAGGATGAGTGACTGAACAAATCCAGTCCACTGAAATCAAAATGGCATCCGGGCACTATCTGGGTGATGGATGCATTCAGTGGACAGTACTTCTCTTACGATTTACAGGAGGGAACTCAGGCCAAACTACAGCTATGTTTTCTCTGCTATGTAGCCCGAGTATCATCTACACATTTAGTTTCTGGGCTCACACCTGCTTGTTGAATTGTTGCTGGCGCACGCTAACGATGGGCCTGGTGGAATGAGAACTGGGCCTCTGTTGCTGCAAGCACCCACAGCAAGACATGCAGGATGTGGGAGGCGCACCTGATGACGGTAGGGTACAGCTCGGAGGTGTAGATGTATACCACGTTAAAGGCAGCGCTGATCGTCAGCTTCCCGAGCAGAGACAAGGAATGGCTGTTCACCACCGCAAACACACCTGTGTCTGAGGAGCACAAAGGTGACACCCGTGAGGTCCTTTAGAGAGAGAAAAATTTCTTTAAATGGCATAGTTAATTCTGAAGGAGCCAGAGGCATGAATATTGATCTCAAATGGGAGGAGGGGGTATAACGGAATACACATTCAGAAGGCTTGGTAGGCCCTCACAACACACACACGTAAATACTTTCCAAGTGTCCTGGCTGTCCCCATGACATCTTCCAAAGGGTGGTCATTATGGGTGATGAAAATTGCTTACTCCTCAATGACAGGGCTCTTGGAAGACTTCTGCCCTGCAGTAAAGCAAGCTTCATGGGGATCGTTAAGTCGCATCCACCATGGGGCTCCTTGCCTCTCTTTCTCAACCTTGTTCAACAACCAGTGAGGTGAAATGGTGGTTAGCATGACAAGCCTTGGCACGGGTACAGAGTAAGTCTGATGGATACAAGAGGCAGAGGTGAGGTCCAGGAAAACAACTCTCTTCAGTTTGCATTTCTTGGTGTTCCATTGGAAGACATGGAATAACCCTGTTAAATTACTACCAGAGGATATAAATTGTTCATGTTCTTTAAAGAACAAGATTCTAAACGTGCAACTACTTTTAATCATTCTTCCTGCTCAACTTCTTACTTGAATCTATTGATCACTAATGCTATTTGTTTCCTAATGTGACATCTTTCCATAAAATGCAAAAACACATACTAGGGCTGTTCATTTTCCTATCAAAATACTACTGATTATCCTGTGGTTCTTTCCTTTCTTAACGTTATCCTCCCTGGGGTCTTACAGTGTAATTATTCCCTTTCAAATATATTTAACCTCTCCCTTCAATAACACACTAGCCTTTGCTTTCAAAATAACAATTTTTCCTTCTGAGGAAAAAAAAAATCTCATTGACTCTGTTGTACTTTCCCCTTCACCGGCAGACATCATCAATGAGTGACCAATCCTTCATCTCCCCAATTTCTCTGCCCTGTAGCTCACTACAATCTGGCTTCTGAGAGCATGCTCTCCTCAAAGTCCTCCTCCTGAAGGTCAACAGCGAGGTCCTAATCACCAAAGTAATTTCCTCTCATCCTCCTTGACATTTCTGCCAAATAGAATACACTTGTCCCCTTCCTTGGGGCTGCCTGCATGGCTCACAGAAACCACTCTTCCCTTAAATAACTCACAAGCAATATTCCTTCCTTCCTTTGACCTCCACTATCTCTAGTCCCTGATCTATTCAACTGCCATGCTTCAGAAACACTCATGTAGCTGCTTCCTCTTCCATCTCATCTGCCCCAAATATATTTCAAGATACTTCAGGGGAAGGCTGGTATCTCGTTTGTATCTGTGCCCCTTGCACCATCTCCCATAGTATAATACTCCGTGGTGCTTGCTATTTGTTGAACAAATACGTAGAAGGACTGCAATGGGGATTAATTTAGTGAAAAAGAATCTGTGTTCATGCTCTCTCAACTTCTAAGGAAGGAGGCATTTAAATACCCCATCCTAAAATATGGTTCACCTTCCCGGCTGGACTATGAAATAAATCTTCATCTACATTAAAGATGGTGTCCTCGACACAGTGGCCCAGGCACTGCCCAACCCGACCATCTGGGGCTTTCTCCTCTTCTGCCAGGCCATTTGGAAGAAGATGCTAGCTTTTTAAAGTACTGAATATATTATTTTAAGCCATAAATGCTTCTGGAAAAAGAACTCTGTCTTCAACGTTTACTCCAAGATATATGTCTGCGCCTGAGATCTAACAATCACTTCCATTATAACAATTGTAAGGGCAATTCATCAATTATTTTCCAGAAAACTTAAGTGTGTCAAGAAAAGGTATTCGGTAGCTTTGAAGCAAACATGAATATGCTCATTTGCTCTACTGCAAATGATCTCTGGGACTGTTTTCAACCCATACATGATGGCATCTTTCAGAGCTGTATAGCAACACTCTGTAACATCTTTAACAACAGGTTAGGGGATTGCTATCCCGAAAATTGAATTTAAATGGCACACCACAGAAGGGTTTTATCCAAACACCCACAAGATCCAAAGCTGGAAGAAGTCTTTCACGTAAAACTCAGGACGCTTCCAGCTGTAACCCATTTGGGGAGCCAGGGTCCAGCCACGTATGCACAGAGCACTCACGTCAGCCTAACATCTCATCAGATGCCTGAAAAAACTTCTCTCCTGTGGTCCTGACAATGGAGTCTGCAGTCACCACTTGAACCTGGGGGAGATTACCTTATCCCAAGGTAGCCCGTATCAATGTCAGATAGCTCTGTTTATTAGAAAATTATTTTTTATCCTTTCTGGGGCTCCTGCCTGGGGAGCTGTTGGGCTGTTGGTCATCCTGAGTCAATGTTCAGGAGTGCTTTGCAGCCACTGGGCTGGTTCCTTTGATTCCTGACTTTGGTTCTTTATCTGAAAATAAAATCAGATGTTACTGGCTATTACCAGCAAATGTCCAAAGTGACTGTTTGGGTAAAAAAAAAGGTAATTTAAAAAGGAAAACTAAACTCAATTATTGGTGAGGGGAAAAAAGGTAATTCTCAAAACACCCGTATCCTTTATAGCACTGAATGTGAGAGGTTTTAAGTTTATTCCAATGATGCAGCTCTAAGGACATCATTTTTAGAACCAGCTATCTGAAAGTTTTCTCAGAGCCCATCTGAGGTTGCCAGAAAAAAAAAGTCTCAGTATGTTATAGTCATATTTCACTGACCTCAAATAGTAAAAATTCAACTTATTTATCTACTTCAGGGGTGCCTGGGTGGCTCTGTTGGTTAAGCACCTGCCTGTGGCTCAGGTCATGATGCCAGGGTCCTGGGATGGAGCACAATGGCCTCCCTGCTCAGCGGGGGAGCCTGCTTCTCTCTCTCCTTCTGCTTCTCCTTGCCTCTTCCCCTCCCTACTTATGCTCTCTCTTGCAAACAAATTTTTTAAAAAATTATCTGCTTCATTCACTGAGTGATTATGGAAAATTTCTGGTTGCTCATGCATATGTTAAATATCTTTAAGATAGCAGTATGCTCTTTGCTATGATACACAGGTGGGCAAAAAACTCCCCAAAATTATTTGCTTTCCATACATTTAAAAAAAATTTTTTTTAAATTTTTATTTATTTATGATAGTCACACAGAGAGAGAGAGAGAGAGGCAGAGACATAGGCAGAGGGAGAAGCAGGCTCCATGCACCGGGAGCCCAATGTGGGATTCGATCCCGGGTCTCCAGGATCGCGCCCTGGGCCAAAGGCAGGTGCTAAACCGCTGCGCCACCCAGGGATCCCCCATACACTTTTTTTTTTTTAAAAGAAAAATAACATATATGCACAAATTTCTGTCACTATAGTTTCACCATTTCTAAAATTTCACATGAATAAAATAATTCAATTTGTAGACTTCTGTGTCTGGCTTCTTTTAGTTAGCATTTAATGTTTTTGATATTTATCCATGTTGTTGTGTGTATCGGTAGGTCAGAGTTCAATTCTTTTGTTGTTGTTCTTAAGCAGTATTTCACTGTATGAATATGCCACAATTAGTTTATCCATTCTTCAGCCAATGGGTATTCGGGTTCCTTCCACTTGGGGGCTATTATTAATAAAGCCACTATGAACATTTGCATCAAAGTCTTTGTGTAAATCTGCGTCCCTGATTCACTAGGTAATGGTGAGTTTATATAACTCGATAATCCTATGAATGGGTTTCTGATTTCTCTCCTTCCGGGGGATAGGTGGAGAATGCTCATTAGGATTTGTAGTTAGAGGTTAACCATGTGAGCCCCTCATAGAGTCCATCCCCTGAGGTGGCACAGGAGGGCTGCACATACCAGTTCCTGTCCTGAATCCGGGTCAGGCCCAGTTTCTCCTGGATCTCATGGGGTTTCGTGGCATCAGGCAGGTCCTGTTTGTTGGCGAAGATGAGGATTATGGTGTCCCTCATCTCCCCCTCGTGGGGCTGTCACAGCTCAGGCCTCCTCTCTCCTCTGCTTTCCAAAGCTGGTTCCTGCTTGCTCCACCACGTCCCCAGCTGCTCCCCTCTGTCCCAGAGTGGCCTTTCCAAAGCACTGCTTTAATCCCATTACCTTTCTGCTATCAGTTCCAGAATCCAGAGAGGACTTTTCAAGAGCCTTAGCTGCACCCACGGCCCTTCTGAATCTTCAGCCTCACGAACCCCCTCTGTAGCCTGTGTGCCTGCCTCCTCCTCGCTGTAGCAGGTCTTTGCCCCCTTGGTCCCCCCTTCACAAGGCCAAGTTCTACCTGTCAAGGCCCAGCAAGACCCCGTTTCCTTCAGGAAGCCCTCGCTGATGCGTTGGTTGGAGGTCCCTGGGCCCCGCTGCACTGTCTGCCCTTCAGCCCAGGCCCCTCCTAGGACCCCCTGAAGTAGTGTGCCTTTCTCCCTTCGCACAGCCACACTCAGCACACACGCACCGAGCACCTGCTGTGGGCACACTCCCGTACAGCCCGGAGTCAGAACAAACCCTGGTCCTCGAGCTGCCCAGGCACTCCATGCTGCCACGCTCCCCATCCCCTCGCCCCTCCGTGTGTGCAGGCTAAGCATGTTCCACGCTGGGCCAAGCAGAGCTGGAGATACAGGCATGAGTGTCAAGGTCCTTGTCAGAGGGTGCTGACAAGGGGTCGGGGGTACACCTCTGTTTCAAACAAGTGTGTGCTGAAAGTTACAGATGCTCCAACAGAAAAAAAAAAAAAAAAGTGAGTGCAAGTGCAAATGTATATTTCCCTTTTAAATAAGCTACTAATGTTTTTCAAAGTGTCCATTTTACATTTCTATCAGCCTGGTTCTTCCTCATCATTGCCAATGACGGTAATTTTAATTTTAGCCATTCTAACAGGTGCATACTGGTATATATCTCATTGTGATTTTGATTTCCATTTCCCTAATGTCACATGATTGGACATCTTTTCCCATGCTTATTGACCATTTTCTTGTCCCTTTGGAGCAGCGTCCGTTCAAATCTTCTGCCCAATTTTTTTTCTTATTATTAAGCTGCAAGAGTCCAATTCTATATTCTGGGTATAAGTCCTCATCAGGTATATGCTTTGTAATTACTTTTCTCAGTCTGTGCCTTGTTCTTCATTTCTTTATGTCTTTCAAAAAACAAAAGTTTTTCATTTTGAAGTCTAACTAATAAATTTTTTTTTTCGTTTTCTGTCTCATTTAAGAAATATTTGCCTAAATTGCAGTAAGGTTTTTCTTCTACATTCTCTTATAGAGCTTGTATAGTTTTAGCCTTTACGTTTGAGTCTCCCATCCATTTTGAGTTAATTACTGTATATGATGTGACAAGCAAATTGATGTAAAATTGTTTGCACATGGACATCCAATTATCCCAGCACCAATTGGTGAAAAGATTATCGTTTCCTCATTTAACTGACTTGTCATCTTTGCTAAAAATCAATTGACTGTGTGCAATTTTATGTATGTTACAATTGGATAAAACATTTTTAATAAGTGATCAAAATCTCAGGCCAAAAAATAAAATAAACCAAAAAAATAAAAATAAAATAAAAAATACCAAACCAAACCAAACAAACAAACAAAAAAACAAACTGACCGTATGCATGGGTTTATTTCATACTAAATTCTATTATCTATACAGCCATTCCTATCTGCAATATAATATACTGATTAACTTTGTAATAAGTTTTAAAATCAGGTAGGATAAATCCTCCGACTTTCTTTTTCTTGGTAAAAGTTATTTTGGTTATTCTAGATCCTTTACATGCCCATAAAAAATTTTGTTATTAACTTGTCAATCTTTTTCTCCACAAAAAGTCTGTTGGAAATTGTATTGAGATTGTGCTGAAGATAGACTGATTCGGGGAGAACTGATGCCTTAAACAAGATCTTCTGACCCTGAGCATGGTAATTTCTCTATGTAATAATAATACTTATTATTAATTAATTATTAATCACCACCAATTCATTTATTTAGTATTTTCTTTGACTTTCTCTCATCAATGTTTTGTATTTCATAGTTCTCTACAGGTCTCAAATATATTTTGTAAAATTTACCCCTAAATATATTTCATTTTTATTTATTATAAATGGTATTTTCTTTCAGTTTTGTTTGTTGCTAATACATAGAAATAAAAGTGTTCACATGTATTAATTTTAGTAGATTTTTTTGTATATTCCCTAGGATTTTCTATGGGGACAACCATGTAGTCTTGTGAATAAAAACAGTTTTACTTCTCCATTCCAACCTGGATCCCTTTAATTTCTTTCTATTGCCTTGTCATATTCACTAGTAATTTCAGTACAATGTCCACAGAAGTGGTAAGAATGGACATCCTTGCCTTTGTCCTGATCTTAGGGAGCAAGTATTTACTTTTTCACCATCAAATGTGATGTTAGCTGTAGGCTTTCCCTTGATGCCCTTTATCAATTACTTCAGTTTCTTATGGTTTTTATAATGAATGGATATTGAATTCTGACAAGTGCTTTTTCTACTTGTATTGACAGGATATGATTTTTTTTCTTTTGGCTTTTTAAAATGGTGAATAACACCAATTAGCCTTTGAATGTCAAACTAACCCTGCATTGGTAGCATATACCCTGCTTGGTCATGACATACTACCCTTTTTTGTGCACTGTTGAATTCAATTTGTTAATATTTAGTTCAGGATTTTTGCATCTATACTGATCTACAGTTTTCTTGTAAAGTCTTTCTTTGGTTTTAGCATCACGATAATTGCTGACCTCACAAATTAAGTTGGAAGAGTATTCCTTCCTTTTCTATTTTCTGGGAGAATATATAGAATTGGTGTTATTTCTTCCTTTAAGTGTTTCACAGGATTCACTGGTGAAGCCATCTGGGCTTGGAATTCTCTTGTAAGAATGTTTTTACCTACAAATTCAATTTCTTGAATAGATAGAGGGGTATTTAGGTTAATTGTGTTTTTGAGTATACATTGGTAGCTTGTATCTTTCAAGGAAGTGATCCATTTTTGCCCAATTTGAATTACTGGCATAAAAGTGTTCACAATATTCCCTTATAAATGGTGACAGATACTATAGGTTCCCCTCTTTCATTCCCGATATTGGCAATGTGCATCTTCTCTCTTTTTCCTCTATTCATGTGGCTAGAAGTTTACAGATCTTATGGATTTCAACAACCAACTTTTGGTTTCATTGATTTTTTTTCTCCTAGTGTTTTCCTGTTTTTACTTCATTGATTTTTGCTTATTATTTGCTTCCTCGTCCTTGTTTTGTGCTTAATTTGTCATTTTTTTTAAGTTTGTCTATTTTTTTTAAGAAAGAAGCTTACATCATTAATTTGAAGACAACTTTATTCAGACATTTTCAATTAAATTTTTCTCTAAGCACCGCTTTACTGCATCCCACAAACTTCCATATGCTAAACTTTAATTATTGTTCAATTAAAATTTTCTAATTTCCTTTGTGATTTCCTTTCTTCTTTGACTTGTGGGTTTTTAGAAGAGTGGTTTTTAAAATCCAGATATATGAGGATTTCCCTGATACCTTTCAGTTACTGATGGCTAGCTTAATTCCATTCTCATCAAATAACTATTTTTGGAATATTTCAATTCTCTTCAATTTATTGAAACTTATTTTATGGCCCAAACACTTGGTAAATGTTCCATGTGTCCTTCAGATGGAATGCACATTCTGCTGTGTTAGGGTAGAGGGTTTGACAAATGGCAGTTAGGTCAAGTTCAAGTCTTCATATCTGTAGTTTTGCTGTCTGATTTTTCTATCAATAGTTGAAGGGTACTGAAATATTGAACTGTAATTTCGGATTTGTCTATTTTTTCAATTCTATCCAATTTTGCTTCATGTATTTTGTAGACGCCTGCACAGTCAGGACTGTTTACATATCCTTGATGAACAAACTTTCTTGTTATGTGTTTATAGCTTTCATCAAATGTCAAAAATATCTGACCATCTTTTCTACAAGTAATTTTTTCTTGACTATCTCCTTCTTTGACTCCAATTACAAATATGTTAGGCTTGGTATTGTCCTACAACTCATTGATGCTTTTTTTGTTAACTTTTCATCCAATTATATTTTCCTGCTTCATTTTGCATACTTTCTTTTGTTCTGTCTTTTCACTGATCTTTTCTTCTCTAGGTAATCTCATTCACTGCATTTTTTTTTCATATAATGTATGCTTCATCTCTAGATGTCACACGATGTCTTTTTTATATCCTCTACTTCTCCGTTCAGGATGATCATACTTTCTTCTATCTTCTTAAACATGTGGAACATATTGATAATAGCTGTTTTAAAGTTCTTGTCTCCTCATTTGATCTGGGTCATTTCTGGCTTTGTTTCTATTGATATGTCTCCTGGTTGCTGGTGGTATTTTCCTGCCTGGTAATGTTGGTTGGATGCCATACAATGTGGATGTTATATTGTTAGGTGCTGGATTTTGTTGTATTCCTTTAAATACTGTTGCTCTTTGTTCTGGGATGCAGTTAAGTTATTTGGAATCACTTCATCCTTCTCAGACTTTTAAAGTACTTTGAGGGCAAGCATAGAACAGCCTTTAGTGTAGGGCTATGTTGACTCAGGAGGTCTCTACCTAGCACAGCATATCTGGCTGAAAAGAAACTAGGCATGGCCTTGGGTTCCAAGAACTGCTCTGAATGCTGCTTACTGGTGGTCCTCTGTGACCTCAGTAGCTTCCTCAAACTCATACAGAGATCAGTAAGCAGCCAAAGACTCGGAGGCCCCTTCTGCAGATATCTGGAGTTCTTCCTCTGTGTATCTTATTCCTTTTCAGTATTTTTTCCAGCCAATTCTTGAAAATTTGGCCTCCTCAAGTTTTAATACTGTCTTTTCAATATAGTAAAGCACTGAGATTTGCTGGGCTCCCAGTCTTTGTACAGTGGCTCAGAGATGCTAGGCTATGTAACTCTTAGGGAGCACTTTATTTCCTTCCTATTAGGGATCACTGTCTGTCCTGTGTAGCCTCTTGTCCAGTGTCTGACAGTGCTTCTTATAGTTTGTCTGGGTTTACAGTTGTCTAACACAGGAGGAAAGCTGGTCTCCATTAAGATTGTGGTCTGAAGTTCAAGTCCCCATAGCATTTTGTTGTCAATTCTCATATGGTACCTTCTGACTTTTATTGTTGTTGTTGTTGTTCTCTAATCAGTCATTTTCCCTAACAGACTATAAGCCTCTTGAGTCAAGGGTTTAGGTCTTGTTTATGAATAGCATCCTGTATATGGCAAGCACTAGAGAAGTCAAGTGAATAAAAAATGGACAGAGGTTGATAAAAGAAATGAGATATAAAGGAGCTCAGAGTAGAGTCTGAGGGTACTCTTTCACCTGTGAAACTCGTTTATCTGGTTGTGTGCTATGACTCCCTAGTACTTGGTCTCTGGCAGGACCACAACTGCCAGGACCTTGCCAACAAGAGCTCAGTGTCACTCTGACAATCTGGGTTCTTGAACCCTGGCCCATTCCCATCAGACCTGCCTACTGAAGAGTGAAGAACCAGCTCTAATTAGTTGGTATTAATTCTCTAAGACAAGAGCTTCACCATGTGCAATGAATACTCTAGTTATAAAACTCTAAGTGGGCAAAACAGCATTCCCTCAAACAGCACTGATTTTAGAGTCAGAAAGACCTGAAATCTGAATCCTGGGTGTGCTGCTTATTTGCTGTGCAAACTCAGACAAGTTACTTGACCCAACTGAACTTTAGTTGCTGTATGAAATGGGGACATTACATATTATCTTCTATATATGAAGAGAACCCAGTATATAGTTAACCTTTATAAATGACAGTACTGTAGGTTTAATTAGGGTCTTTTGAGCAAGGACAGAAATCAGGTAAAATGAATAATGAGAAATCTGTAGAAAAATATTAGTGGCCACCTGGTAAACTATCCCCAGGGAGAACATTTACTTGGAGGCCAACCAATGTGCAAATATGCACTGGGCAGGCTACTTTGCCTAATAACTATAAACCACAAGTTAAGGAATGCCAAATCATCTGTTTTCTAGCTTACTGGCTGTTTCTTCTAGGGGTGTACCTGTCTATATGTCTGTCTGCGCCTCTGACACAGAGAACCACAATCATACATAGGTACCAAAACAAAAGTCGGCCAGCACTGGGACATCTACATTGTCAGAAAGAAGACAGTGAATGTGTTTAGTGGGAAAAAGTAAGGGAAAATGGACATAAAAAGCAGTGAGAAGATGTGTGGTCTCCAAGCTCACACAAGATGCTAACAGAGGTTTTCAAACTATTAGATCTCTCTCTTAATATATATTTATCAGAACTTCTATAAGAAGTAGCTTAAGGTTCAGAACTTTGAAAAAAACAGATTTAAAACTGAGCCATCGAAATGCTCTAAGGAGTAAGTGTGAAAGGTTCAAAGAAAGTTTAAAGAACAAATTGTTTCAGCTCAATGAAGAAAAGATTCAGGAATACTTAAGAACACTCCCAGCAAATATAGAAAGGATTATGCAAGAAAAGGGACCGGCCATCTTTTCTCCATCTCTGGTGGTGAATTAAAAGGAAAGGAAATGGGCTCAGTTGTGGTGGAAGAGGCCCGTTCTAATGGCTATTAAAAATAGAATTTTCTAAGGGACACAGTGAGGTTTCTTTTCCTAGAAATCTTCAAAAATAGACCGGATGTCTACTTTTCTAGATATAACAGAGGTACCAAGTTGCTGAGACATACTCCTGGAGTACGAAAGATATCCTGCTAGCTGTTCCTTATTCCCTGTCCACCCAGGGGCACAGCCAAACAAAGGGCTTGAGCTTCTCTCTCTTAAAACAGACTTGAAGTGAGCAGAGAGTGAGGACGGGTCTGGATGGAGACCACACATCTCACATATCCTTTCACTTTGGGCTTTTGTAGAAAGGGCCATGTGCACAGTGTTGGGCTGGGGGGTCATTTCCCTGAAGTGCATAGCTATGTGGCAGGAAGAAAGACATTAACTGGGCAGGCTGGCAGAGGTGTGACAGGTTACAGGGGTGCTTATGGCAACAAGGAAAAATGTTTCTTTACAGGCAACAAAGAGAACACAGGACTATTACAGATAGAAAGCAACTGGAGCACCTGGGTGGCTCAGTGGTTGAGTGTCTGCCTTCCGCTCAGGGTGTGATCCCAGAATCCCAGGATCGAGTCCCACATCGGGCTCCCTGCATGGAGCCTGATCATCCCTCTGCCTCTCTTGCTGCCTCTGTGTCTCTCATGGAAAGAAAGAAAAGAAAGAAAAGAACAGAAAAAGAAAAGAAAAGAAAAGAAAAGAGAAAAGAAAAGAAAAGAAAAGAAAAGAAAAGAAAAGAAAAGAAAAGAAAGAAACTGAGTTTCCAAGTTGCCTAGGAAAAACAGTATCTGAATCTCAACCTATGACTCTAAGCCTGCTACAGCCTCTCTCGCTGCCTCTCTCTGTGTCTCTCATGAATAAATAAATCAGAAAGAAAGAAAGAAAGAAAGAAAGAGAGAGAGAGAGAGAGAGAGAGAAAGAAAGAAAGAAAGAAAGAAAGAAAGAAAGAAAGAAAGAAAGAAAGAAAGAAAGAAAGAAACTGAATTTCCAAGTTGCCTAGGAAAAACAAAATCTGAATCTCAACCTATGACTCTAAGCCTGCTACAGCCTATCCCAGACAAACAGAACTGGGTGCTTGGTTCTATAAACCCACAGGAAGGTGAGAGCTGAGGACTCTCCCTTTTCTGGCACTAGCAGAGGTGACGATTTCCTTGGAGAATAAGAACTAGGCAAACTTACTGAATTTTCTAGTTTCTGTGATTCCATGAAAATCACTATAAGGTTGATCTAAATATGAGTCACATCCACAGTAGGGAGCAAACTGTCCCCTGGACTCAAGGCATAGAACTTGAGATGGCAACCAGCAGCACAGCAAGTGTTCTGGAGGGTTACAGAACTAGAATATGTGGCCTTGGGGGTCTTCAGTGAGACACTGCTACAACTGAATCTCAAGGAGAAGCAATGATCAAAGGAGTGTTTCATATGTGATATGTTGTGTCAGGAAGTAAATTCTTGTGTTTCTAGCAGCTGTCAAACTTTACATAAACTGCCTCACGATTCGCACTGAAGTAAAAGCTCCAAGATGGAGGCCTATTAAGATCCCAAAGCCCCCACAGGAGGGATTTTGTTGTACCATATGCCCCAGCTGCAGTGTGTTATAATCCATTCTTTATTGCCAGAAATCAGTCTTTGACACAATAGCTAGCTTCCTTAGGTGTGCCAGAGCAAAGAAAAAAAAAAAAAAAAGATTGAGAACCATCACTGTCTATATAATTTCTATAGAGGGGCAGAAATCAAGTTAGATGAGGATGCACAGCAAAGCTACAAATATATAAAAACACCAGATTTCCTAAAGATGTTTTGTTCATACTTTATATAATACTGAGAAAATGTCAGTTGTCACCAACAGTGAATATCACTTTTTTTTTTTTTTTTTAGATTTTATTTATTTATTCATGAGAGACACAGAGAGAGGCAGAGACACAGGCAGAGAGGCAAGCCCCCCAGGGGAGCCTGATATGGGACTTGATCCTGGAACTCCAGGATCACGCCCTGAGCTGAAGGCAGATGCTCAACCACTGAGCCACCCAGGAGTCCCTATCACTCTTATTATGCTGTTACCATCAGGGTGCCCTGGGAATATGGATGGATATGCCGAGGGTGCCAAGGCTGCCTTTGAGAATCAGCGGCTCTGACCTCTGATCTGTGATTGGCTGGGATGGGGAGTGCAATTTGTAGCCCTGGATGGAGTTTCTCTCTCTGCAGAGCTAAATGGTCCTCCCCATCATCAAATAAACAACTCTAACATCACCGGTACCGCAGCCCAGACACCCCAGATGGTAGCTTAATCGCCTGAAAGAATTAATAGTGCACCTCTAAGCACATTATTCACCCAGAGAATAGTTTAGGCAATGGGAAGAATCTGGCCCATTATACCCCACACAATCACTAAATAATATGCAATCACAGAAATGAAGCATGGCATATGGTAATCTCTCTACTATATTGAGATTCATTGTAATAAAAGTGCTGTTCAAAACCCTTCTGTAGAATTCTGAAAGGCATACCTTTCTTTTCTGGAAGAAACATTACAATAAGACAAGCCAGTCCTCCTAGGCACAGAAATGCTGCTAATGTGCGCTTCCGACCAAACCTAAACAATAGAAAGAAATGACACATTTCTCTCGAGGATCTTATAAGTTCATCTGCTTCATCTCCTGAACCTTCTTTCTGAAATGTCCCCGGTTTCATTATATATGTTCATCGTTGCTTAAGGAATGGGTGGCAAATGTGACTGACCGGGACATAAAATACGTAACCATCACAAAACAAGGGAAAACCAGCTGGATGGCAGAATGGAATGGCGTGTGCAGGAAAAGAACAGAGAATCATTCTATCTCTGTGAGGTTCACTGTGTTTCAGGCAGTGCTGATGCCTTCCACTGAGTATCTTACTTAATCCTCACTATGAACCTGTATGGCATGTGCTCTGCTCTACATCTCCCGGAGGATGCAAATGAACCATGGAGAGCGCAATCTTCCAGCTTACTTCCTCTCCTCATTACATGAATCTTTTAGCAGTTCATTTTTTGAATTTTAGTTAAAAATCAATGAATTAACATACGGTGTATGAATAGTTTCAGAGGCAGAGCTCAGTGTTCATCACTTGTATTCAACACCCAGTGCTCATTACATCAAGTGCCCCCTTAATGCCCATGACGCAGTTACCCCAACCCCCGAACCATCTCCCCTCCAGCAACCCTCAGTTCGTTTCTATAGTTAAAAGCCTCTTATGGTTTGCCTCCCTGTTTCCCTCTTATTTTTTCCTTCCCTTCCCCTGTGTTCCTCTGCTGTGTTTCTTAAACTTCCCATATGAGTGAAATCATAGGGTATTTGTCTTTCTCTGACACTTCATTCAGCACAATACCCTCTAGTTCCATCCACGTCATTGCAAATTTTAAACACTGTAAAACAAAGTTCTCTCTCTTAAAAATACAAACTGAAAGACATTTCTTGCTAGTATGTCAGAATTAAGTGATGTGTGTTGCACACTTTATTAAGGGAAATAATTTTCAAAGAAGAGCTGGAGGCTTGGGGGAAAGGGACTGGCATTAACAAGCCTCCCCTCCCTAAGGGCCTATGACGTGGTAGGTCCCTTGGAGGAACTCTGGTAGTGCTTGTGACCTTTGTAACAACTCTGCCAGGGAATTTTATAAGTCCTAGTTTAAGGATAAGTACATGGAAGCTAACTTGTCAAAGCCATCCCCTGGCACAGCCATAAAACTACAGCTGGGAAACGGGACAGCATGTGAGCCTCCAGTTCGTGGCACCTCATTTAACATCAGTACTGAACGCCTTTCAACGGACAGGCACCATGCTAGGCAGGCAGTAGGGATACAAAGCCATACAGGCTACTCCCTGGGATGGCATCCTTCTAAAACCTTATGTGGTCATCAGAGGCATGCACAGAAGCTGTGACAACACAAATGAGGGATGTCTGGCACCCTAGAGGTGATGCAGACAGATTTCTGAATGTGCAGCCGGACTTGGCTCTTGGACTGCAATGACAGCAAGTTCAGTCACTAATAGAGGGGTCAGCGGAGATGACCGGGACCGCTCCCAGAGAAAAGCCTTCAGCTGAACAGAATCCCAACCTGCCCTTCAAAACGCACTGAGCCCGCTATCCACGACAATAGCACTGTGCATCACGCAAAAGGAACACTGTTTGGGTTAAAATGAGGATTTCTGGAAAATGAGAAATGGCACAATCCAGCTGGTTCACCCTGAGTGGGATGCTCAGTTGCCCTGGTCAGGGGCTCAGTAACAGAAGTGACCTAAGGAAACTGAGAAAGGTGCTCTATAAAAGAGCTTTTAAAAAGCATTGCTAAACTGCCTGCTGACAAGTAGCAAAAGCAGGATGCATTCCTCCCCTCAACAAAGTCGAGTGGGCCTTAAGAGGTTAAGAAAAGTCTTGTCAGGTCCTCCAGTTCTATGCCTTATGTAAGGACTTCTAGATGATAGGGGCTGGGTCCATGGAGTTCTATCTCCAGAGAGTCAATAACCTTATCTGTTGGGGCTCTCAGATTACACACAGACTATGCAAAACCTTCCAGTGGTAGTGTATTTCCATATTGGATTGATATCCTGCAGAAAAACTCATAAACACAAAACCCAAGAAATACCACACTAAAAAATGAATTCCAACTGCATTTGGTCTGAAAAGCATTCTAATCACCATGAAGCACTTAGCAGATACTGCCTATGGACAAAGACAACAGAACTTAAGTACTTATGGATTTAAGGGCATGTATATGTGCGTACCCTATGTGCTGCATTTCATATTCATCTATACTCACCATTTTTGATTAATCAAGTAGATGCAGATAGGGTAAGAGGGAATCTCTATGAGGCCGGACAAGGCCAGGTTGGCATAAATATTTCCGCCTAGATCGCCTGCGCTGAGAGTGAGGCCATAGTACACCAAGCTGCACACAAACCTGCAGTTGGGGATAAGAGACAAGAAAGCCAACAGAAAAAGCATATGAGAATCTGCCAGAGAAGATTCAATCACTAGCTCAGTATAATGTCATCTGTCTAAAGCAATAAGCTTGACGTTCCCAGTGACCTTCCTATCGCAACCTACATTTATACTAGGAAAAAAAATACAAATGAAAGGGGCCGTTGAGCTACAGCTAGATGCTTTTTGGCCGGCTCCCAAAAGGGCAAAGACATTGTCTGTCCTTTCATCAGGCATATCTGCATTTAATAGAAGACAATGACTATTCTCGCTTTATTTAATCCGGCAGTTTATGGAACACTTGCCACAGGCGACTGCTGTGATATTGTCAAAATGACTCGAGAAAAGAGCTCCCAAGGGGAAAGCCAACAGAGGATGGTGTTGAGAATGAGTGCTGAGAAGCGACTGGATGGCCAGTGGGTCACCTGCAGGCCAGAAATGACTGGCCCTCCAACCCTTGACCAGGTTCTCAACTCGCCCAGCATTTGCCAGGTGTCTATGCTGCCAACATCCAGATGGGAAAGAGAAGACCAGGAGCCCAGCAGGGGCTGGATCCTCCAGGAGGAGCAGCTGAGGAAGGACCCTTTGAGAAGCCATCAGTCTATTTCTGCATGCTCTTGCTGCAACACTTGGGGAGAGCCTGCTAGGCAGCAGGCACTGTGCCAGGTACTGATCCTACCTCCCATGGGCCAGGAACTGAGGAGCCCGGGAGCTCATAAGCCCAACAAAGAGCCATCCTGAAGCTCCAAGCTGGGGCTTTCTCTGACAAAGAAACAAACAAACGTCTGTGCCTAGGAAATGGAATTATTGAAAATAAAATGAAACAGAACAGAATGAACAAAAGCAAAACCCTAAAACTAGGCTTTACTAGTCTATGAACACATTTTGTAAACCATACATTTCTACCAAATGTACTGCAGGCTTTGAAAATCCATCAGTTTTTATGTTTTTGCAATTCAG
Organism: Canis lupus baileyi; assembly: GCF_048164855.1. Classification (NCBI taxonomy): domain Eukaryota; kingdom Metazoa; phylum Chordata; class Mammalia; order Carnivora; family Canidae; genus Canis; species Canis lupus. The sequence continues at coordinate 11,460,961 of NC_132849.1, forward strand.
CTTGACAGGTGTTTATTACAGGGAAGTTCCTGTTTGGTTCCCTTAGGTTTCCTTAGAAAACATCCGATGAGCTATGGCTATAAGGAGATCAAACAGAAGACGGAAAGCTTTCTTTCCATATCTGCCAAAACAGCAAAGTGGGTCATGTGTCCAGGGCTATTAAGAAGGGGCTGCAGGGAACAGGAGAGAGACAGGAGGAGGCGAAAGGGCCGGAGATGGACTGCTTAGTGGGTCATCCCTCCCTGGCAAATGAGCCAGTGGCAGCACCTACTTCCTGCTACAGCTCACTGGGTGGAGCTGTCACTCGTGTACTAAGGATGATGAGCAGTGTCGGAGCCAGGCCATCATGTGTGAGGATGCAAGGTGACACTGGGCTGTCTGTGTTCCCTGTCCCTAGCAGCTTGTCTGCAAGCAGTAAGGTAAACAAATTTAAACCCATGCAGCTTTCTAAACTATTTTAAAAATCCTTTCTACCTGCAGTAAACACCCTCTTCTGCCATGTGTTGTGTGTATCAGTGTGTGACTACTCTGCACTGAACACAGAAATCCTGGGGCTCCTAGGTAGCTCAGTTGGTTAAGCATCCAACTCTTGATTTTGGCTCAGGTCACGATCTCAGGGTTGTGAGACCAAGCTCGCATCCTGGGATTCCCCCCTCCCCCTCTTTGCCCCTCTACCCCTCTCTCTGCTTGCTCTCATGCTCCTTCTCTCTCAAAAACAAAATAAAACCCAAATAAATAAAATATATATATATATATATATATATATATATATATATATCCCAGTGAAGTAATTCCAACCATGGAAACACACATACATATTTAAACACAGTTTGAATAGTAGCAAGTCAGACACAAATAAACTAAGCCAGTTCAGGACATGAGAGGCATGCAGAACCTGCCAGTGGTGGGAGAGCATGGGAAAGGAGGGACTATGGTCCCAAGGCAGGGACTCTGCTCACGAGGTTCCTTAATGGCAAGTGGGTCATTGGGATGCATAATTACAGCTATTAAAATCATTTCAATCCTTTTTATGGGCTTCAATAAAAATTTAGAATGCTTGCAAAATATTTAACAGTATATTTAGGGCATCAAAGAACTATTTAAAAAAAAGTACTAGTGTGGGAAATAACCAAAGGAACAGATGTGAAACACAGAGGTATCATTTTACTCCCTGGTAAGGGCCTTCTTCGATGACAGATCCACAGAAAAGACTTGAGTTTTATGGCATCTTCAAAAACAACAGCAGTTATGTGCAATGACACTGTCTCTATTATGGCATATTTTAGCATTTGGAGCCCAGGGGGAAGAGGTTTATTTGAGAAGAACTCCTTTGGCTGTGTAAAATATAAAATAAACAGGGACATTCTCCCTGGCTCCCAGTCTACTTTGTTTGTTCGTCTGTTTTTTATCCCCTGAAGGCCAGAATCCAAAACTTAGTATGCCTCAAAAAAACCCAAAAACTTTAAAAACAAGAAGTAAATTATCCTCAAGAAGTAGGCAGAGAGTTTGCCTGTCTATATGACATGCAAATGTGGAATTTTTTATAGAGCCCAAAGCACCTGAACATATTTCCTAAGTGTCTGCGATAGGCAGATCCTCAAATGATCAGCTCCTGTGCCAGATTGTCAGGTTTGCTTTTAAAAGTTCCCTTAATCTCCATGTCTCCAAGCTTATGTCCTCTGTTCCACATTTATTCTGCATCTGTGATATTCCAGCACTGTTCTGGGTCTGTGGGGAAGGCAGCAGTTGGTGTGGCCCTGGCCCCTAACCATACAGGTGGCAGCCAGTGCTTGGCTGCATAGAAAAAGAGAACCATGATATAGAAAAATATATTCACAGCATCTTCCTCTCAATCTGCTGTTCTTTACAGCTTTCTATCTAAGATCACTTTCATAGATTATGCTCCTTAATTCCCACATGAAAAAGGTTGGTTTCCACGCTGCCTTCATGGCAAATGCATACCAACCAGCACAACAGTCCTTCAAGCCATTAAGTATGATGTTCACACCCTAACAATGGACCCGAATTATGGCACCCGAGCAGAATGTACTGGCATAACTAGGAGATGCTGTGGGTGAGGTTCTAGACTACCACAATACAGTGAGTAGATGTATAAAGCAAGTCAGATGAATTGTGTGGCTTCCCAGTGCATATGAAAGTTATGTTTACACTATATTCTAGTCTATTAAATGTGCAAAAGCATTATTATCTAAAAAAAACAAGGTAGATACCTTAATTTAAAATATCTTATTGCTACAAAATGCTAACCACCATCTGAGCTTCTGAGGCAGTCATAATCTTTTTGCTGGGTGAGGGTCTTGCCTCCATGCTGATGGCTGCTGATTGAGCAGGGGGCTGGTTGCTGAAGGCTGGGGTGGCTGGAGCAATTTCTTCAACTAAGACAACAGTGAAGGTTGTCACATCGATTGATCTTTTCCTTTCATGAATGATTTCTCTGTAGCATGTGATGCTGTTTGATAGCATTCTATCCACAGTAGGACGTCTTTCAGAATTGTAGTCAATCTTCTCAAACCCTGCCGCTGCTGTATCAACAAAGTTTATGTAATATTCTAACTCCTCTGTTGCCATTTCAACAGTCTTCATAGCATCTTCACCAGGAGTACATTCCATCTCAAGAAACCACTTTCTGTGCTCATCTGTAAGAAAGTGACTTCCTCCATTCAAGTTTGATCATGAGATTGCAGCGATTCAGTCCCATCTTCAGGCTCTAATTCTATCTAGTTCACTTGCTGTTTCCACCACACCTACAGTTACTGCCTATACCGAAGTCTCAAACCCCTCAAAGTCATCCATGAAAGTTGGAAATCAACTTCTTCCAAACTCCTGTTAATGTTGATATTATGACCCTTTCCTAGGAATCATGAATATTCTATTTTTTTAAAGATTTTAGTCATCCATTCATGAAACACACACACACACACACACCACACACACACACAGAGAGAGAGAGAGAGAGAGAGAGAGGCAGAGACACAGGCAGAGGGAGAAGCAGGCTCCATGCAGGGAGCCTGACATGGGACTCGATCCCGGGTCTCCAGGACCATGCCCTGGGCCGAAGGCAGGTGCTAAAGCGCTGAGCCACTCAGGCTGCCTGGAATCATGAATATTTTTAATGTCATCTAGATGTATCCTTTCCGGAAGGTTCCCAATTGACTTCGCCCAGATCCATCACAGGAATCACTATCTATGGCACCAATGTCCTTATGAAATGCAGGTCTTAAATAATAAGGTTTAAAAGTTGAAATGGCTCCTTGATACATGCACTGCAGAACAGATGTTGTGTTGGCAGGCATGAAAACAATATTAATTTCATTGTACATCTCCATCAGAGCTCTTGGGCACCCAGGTGTATTGTCAGTGAGCAGTAATATTTTGAAAGATCTTTTTTTTTTCTTTTTTCTGAGCAGTAGGTCTCAATAATGGGCTTAAAATATTTAGTAAACCATGTTGTAAACAAATGTGCTGTCATCCAGGCTTTGTTGTTCCCTTTAGAGAGCATGGGAAGAGTAGATTTAGTGTAGTCTTAAGGTAGCTAGGATTTTCCAAATGGTCAATGAGCACTGGTTTCAATTTAAAGTCACCAGCTGCACTGGCCCCTATCAGGTGTCAAACTGTCTGGGCACTGACTTCTCCTCTCCAGCTATAAAAGTCTTACACGGCATCTTCTTCCAAATGAAGGCTGTGTCATCTACATGGAAATTTGTTTTTTAGTGTAGCCTTCTTTGTGAATTATCTTAGCTAGATCTTCTGGATAACTTGCAGCTTCTTTGTTAGCACTTGCTGCTTCACCTTGTGCTTTTATATTATGGAGATGGCTTCTTTCCTTAAACTTCACGAGCTAACCTCTGTTAGCTTCTGACTTTTCTTTTGCAGCTTCCTCACCTCTCTCAGCCTTCAGAGGGTTGAAGAAAATTAGGATCTTGCTCTGGATTAGGCTCTGGCTTAAGGGAATATTGTGCTTGGTTTGATCTTTTATCTGGACCATGAAAACTTTATTCATATCAGCAATAAAGCTGTTTTGCTTTTAATCATCCGTATGTTCACTGGAGTAGCACTTTTCAGTTCCTTTAGGAGCTTTTTTTTTTTTACTGAAAATTCAGCTAACTGGCACAAGAAGCCTAGTTTGGTCGGTCTTGGATCCTCACTAAACTGATTCATTTCTAGTTTTTGATTTAAAGTAAGAGACGTGCAATTTTTCTTTTCACTTGAACACAAAGAGATCATGGTAGGCCTAATTAACTGGTCTAATTCCAATATTGTTGTGTCTCAAGGAATAGAGAGACAAAAGAGGGAGAGACACAGGGGAATGGCCAATCAGTGGAATGGTCAGAACACACACATTTATTAGATTCACTGTTGTATATAGGTGTGGTTCATGGTGCCCCAAAACAATAATAGTAATACCAAGGTTTACTGATCACAGATCACCATGACAAATATGATAATAGTGGAAAGGTTTTGAAATATTGTGAGCATTAACAAAACGAGTCATGAAGTGAGCAAATACTGTTGGAAAATGGTGCCAGTACACTTGCTTGATGCAGGGTTGCCACAAATCTTCAATTGTAAAAAACACAGTATCTGAGAAGCACAATAAAATGTGGTAGGCCTATAGAGTACTAAAACACACATGCAGTTCATATATTCTCTTCACTGCCCATCCACTTCTCTCCTTTCCACTTCATGCTTTAAGTGGAACCATCTTGAATCATTCAGTGTGATTCGCATGAATGCTAAGAGCATTTTGAGAGGCAGGAAGGAATAAGGTAAACAAGAAAATCAGGTTTAGAGAATGCCAATCTCTTCATTCACTGATTTGTACATGTGACTTTGAGTCCATCGTTTCCCACTCTCAGGATTCCATCTGTGCAAGGAACACCACTGCCTACCCACCCCCAGGAGTGAGTGAGTGAGCTAGCAAGTGGAAATGCCACTCAAAGTACAGCCCAGGGCACTACAACTAGAGCATGGTAACTGACCACTTGCTGCTAAAACCAAAGGGAGGTACTTTAAGCTCCTATTTAGAAACTCTTCTAATATGCTTTCTTTCCTCTTTTTTTTTTTTCTTGAGTTTGGTGGGGGGGTACTTAAATATTTACATTGAAGAGCTCAGGAGCAAAGATGTGTTTCTGCTGTCTATTTACTCAAGTTCAGTAAACATTCCATGGGTAAACCATGGGTTTCTCCTTGACCAGAAGAGGATGCTGCAAAAGCAGAGGAGAGAAGATGTGTTCTTATGAAAACAACTTCAAGCTGACAAATCAGGTCAAATTTTCTGTAACCCCGTAGAAGGAACATATTATCAACAGCCCATTTAGCAACCAGAGGTGAGGATCAAGCCCTTAGATATAATTACCAGATGAACATCAGGGTCAGTGTGTGCCCCAAGAGGATCCGGTAACGGAACAGATCCAGGAAACTTCCGGTCTCTCTGTAGCTCCTGCTGCCCGGGTGTGTTAGTGAGAACGTACACTTGAGCTTGCGGTTCCTCTTGGCAATGAGGTACAGAGCGGCTTCAGCCTCACTCAGCCGACCCTGGGAGTATAACCAACGAGGTGATTCAGGAATGAATCTGAAAGAGATGTCATTAAAGGCTGTGTATTCATAGAGGAATATGGGCACGGGGAGGAGAGAATTCACCTTGGAATATGTGGATTCTTTCACCACAACCAGAATCCATGTGAGCTTTCTTTTTCTTTTTTTTAAGGATTTTTATTTATTTGACAGAGAGAGGGAGCACTAGCAGGGGTAGGCACAGGTGTAGGGAGAAGGAGAAGCAAGCTCCCCGCTGAGCTGAGAACCCAATGTGCAGCTGAATCCCATAAGCCTGGGATCATGACCTGAGCCAAAGGCTGCCACTTAACCAACTGAGCCACCCAGGTGACCCCCCATGTGAGATTTCAAACTAACTCTCCCAATAACAGGTGAAAAAGAGAGGGGGGGGCCACTTTCAACAGTGTGCCAGTGTTAAAAAGTAGCCTGCTTTATGAATGGAATGGAAACCAAGAACATACTTCTAAAACAGCAGTGGAAAAAAAAAAAAAAAAGGTAAGCAGTATGCATTTATTTTTTAAACAAATTTTAACAGATGAATGGCAAGTTAAACCTAAAATAATGAATTATACAAGTTTTTCATAAAGCATAGGTCAGAAAGAGGGTTCTAAATCCTAACAAAGTGTGAAAATAATACTACAGAGGGGCAGCCCTGGTGCCTCAGTGGTTTAGCACCTGCCTTTAGCCCAGGGTGTGATCCTGGAGACCCAGGATTGAGTCCCACATCGGGCTCCCTGCATGGAGCCTGCTTCTCCCTCTGCCTGTGTCTCTGCCTCTCTCTGTCACTCATGAATAGATAAATTTTAAAAAATTAAAAAAAAAAGAAAATAATACTACAGAGATAGCAGGTAGTTAAGTTCTTACAAAGCCTCACAATTTTTATTGTCTCATCAGAAAAAATAAATTAAAAAAAATGTTTTTAACATAGTGATGTTTTTTAAGAAGGCAGAGATTATTTTAAGACTACATAAAAATTAAACAGGGTTTATCACATCTCAACTACTTTCAAGCATTTACTGCTTCAAAACACTTGAATCAGCTGACACACTCTGTCCTCAGGATATTTCCTGTCCCCCACAACCTTAAAGAATAAAAGTCATTTCCTGGTTAACTTCCAGGTACCAAACAATTGTTTTCTACTCTAACTACAAAGTATTGAACAATTATATCGCCACCGATATTTTCCGATAGTTTTAAGACTTAACTCTCTGATGTGTCTTTTTCCTCTTCACGCTTCTGTGTGCAGGTCTAGAGGACTTGCCAAAGACAAACTTGGACAGGAACAGAGATGCCTTATTTACTAAATACAGCATCTAGTATCTTTTGATCTACTGTGACATTATTTGCATAAAATGAGACTTCTATAAGTACCACCAGCTGTGGAAGATGCCTTTTAGAATTCTCCATGCCTTTCCATAAAGGATGGTGAAGTGGCAACAAATGCCACGGAATCTGGAACTTCATTGATGGCCAGTCCATCAATAACCACTTGTTGAGCACTTTCATTTTGTATCGAGCAATGCAGTAGGTGCTCAGAGGAAACAAGAAGGCACGAATCCTCTGAGAGCTTTGCTAGTGGGGAGAGAACATTTGTGCACATTCGTGCATTTGATTGTCAACAAAAGCAGGGACACAGGCCTTCTACAACAGCCTGAAAAATCCCTTGATTTGCAACTTCATTACCACTTGATTGTTATTACTGATACACAAGTAGATAATCAAGTAAAATATTGTTGTGTTGGAAATTAGGTCTGCTGATCATCAAGGGGACCCACTGACCCTCTCCACTGGGCCGCTTATGAGCTACCATGTAAACCACCTGTTTGAGTCTAAATGCAAATACAAAGAACATAAACGAAGCCTACTGTGATGAATAGAGAGAGTATGCCTGGGAAGGAAAAATAAGTGACATACCAGAAGACCATTGCAATAAAAATTAAAACTGAGGGAGGTGGGGAGGTGAGAGAAAAGAGATAGGAAAGAGCAGAAATACTAATAATCACTATCTCTGGGGAACTTAGGTCCCTGTCCTTCTCCTCCAAATTTCCCTGTTTTCAGAATTGTTGATAAGCATTAATCACTGTGAAAATGTTTGTAAATGACTGTTCTATAAATGTTTACATTACTGTTAAATGTTTATAAATCATTTTTATACTTGAGAGATGTTACTTGAGAGAGATTTTATACTTGAGAGATTTACATTACTGATAAATGTTTATAAATCATTTTTATACTTGAGAGATAGTCAAGCTTTGGAAACTTGAGTTAATACACTGTGTGAGGGAAAGGGTTTGACATGTACACAAACCTGACCCCAAATGTTCCCACATTTGGAGAAGGCAAATTACACAAAGGCTCACTCGCTGCCAATGGGTAGACTTGGGAAGAGAAATTCTAACACATGCAGATTTTGCACAGCAAACAGCAAGATGTGTTTTAATTTTTAATTTTTTTTTTAAGATTTTATTTATTTTTCTGAGAGAGTGAGTGAGAGAGAGCATGAGCAGAGGGAGGAGCAGAGGGAGAGGGAGAAGCAGATTCCCCGATGAGCAGGGAGCCTGATGCAGGGCTCGATCCCCAGACTCCAGGATCATGACCTGAGCCAAAGGCAGATAGCAGACACTTAATGGAATGAGTCACCGCACGCCCCACAGGATGTGTTTTTAAAAGAAAAAGCAGTCTTGAACATGCTGCCCCCTCCACAGTGCTGGGGCCACCTTTGGAAGCTGTAGTGCTAATTTAACAACGTTGCCTCTGCTCAAAACATGTCCTGTGAATTTCTTAGAAGGCGGGAAATCTTTGTAAATTTGGGGGGCACTGATTTTTAGAGTAAAACTGTTCAAATTCAAGTATTGTGAAAATGAGGAATTTTTAAGCACTGCAATAATATTTCTAATAAGACAAAAAAAACCAAGGTATGACTCTAAAATAACATGACTTATTCTTATGTCGTTGACAGCTAATCCTGGAGGTTAATTCCAGCTATTTTTGTGCCAACACCTGTCCCATGGATACGAAAGATCATCTGTGCGGGAGGCCCTGGGCTTTACTGTTGGGGGACATGTAACCGAGCAGAGAGCCTGCAGCCATCGGGAGGGAGCTCCTGGGGCAGAAAGAGACAGACTCCCACGTGAGTGGGAATAAGAGCACTGCTCAAAGGGCATGAGGCACATGGGGTAAGTGCTGTATAATTCAGAAACAAAAGCAAATGATGTGTAGCTGGAGATGTGATGGGGTGAAGTTTGCAGAGGGTGGCAGTTGAACAAACCTGGAAGGCCAGGAGTTAAATAGGAAGAAATGGAGAGCAGGGTATTGGAAGAGCAGGGGCAGCAGCAAGCAGGGGGCCCGGACAGGACAGCACAAGCTGATGCCAAACTACAGGCAGCTTGCCGTGCCTGGAGCACAGGGTCTGGGAAACCAGCTGGGAGACGATCCGAAAAGATACACTGAAGGCTGGCTGTGGGAAGGCCTAATGGAATAAATATGTGTTTCAGTTTTATATGCTCTTTTCTCTCTGCTTCCTATTTTTTCCTGACCTAAATTCATTTCCTAGGGTGTGGACGTCCCCACCTAGCACTAGGCTGTAACAAACTCAGACTACATTCAGGAAAGAAAGGCAGAACAGCTCATGCCATCCATTGAAGTTGCTCTAATAAGAGACTTATTAGCCATTTAAAAGGAAGATTCATTCATCTGCCCACATTTACATGAATGCTTATTAATTCAAAGACAATACTAGGCACCCATTTATCGCAAAAATTTATAATACATGAACTAATAAAAGGTTGTTAGTTTCCCTTTCTGGTAGAATTATGTCATTCCAATTCACATAACTAAATACATTTAATACATTTTGCTCTTTTAAGTATAGGCAAACCATTTCTATTATATTCTCTTTTTTAAAAGATTTTATTTATTTATTCATGAGAGACACACAGAGAGAGGCAGAGACACAGGCAGGGGGAGAAGCAGGCTCCCTGGGGAAGCCCGATGCAGGACTTGATCCTGGGACTCCGGGAACAAGGCAGGCGCTCAACCACTGAACCACCCAGGTGTCCCATATTATATTCATTTTTTAAAGCTTGTTTATTCATTTTTAAATAATCTCCACACCCAATATGGGGCTTGAACTCACAACCTGAGATCAAGAGACCCGTGCTCTTCTGCTGAGCCAGCCAGGAGCCCCACTATTACAATCATTTTTACATTTAATTCTCTTATTTCAAAGAGAATACAAAAACAGACTTTAGTTCAATCCTCAATCCACCAAACCTCAATTAGTAGAACTTGAATAAAGAACGACTCTACTAAAGAAGCATCTGAAGGAAAATTCTACTACAGATGTCCCTTACTTTATGGCACAGAAGCTGGTACCATTGGCTGAAAATTTTATTTATTCCAAAGATTTTATTTATTTATTTATTCATGGGAGACAGAGAGAGAGAGAGAGAGAGAGAGAGAAAGAGGCAGAGACACAGGCAGAGGGAGAAGCAGGCTCCATGCAGAGAGCCTGATGTGGGACTCGATCCCAGGTCTCCAGGATCAGGCCCTGGGCTGAAGGCAGCGCTAAACCTCTGAGCCACCGGGGCTGCCCCTATTCCAAAGATTTTAATGATTAAAATTAGAGGTCTGATACCGCAGGAGAAAGTCTTTCCCCCTAAGCATGTTAAAACTTCTGGTGAAATAAAGCTAAAAACTCAAACTTTTAAGGATTTAAAAGATTATATTTATTTATTCATGAGAGACACAAGGAGAGAGAGAGAGAGGCAGAGACACAGGCAGAGGGAGAAGCAGGCTCCCTGCAGGGAGCCTGACATGGGACTCGATCCCGGGACTCCAGGATCACGCCCTGGGCCAAAGACAAGCGCTAAACCACTGAGCCACCCAGGGATCCCCAAACATTTGTTTTTTTTTACGATTTTATTTATTTGAAAAAGAGAGGGAGAGAGAGAGCGTATAAGCAGGGGGAGTGGCAGAGGGACAGGGAGAAGCAGACTCCCCACTGAGCAGGAGCCCAACATGGGGCTCGATTCCAGGACCCTGAGATCATGACCTGAGCAGAAGGCAGACGCTTAATTGAGTCACCCAGACACCCCTAAAAAGTCAAACTTCTTAAGCACGTCATTAAAATGATGAAATAAGAAAGGAAATAGCATTATTTCTTTGTGACTAAAGATCAGAATGTAGTACCGTATTTATGAGTGAAACTGGGTGCCAATGAGATGGTCAGTATTGAATGTTAGTTCTATGGAGAACTCTGTAAGTTTGTCTTAAATATGTTCTATTGTTACTGGAGCCTGAGGCTATTTAGGGCTGATGTTAATAAGTAATATTCTTCTATATTGTATAATATATTATTACATAACACTGTTAATGGCATTATTAATAATAATTAATATAATTAATAATTATATAATTAATAAAGTATTTGCTACAGGAAGAAAGAACTGGTAAAACAGCTCTAAGTTGGTAGCTCGCCTTACAGCATTTAGAGCACCACCGTGTGACATTTGAGCAAGTTGTCTGGAGCATACTGCCCTTGACCAGGGAATCACCCTTTTACTGCTTTGAGTCCATCCACCCTAAGGATTTCTCCCACATCTGAGAGTTCCCACATCCACAACCATTTAGAGGCCCTGAGATAAGAGTCACCTATTGGATGGATAGTTGCTGCTACATATTCGATATGAATGGACTGTGATATTTGCAATCTCATACCTGAGTCAGACACCTAGCACCCGACCTGATTCAGCTTGAAGATCTTTAGGCTTGAGGCATTAGGTTACAAAAGAAACTGGTACCCTGTGGCAACAACTAGAATGTTAAAATACAGTCTATGGAGATGTGACTTGAAACAAGGGATACCTGCCTTCTGAATTAATTAAGCATCTCTCTTCCCGGCAGCTGCCAAGCATTGGAGCGCTTGCGGGATTTAGCTCTTCACCAAAGTCAGTTCAGGCAAACTCCTGAAAGGGAATAACGCTGCTCACTGACCCACATCCTCTTAAGATGTTCCTTCTGCTTATTCAATTAAACCTGTATGAGGAAAAACTACTTACAGAGATAGGAGAAAGACCACTGTTCCCTGCAGATTAACCAGAACGGCGAGGGTCCTCCAGGAGCGGATGAAGTATCCCAACAGGGCATACTGAGCGATGCCAACTGCGAAGAAGAGGCCACCAATCGATCCTAATTCAGGGAAAAGACACCTGTTACTAGAGAAATGCACCATCCATGCCATCCCTTCCAACCCAAGCCACAGAGCCAACACCGTCTTTGGGAGGTGTCAGCAGAAAAGACGAGGCCTCCACAAATACTGACCAAAGATGCTAAAACTGGAAGAGAGGCCAGTGAGTGAGTGGAAAAGGAGAAAGGAAAGGTGAAAAATACAAACTACGTGTGGTCAAGATGAATTTTAAGCATTTGCCCAAGTGCTTTCTGCACCGAATGCTCTCCTGCGGTCCACCTGAACATGTGCTGAAGCTTAGAAAGATGTTTTGCTGGGTGATGATAAGGTTTTCAGGTGATGAGATCATCGCAGTACTGGGACTTGATCTTCTCACAAAAGTTGTGCCTCAAATCCTCATCTTAAATCCCAGGCTGCTCTTCAATTCTCCCTCTTGCCTTTCCCTATTTCTTGTATCAGCACCAGATATATGATATTTCACAGCTATCTATTTCTTGTCTGCCTCCCCGAAACATGGATTTTTGCCAGCATGCTGACAGAAAAAAACAACCATGGGATTGTCAAAAATCCTATGCTTTTCGAAGTGCTGAGATGGTTATTAAGTCCACTCGTTTGCCCAATATACTTGTGAATTTATACCTCTGACATACTTTCTAACACTACCAGTAGTAATACTAGCTATTTTTATTGTGCATTAAGCCTTTTACATGCAATGTCCTATAAAGCAGGTGCCATTATGGGCCATATGCAAAGAGGAAACAGCACAGAGGTTAGGAGCCTCTGTCTAGGACACAGAGCTACACATAGGATGGTTGGGACCGTATCCTGTGTGCCTGACTACAGAGCCCGTGTGCTGTTCCAGTCTTCTCTCTCTACCCTTCCAGGGAAAGGCAGGCTTCTGCAGGGAACCCATGGCACAGGACCTTGTCGATCTTGTTACAAGAACTTTCTACAACAATTCTGTGAAAGAAATGTGTTCTTGTGTTCTTGCCCATAGATGATCAATTCTCTAGCAATAATGACTTGTATACTCTGTGCCCCAGTGAGGAAAGGGGGGCAGCAGGAGGGGGAGCTGAAGTGGCAGGATGGCCAGCATGTCAGAACACCCAATCAGAACATGTGGTCTGATGAGTAAGGGAGTGGGGACGCTATGATTTCCCTGGGAATTTAAGATAATCAATAGCTATTATAGCTTCATTATGGTGCATCAGACAGCACCTGGCTTCCAAGAATAACACTTTCTGTCATTGCTCAGAACAGCTCCCAGCACTTAGTATCCACTGACAACAATGTAGGCAAAAGGAAAACGGCCCATAGAATGGGACTGTTTCAGAGGGACTGAGTTCAGACCCTAGTTCTGCCACCTGCTGCTGTGTGATCTCATGCAAATCACTAAACTTCTCTGAGACTCAGTTTTCTTGAGGTGGTTGTTAGTTTAGGATGAAATAATGTGGGGCGCCTTACTGAGCATCTGCCTTTGGCTCGGGTCATGATCCCAGGGTCCTGGGATCGAGTTCCACATCAGGCTCCTCTCAGGGAGCCTGCTTCTCCCTCTGTCTGTGTCTCTGCCTCTCTGTGTCTCTCATGAATAAATAAATGAAATCTTTTAAAAAAATCATGACCTTTTTCTTAAAAAAAATTTTTTTTTACTTTTTTTAGAGAGAGAGAGACTGCACAAGCAGGAGGGGCAGAGGGAGAGAGAGAATCCCAAGCAGACTCCATGTCAAGTGTGAAGCCTGATGCAGGGCTCGATCCCAGGACCCTGAGATCATGACCTGAGCCAAAGGCAGATATTTCACTGACAGAGCCACCAGGCACCCTAGTTGAATAACCTTAAATTCTGTGATGACATTACTATAGATAGAGGTCCCAGAAGATGAAGATCTTAGGTAAAAGAAAGCAATAATTTTTATTTGAGGGTCCAATTGACCATTCATATCTTACGTTCAGCAAGAAGCTACACATGTATGCCTAGAAATGACAACAGAGGTAAGGTGTGGAGATGGAGATGTGCTAAGGCTGTAGGTTATTTGGTTAAAAAAAATTAATTAAAAAGTGAACATTTCAAATCACTGCTTTTGCATGTTGTAATTCTGGAGGGGTTTTATAACTGCTTATGGGCTGTTACATATTTATCCTATTTTGCAGATTTCCAGTCTGCTTATTTTAAATAATTTTCAAGTCTACTATTTTTGCTCAGTGTGCACTAGTAAAAACTACATTTCAGCAGGTTAGACTTCATTTTTGTCAATGGTACCAGCAATCCACCCAGTTTTCAAGCAAAGCCGTGAGGTTCAATTCCTTTCTTTCCCTGCTCTGATCCTTCAGTAAGTCACTGTCCCACCAAAATCCAGCTCAAGTGGCCGTCTTCCCTGCTCCTCTCCCCCTACCTTGTCTAAGCAAGCCCCCAACATGTTTCATGGGTGAACCACAACTACCTCCCGAATGGCCCCTCGATTTCTCCTTCTACCCTCCAATGGTCCATTCTCCATACCTCTGCGAGGGTCATCTTTCTGCATCCCACCTGATTCTATTGTTCTACTATTTAATTCGTCCACTGGCTTCCCATTGCACTTCAAATAAAAACAAATGTCTCATTTGGCCTAGCACAGGCCCTACATCATCTGGTCCCTCCAACTTGCCGTTCCTCCGCAATGCCCATGAGATAAATATTTAATAAAAAACATGACGGTGCTGGAAAAGAAGTGTCTAGGCTTTCTTATGTCCGCACTATTTTTCAGTTTAAGGTATAAACAGGTAATACCCTTCTGAGGAAAAAGACTCTCGGGATAATCTGGAGGCAATCTGTGAGGACGGGAGGCAAGCTCACCATCTACAGGAGGCAGGCTCCAGGGGAGAGAAATACGAATAGAATGACTTGTGCAAGGTCATACAGAACAAACTCTGGAAAGCAAATGTAATGCTTAGATAGAGTGCTTCAAGTCCAAGTGCATTTTTAGACTCTGGGATTAAACTGGTTCCCTGTGAGGTTTTCTGGGGCAGCTCACAGTCTGTTATCTGCATGGAGTGAAGCAGTACCTGCGAGTGCCCAGTAGGCGGTGCCCACACATTCGTTCAGCAGGACAAAGGCCACCAGGGACATTCCTCCATTCATCACGCCCACCAGGAAGCGAGTTATTGCAAAGAACTCATAGGAGGGGGAAAACCCATTTGCAATAGCAAATAAGATGTCAAGAGCAAAACCTAGAATGAGAGGAACAGTAGTCAACAATCTAGATGTAAAACAGCATTTGATCAAAGTAATAAATTATACTCATTTTACATTTGTAAAGATAAACCTTTGTAAACTTAAATTTCCTAAGCTATACTTTTTTCATTAAGAACATTTTCTCTTAGGGCATGTGAGTGGCTCAGTGGCTGAGCATCTACCTCTGGCTCAGGTCGTGATCCCAGGGTCCTGGGATCGAGTCTTGCACTGGGTTCCCCACAGGGAGCCTGCTTCTCCCTCCCCCTGTGTCTCTGCCTCTCTGCATCTCTCATGAATAAATAAATAAAATCTTAAAAAAAAATGTTCTCTTAAAAACTATAAAGAAAACTAAGGTTTCTCTATCTTTGTTACAAGTTGGCATCTACCAGGCATGCACAGTTTTCAATTATTCACAATAATGTTGGAAATAGAAAAATCCCAGCTCATGCTCAGCTTGTCAAGAGAACTATGCTGGGCCTTATAGAGCATGTTTGAAATGAACCAACATATAAGATACACGGAAATGGATTTAGTACACTGGCTCAGTCTCTGTTCTCTTTAGAAACATGGCTTAAGTTAGAATTTGGGAGTTGCAGAGAGCACCATCAGCTCTGAAAGGCTTAGATGCAAATACATGGCCTCCGTCAAGTATGGTGCTGGTCCCTTTAAAACGCTTGGCCAGCATCAACTCTGGCGGCAGTGTAGCCTCTTGCCAGTGTAATAAAAATCAGTTCTGTATCAACATGGCAATTCCCCAAGAACCTTAGGGAAATAAGTCCTCCTATTCATTTCATGAACATGCTTAACTGATTACCTGTGAGATAGACTTTTTTCCTTCCAAAGCGATCTGAAAGCTGACCAAAAGAGATAACTCCCACAAACACACCACTGAAGAAGAACGAGCTTGCTGCACTGACTTTGTAAGATCTGTCAGCAATTAAAAACCACTAAAGGAAGAAAAAACAGAAGAGACATTGAGATCACAGAAAAGGTGGATGGACTGAGTTAGCTATTAAAAAAACAAATGTGCAACCAAAACTTGTACACTGTAAATTCTCAACTGCATTACCCACTACTAACCAAAATGTGGTAGATTACCTATCTTGGATAAACTCCAAAGAAGTTTTGTCTTCAGAAACAAACTACAAATCATTATTTTTCTACTGTGCTCCCATAACACTCTATACATATCTTATTACAGCACTAAATATAGTATATAAAACAAACTACAAATCATTATTTTTCTACTGTGCTCCCATTAACACTCTATACATATCTTATTACAGCACTAAATATAGTATATAAGAGCTACTTTCATTTATGCATCTGGTGATAACGTTCCTTCTCCTAAACTCCTGCATTTCCTGAGAGAAGGAGCTGTGATCCATCCGTTCCCATTTCTCTGATGCCTAACATACTATAGGACATATATGAAGCAATCAATGAACAGTCCTTTTCTCCAGTAAGTTGATGGGTTTTAATAAATCCCTTTAGCATTTTTTCTTAAAAAATTAACCATGGAATTACCATATGATCCAGTTATTCCACTTCTGGGTATAGGCACAAAAGAACTGAAAGCAGAGATTCAAAGAAATATTTGTACCCTTCCGTTCATGGTAGCACTACTCACAAAAACCGAATGAAGGATAACCAAAGTATGGTATACACATACAGTAAAATATTACGCAGACTTGAAAAGGATTGAGATTTTCGGCAAGCTAGGACACAGATGAACTTTAACCTTATGGTAGAACTGGCAGGACTTGCTGATGAATGACACAGGGTGAGGGATGGAGAATCTAGGTTTTCACCTAAGGTGTTATAACTTTGGCCACTCAGTGGATTGAAATAGAGAAGGTGGCAAGTGGGGATCTGGTATGTGGTGGGAAAAAAAGAGCTCTGTTTAGACTTGCAGAGGTTGAGATGCCTAGAGAATACCCAAGTGGTGATGCCAAGCAGATATCTGGACATGAGCCTTGAGCTCCAGAAAGAGGTTATGAGGGTTTATGAACCTAGAGAGAGGGAAGAGGTTCAAGACTGAGCCCCGTGTTCATGTTGATGAGGGCGAGCTGACAGAGAAGATATCCTTGCAGGAGAAAAATATCTTGGGATAGGGTTGAGGGTACAAAGCAGAGGTCAGCCTTTCAGAGAAGCTGGGAGATGTTACTGTAAGGTGAACGAGAGAGGAAGGCAGGATGTAGGCTCAGAAGTAGGCAGCGGGAAACTCCCACCCGATTGCTTCATTTCTGTTTTATTGGAGTATCAAATGAGCTGAAGGAGAGCAGAAGTAGAGGGGTCATTTCAAGTTTCAGGAGGAATAGAACAGACAGACTCCTCTCAGAGTGGAATGTGACCCATTCAAGGGAAATGTCGCGGGATTGCCAGGCCTTGGTGAATACACATTTAAGCTTTGTGGTTAATAATTTTGTGAGGAGGATGGTGGAAGTTAAGCTTACATTGAGTTGGGGACTTCCCAGAAGTACTATAAAGAAAGAGAGGCAGCAGGGGGCATTGTGGGGATTCACAAAGGAGTGATTATGGAATATATGCTATTTAAGGAGAAAAGGCAGACAGAGGGGGATGGTGGGTAGAGAAATAATTTCATCATCAGAAAAATCCCCTACATCATTAACTTTCCTGTACTTCCCATTCTTGCCCTAACTGAAACTTGATGATCCTCTGCATCCCCTGCAGAAATCATCCAGTGAACTGGATCCCTCTCACCTGGAGGCTGCTTTTCCTTTTACACCTATGGACCTGAGAGCCTGGATGGGAGAAGATAACCAAACTCCAAAATCGTCAAATTGCCTGAAGATCATATTACCAGACAGGGTAATCCACGGCCCGCTCCCCTCTTTTTTTTAATCCACAGCCCTTCTAGAGCCGATAGAGATGCTTGCTTGTTTTGAAATAACCATTCTTTCTCTCTTCCATAGTAATAATATGCTTGCTGGGCATATGGCTACCTAGATTGAAGGCTAATGTCCCAATCTCCCTCACGATTAGGTATGACACATTATCAGGTTCTACACAATGAATGTAAGCAAAAGCACCATGTCCAAAGCTTCCAGGACTTTGTCTTAAGAGACAGGTGATTTACCCTTTGCCTCTTCTTCCTTTCTATCCTACTACTTAGAATGTCCACATGAAAGCTGGAGCTTTATCTGGGACCATGATGAATAAGGGCCACATATTAGAAATGGTTAAGTTAAAAGCTGAGAAGCCTGGGTCCCTAAGAACAATGGGGTAGGACTTGGGCATTGTCATATTTTTTAAGTTCTCCAGATGATTCTCATAGGCAATCAGGTTAAGAACCCCTGTCTTAGACCTGATCATCTTCAATAGCTGCTTTATCTCTAAAATCCTACTTGCTATGTCCTCCTATCCCCTACTCTTCCAATTTACTTCTCCCAGTACCCTACTCCAAACATTCTTGAACCTCCTCAAGATCCCTGGTCACGGGATCCCTGGGTGGCGCAGCGGTTTGGCGCCTGCCTTTGGCCCAGGGCGTGATCCTGAAGACCCGGGATCGAATCCCACGTCGGGCTCCCGGTGCATGGAGCCTGCTTCTCCCTCTGCCTGTGTCTCTGCCTCTCTCTCTCTGTGTGACTATCATAAATAAATAAAAATTGAAAAAAAAAAAAAAAAAAAAGATCCCTGGTCACCACATTCTACAGTAAGTATGGCCTGAGTCTGCAAAAAAATAAATAAATCATGGTAAGAAGATTTAAGGATTTGTAAAGAATAGGGTAAAATATGTTGTAAAGTTTCACATAAGAGATTAGAAGGGCTCTGGAATTTGAAGGATAAATTTTATTTTGTGAAAAATTAACTATTTTGGATTATAAATAGTTCTATGGTAGATTTTTAACTCATGAAAAATGTCTATGGTGATACTTTTTGGGTTGAAAAATAAATCAAATCTTAGATATCTGGTTGGCCTACAAAATAGAGGACTGTGTTTCTTACAAGGATATTCCTTCTCCTACAATGGCCAATAAAGAAGGCCTCATTGTACTAATTTTTAATATCTTGAAGTTCAAACAACTTTTTTTTATGGTGTTAGTGTTTGCTTTGGTGTTTTCATATCTCTAAAATATAGACTGCACCTTTAGCTTTGATTATCCTATACCTCAATTTGTGCTAGTCTGTTTATATGGCCAAGATGTTTAAGCTCATACTGATCTGTTTTATGCTTAATTAACAAAAAATGGCTGATGTGTCTTGCCAGTAATCAACTGTTCTGTTGACCACATTTGCAGAACTTCTCAAATCCACCATAAAGGCCATAATAATCATCCTTCCAACAACTGGAAAGCCGCCAACTTGGATGGCAGTTTTAGGAAGTAGTAGCCCACCAGATGTTTGACCGGCAAATTCCAAATTCTTATTCTCAGGCTGCCAGCTTCATGTATATCAAGGAAATTTCTAGTAATTCTTCTTCATGTCAATGCTGACTAGGGTAGTACCCTTCCTTATTTCTCCTAGAATACATTCAGGAATGGGTAGAAAAATCTAAAGGCACTGTCAAGTTTTTTAAAAAGCAAATTAAAGCATGTGAAGCTGGAATGCAGAATTCTCTGACAAATCTAGGTAAACTGGGTATGGTGGACTCAAAAATGTCAACTCAAGGACTTAGGACAATATGTTTACAACCAGCTTTCCATATGCATCATCCCCTAACATGTGAGACTTTGGTTTAAATGTTTTGCTTCCAGGGATCCCTGGGTGGCTCAGCAGTTTAGCACCTGCCTTCAGCCCAGGGTGTGATCCTGGAGTCCCAGGATCAAGTCCCATGTTGGGCTCCCTGCATGGAGCCTGCTTCTGTCTCTGCCTCCCTCTCTCTCCCCCTCTCTTTCTCTCTCTGTCTCTCATTAATAAATAAATAAATAAAATCTTTAAAAAAAATAAATGTTTTGCTTCCAACTTTTAAAACTTTTCAAATATATTTTATATATTTATCACATACCTATTATGTGATCTGAAGAGTTCTATTTTCTCAAAGCTCAGACAAGATACACTATGATAGTGGTCCCAACAGTATTTGAGAAGTGTACTGGTGTAACCTATTTTTTTTTTTAATTTTTATTTATTTATGATAGTCACAGAGAGAGAGAGAGGCAGAGACATAGGCAGAGGGAGAAGCAGGCTCCATGCACCGGGAGCCCGACGTGGGATTCGATCCAGGGTCTCCAGGATCGCGCCCTGGGGGCCAAAGGCCCGCGCCAAACCGCTGCGCCACCCAGGGATCCCCTTTTTTTTTTTTTTTTAATTTTTATGTAACCTATTTTTAAAGTTTTGAAAAGAGGTCTTCCACCAGACTAGACTCAACTGCTAGCACATTTTTCTTGTGTCTTTGTCAACACTTAGTACCAAAGTAAAATCCAAACCAGGATATCACCAGGACATTGGAAACTAAACTATAATAAAATAAATATGATGGCTGTTACATTCTCCAAAAAATGTGTTTTTTATGAAGCTTTAAATGATAAAATTCATAAATATATAAGTCACTCAAACCCTTAATTGGCTAGAGATGATTAAAGGGATGACTCTCCTATTATTTTTTAATGATAAGTCAAATTCTAAAGCTAGCATGTTCTTTTTATACTAATTTGTTTCAAACTGAAAAAATCACTTGCAAATTGAAAAAGCTGGAAATCTTCTATTCCCATACATTAACAGAAGAGGAAGAATATAAAAATACAATATTTTCAGTCTTTCAGGATGACCTAGCTAAGTCTATTTTTGTCTTCTAACCCACATCTTTATTTTTGATCATACGCTTACCACAATCACTGAGTTCATAAGATGGGCATTTATTATACTGTATTTTCAAAAAGGATTTGAGAGGGATAATACTAAAGGCAAAGACACAATCATTCACTCATCGAAAGAAAGTAGACCTGAGAGAAAATCAGACCCTAGCAGCAGGTGCCTCAAGAATAAAAGATGAAAGAAACATAAATATGGCGAACACTGGTGTTGAGTACAGCGTTCCAATATGGTACAGCTGGTGCCATGCAGAGCCATCCAGCTCTTAAGGATGAAAAAAGGCATGCTAGCAGAAATGAAGAGGTTGACTACTGACATGGAAGGAGTGAAGCATCCAGGAAGCTTTTTAATATTTGGATTCTTACTGCTCAGAGGCTAAGAATAAGATGGCACGCCCACAAAGGGATGAAGTATTCCGTATGTCAAGAAAAGGTCCTCTAGCTGCAACACAAGACTGGAATAGACCCATCAAGGTCATTATGGTGATCCAAGCCAGCTTGGACAGGGTTGGGACCTCAGAGAAGAGAAAGGATTCAAGCTGGAAATAGAGACTTGGGTTGAGCCATCCATAAATAGCTATCATTTGACACCAAACAGATCAGTCACAGATTAAAGCTAGAAGATAAGTTTTAAAGGAAGTTACAAAATGTGTTTTTAGCATCTCCCTTGAAATCATCAAACCTTCAGCTTTATGGAAATGTCACAAGTCAAAGCAGTCATTTTTCTGACATGGCAGAAACAGGATAATCTAAAAAAAATAATTATTGCTTTAAAGTGAACTTCATGCTTCTACAATCCTAAAAACAAAATTAACATCTAAGTGATGAAAAACAGGTACCAAAGATGCATCAAATGGGAAGGCTCAGTACTTTACAACCAGATAATTAAAAACCAACCAACTGGGGATCCCTGGGTGGCTCAGCGGTTTGGTGCCTGCCTTTGGCCCAGGGCACGATCCTGGAGTCCTGGGATCGAGTCCCGCATCGGGCTCCTGGCATGGAGCCTGCATCTCTCTCTGCTTGTGTCTCTGCCTCTCTCTCTCTCTCTCTGAATAAATAAATAAAATCTTAAAAAAAAAAAACCAACCAACTTTCACATAGTATTCTCCCCTAATGCCAACAACCACCTTTTATAATTGGTATTATCATTATTATTCCCATTTTCTAGATGATGCGGCTATAGATCAGACAGGAACACCCTAGAGTAAACCAGAGAGCCTGTACCTGATGCTGACATCGGTCTCAAAATCGCCTACTTTGAATACTGTATGCTTGAATTAATTAAGCCTGAGAATTCTGGAGCTAACCAGTGATACATAACACTACATTTAAGTGTGTTAAATTCAAAGCACAGCAGTTACCATATACTATTTCTTCACATGTTCCATCCAGGAAGCTATAAAAAAAATCAACAGTATTCGAAGGAACACTAGAAACATGTAGGTCTTTCTGGCTTAGGGTAACAGAATCGGGGGCTCCTGGAAAGGAGAGGGCAAAGAAAGAAAAAGAAAGTCCTATGTCAGATAGGAAGTTAAGGTCATGTGGCCCGTGAGCTTGGGAACGTGAGAAGGCTGAAGGTGCAGAGAACAGTATACTGTACTTAATAATCAACTTCCAAAGTGTTTTATTTGGGGGAAGGAGGGATTTACTGTATACCACAGTATATGTTATAAATACAAGTACCTAAAATTTATATATTTTTAAAGGTTTATTTATTTATTTCAGAGAGAGGGAGAGAGAGTGTGCACACAGACATGTTGGGGGGTGGGGCAGAGAGAGAGAATCTCAAGCATACTCCCCACTGAGCACAGAGCCAGATGCGGGGCTCCATCCCACTGCCCAGGAAATCATGCCCTGAGCCAAAACCAAGAGTCAGATGTTCAACTGACTAAGCCACCAGGAGCCCCTAAACTTTCTATATTTTTTATTGAACTTTGATGCACTATGTGACATCCTAGTATACCCACATGACACAAAAATGCACCCCCAGCTTGTCTGCTTTTTCCCCCTTCTGCTGAACAGTATTCCACTATCCCTTCCCTGTGGCACTAGAACACACATTATAAGATGCTTCTTAAATTGGTCATGAATATCAGGAAAACGAAAAAGCAAAAAGAACCCCTCTTACTAGTGTAACCCCTCTTACTAGTGTACTCTGAGAATTCAGATCCATATCCAGCCTCTGCCCTGAGCAACTTCTCACTGGCTCTGTCAATGTCACAAATTTGTCAGTCTCTGCTCCAGTTTTTTTTGCCTGTGACCTGAACTGTCCATTCTCCCCATCCCCTGCCAATGTATGGGGACATTTCACAGACTAGGAGCTGAAAAAGATGCTGTAGCCACAGACCCCTCTAATGGAAGGGACAGTTAATGGTAAATAAAAACCGTGTACCCTAAGCTTTTCCAAGCAGTGGATCATTTCCCTTCCCTACAGAGGCTGTGGCATGCCAGTCCTCGTTTTGGCCCACAGTAGATGAATGTAAATAAGGCCTCAAACACAAGTGAATAATGTAGGGCCACTGCCATGCAGAGCCCAAGGGAGGGCATGGCTCCCCACAGCAAACAAACATCCATCACTCCACTTCTGCATGAAGCCTGGCACCTCCAGGAACTGGTTCAGGCTGTGCCCCATCCGCCCACACTCGCCCCAGCCCCATCTCATCCCCGGTTGGCTCCTATATATCCTGCAAGGTCCTGCGTGATCCACTGGAGCTGACCACCTTCTTCATCCTATCATCTCTCCCTATTGTTGCCTTCAATACAATGTTCAGTGAATTGCATGTTCACTTGTCTTTCCCATACAATGCAGTGAGCTTCTTTTTTTTTTTCTTTAATGTTATGTTTTGACATATTCTTTTTTTTTAATTTTTATTTATTCATGATAGGCACACAGTCAGAGAGAGAGAGAAGCAGAGACACAGGCAGAGGGAGAAGCAGGCTCCATGCACCGGGAACCCGATGTGGGATTAGATCCCGGGTCTCCAGGATCGCGCCCTGGGCCAAAGGCAGGCGCCAAACCGCTGCGCCACCCAGGGATCCCCTGCAGTGAGCTTCTTAGGATATATTTGTGTCTAAGTGCTTACCTGATGGGGCCAGCATTAATGAGGTATTTGCTGAGTTATTTCTGTAACAAGAGTGAGTGCTATGGTTTATAGGCATCTTCACCTGCAACATCTCAATGTCATGGCCTCACGAATCGAGTTGCGAGTTTATGGACAGGCAGGGCAGGAGCTGCCATACTAGTCACCCAGGAGTGGTGTTCTCAGGACAGGAAGAATGAGGGAGTTCTGGAATCAGAGGGGTTCCCTTCTCCTATCTGACATATAGAATACTTTGGCTTTATCTTCAGCCTCTATGTTAAGCTAGAAAGGGAGAATCTGTGTCACTGAAACATACTTCCCAAAGCCGGTGAAACAGAAGTGTGGCCCCTGAAAGCACTTCCACTGGACCACAGATACCCCCACGGAGAGAAGCATGGAGGAGTAAGAACACTGCTATGGACAACCCACAGACCGTAGGCCAGGGAGGGGCCATGGCAGGGGCCATGGCAGGTCTCTGAGTGGCACCCAAGCCCCATGCATGGCTGCTGTGTCTCTTCTAAGGGTGAACTGGTTCACGAGCCTGGTGTCTACCACTAGACCCAACAGACTTCCCTACAGGGGGTGCAGACCCCAGGGCACAGCCTACTCGATCATAAAGATAAAGGAAGACCAAGGGAGCTTCTTCCCCCAGCAGTCCAGACGGGCAGATGAAACTGTGCAGGTGCTTCCTGACAGAGTTCTCTGTCACCCCCAGTCCGGCTTTGGTGAAAACCAAGTCCTATTACAAGGGCCAGAGCCCACCCCAGACCCTCAGCTGGTCAGTACCTCGAGGCTCCAGGGCTGGAATAAGCAATGGTCCTGCCTGCCCCACACTGGGCACCTGCAGGACATCCCTGAGGAATCTGCACAGTGCCACCAGCAAGCCAGTTTCTGCTCTCTGGCAGATTCTGATTGCTCTGATAACAAGCTCCAACCAAACTGCAGCCCCCACTGTCCTGAATTCCCATAAAAATATTTACAGCTTCGTACAGGAAAAATCTCACTTCAGTAGAAAATCAGGTAATCAGAGGCCTCCAGTGACTTGGGAGTAGTTGGACAGGGTATTTCAGGGATGGTTTCATGGTGATTAACTAACTTGCTTCATTTCAATGTAGTTGTCACTCTGAATTACCACTTAATGGGTGAAATGTGCAGACTATAACAATCAGTAGTACAGGCATAAGGAAGCAAGACATTAAAAAAAATTAGCCCCTAAAGCAATTATTGCAGTGAATTTTTCAAATAGTTTTAATACTCGGTCTTTTGACCCCAGGGTATGGCTTGGGGAAAATATATTAATCTCAAGATAATAGTCAATTTCAGTTCTTCAATATCAACGATGGTATTAAAGATTCCAACCTTACTCTTTTTGGTTGCAAACATTAATTAAGCATGATAATTGTGTGCCTCCGTGATATTTGGTACTTTCTGAATGAGTCAGAGCTCGGGGAATAATTTGAATACAGCAGATAGCAATTTGCTACATAAATTCACCCCAATGGCTATTAGCTCATTTTAAAATAGTCAAGACTTCTAGATTAGAAGGGTTCTTTTCTGCATTAATACCAAGTTAATCACATCTACATAACCTTTTATTCACCCTTCTCCAAACCCTCCATGAATAACTTCTGCAAGGCCTGACCTGAATGTAATAAGGTGTGTGTGCGAGTGGGAGGGGGGGAGTTTAAAGGGGGGGGGGGTAGGAGTTTTAAAATATGCATTTTTAACCCAATCCCCTTAAACCATATGGTTCTACAGGTCCTATCCTGATATTTATTTCAGGGATTTTATATGAGTGTGTGAGTGGTCAATGGGCTTTACACTTGGTTGTTTTGTTTTTTTTTTTAACTCTTACTTTATACCAAACATTCTCAATAAAAACCACAGAGTATCAATATATTATAAATCTGAATATTAAGAGTATTTACCAACTAATGGGTAAGTTACCTGACAAGTTCAGGTACCAGTTTCGATACTACCACTTTGGAGATTTGGAGGAGCAACTAAAAAATTACACAGGTAATTAAAACTGAATTAATGCTGAGAAATTAATGAGGGGTTTGGTTGGGAACCACATCCACCGAAACAAAGATGAGCTCGACTGGGGGGCACAGAGGCAAGCAGCCCCTAAAAACGCACTGGCTAAAGTGTGGCTGCAGTTGCCAGCCTATCCAGCACTGGGGCCCTGGGGTGCTCCTTGATCCCCACTCTCTTTAGTCTTCCCTCTGCTACCTCTTGTCATTTTGGTAGTGGCAGCGGGAAACTTGGAAGCCACCCATACCACCTGCTTCGAACCACTCCAGGACTTGGAACACCACCCACACAGAGCCCCGATGCTGGAGGAGGAAGGAGAGTGTGGGAATTCACATGGGACTCACGCTGCCTGAGTGGTGAGCACGAGGGTACACAAGTTGGATATTTTATTTGTACCCTGAAATAAAATGAAATGACTTCGGGGAAAACATGAGATCTGCTCTAAAAATGTAAAGCAGACGAGTGTCCTCTTGGCTCTGCCAGGATATATTCGGAGGAGAGACACGAGTGGCACCATCAGTGTGAGGGCAGCTGGCTGCTGGGCCTGATGCAGGCGAACCTCTGTGGAGCACGGGGGCTGCTGCTCATCTGACCTAAGTCTCCTTGTCTAATTTTGGCTAAATCAGTAAACTGCTAAGTTTCTTTGGGCTTGACAATTACTCAAGCTTAATGGGATCATTACTATTTTGGTAGTACTTGTGTGGTTTGGGGTTTTGTTTTTTTGGAGGGCTGGGGGGACCGCCAGCCAGGATCCTCATGAGATGGATATCAATATCCTGAGAGTTGCAGGATCACCTTGGGGAAGACAACCTCATGACAGATTCACAGGTAGGCTGATTCCCTCTTTTCTTTGGTCACATGCCACAGTGGAAAGGCCAGGGAATCTGTGACCAGGCTCCTCCATCTACTGTGTGACACTAAGTTGCCAGCTACTCTGAGCCCACACATTCTGATATTTTTCATTTGCAAGCCACAATACAAATATTATGACTGTTTGCCCTTCTTCCTTAGAATTCACTCTGTCAGAGGCAGATCCAAGCAGGGCATGGATAGCCCGGGGTAAGTGAGTATTTATTTTGCTTGGCTTTCCACTCAGTGTGTATGTATCATGTGCCACTGTTCTAAGGTCACTTGGCCAACTTTCATTCCCATCGATCCACTGACCCATACTTGCTTCCATTCTTCCCAGGTGGAGCCAGCTCCTCCCCTGTTTCTGCGTGTAAGTGCTTCTAAGCTGCAGAGGATGGCTGGCAGTGGCTGGAGAGGTACTGGAGCCCTGGACCCCGCTCCTCTTCACTGACAGCAGCAAAGTACCTTGTTCTTTTAAATACTGAAATGCCACTGAGATACCATTAAACCTAAAGGCTTCTGATTGTTAAGAAAGATAAATTTTGAAAATTACTGGGATAGTGTAAAGAATATAATCTCATTGAACCCAGACCAGTGACTTATTAAATACATGATTTAGGGCAAATTCTATAAATTGTCTACATGCCAGTCATTCATCTACAGTATAGGGTTATGGGCTAGACTAACTAAGCAGCACATGAGGAAGGGTATCTGGGAGACAGCCTCTCACACAGGAGCAAAGTAAAAGGTAGTCACAGTTACCTACCTCTTCACTGTCCTCTACCTACCGAGCCTCATAAAACTCATCTGCATCCACAAACTCTTGGTCTGGAATGGTCTCACTGCAGCTGAGGATCCAGTGAGGACTCTGGGCTTCTGTATCACTGTGCAGCCAGTAGTGCCACCTGTACTCCTCCATCCATAGAGCGGCCACCTCGGCAAAGCATCATGAGCCCACTCAGGCTGAAAGCAGCCCATTTAGCATCTGGACGCTCCAAAGATAATTCATCCCAAATCATGATGCTGGCATCCCCATGGAGCATGCCCTGGAGATCCTGTAGAGCAGTGGTGCCTTGATACCCTCAAGTGTGCAGCTGGATGACCCCACCCCGACCCGCTGTTCTGGACACATCTTGGAGTACCTGCTGGAGACTGAAGATCATTCTTTGCACAGAGAATACTTGTGCCTTGATAACCACCCCTGAGGTAGATAACTGTCTGACCTCTTGATGGGATGGGAACCTGATGTGCGCCTCTCTTGTGGGGGAGAAAGTAGCAGGATCTATAAATCTATAATAATTGGGGCACCTGGCTCAGTCAGTTAAGCATCTACCTTTGGCTCAGGTCATGATCCTGGAGTCCTGGGATTGAGCCCAACATCAGACTCCCTGCTCAGTAGGAGTCTGCTTCTCCCTCTCCTCTGCTCCTCCCCCCATTCATGCTCTCTCTCTCAATAAATAAAATCTTAAAAAAAAAAACAAACCTGTAATGATAGACATCTAATCCAGATGCATAGCAGCGTATATATCCAAGTACACGTGCAACTCGGGAATGAGAAAGGACAAATGAGTAACAGGAAGAGGGAGAGGGGGTGAGGAAGAAAGGGTGAGAGACAAAGAGAAAACCAGGGAGACATATGCAGAGAGAATGAGGCAGAAACGTGGGAGAAAGAGACAGAGAAAAGGGCAAGACAGAGATAGCTGGTGAGACAGAGACATAGAGAAAAGAGAAAGAAATGAGAGGCAGATGAGAAAGGCAGGGACTCAGATAGGAGAGCAGTGCACAGACAAACACAGGTACCAAAAGACAAATGACAGGGACCAGGAGAAAAAAGGAGAGAAGAGACTATGTGACAATGAAGCCAGATGGCAACAGGGACACTGACTCACAGATGCACCCCAGCGGTGTCCAAGGGGACATGACAGGTGGATAAGGTGAGGCTGTCTTGGCCCATCATCCTTTTTTTTCTCAGAGCTTCTTTAAACATCGTCAACACTTGCTGGGGAAGCTATTCCAGCCCATTTCTCCTGCATCTACCAACTCTTTATATCTGGGGAGCAGTAGCTCTCTGGGCCCCCTTGTCTCCGTATTCCACCCCCAGGGAGCCCTATGAGGAGTGAGCCCCTCGGTGCCAGCACAGGAGGTGTGCTGTCCTGGAGTATAGGTCCAATGGCGCTCTCCTTCTGTGGCTTGTATGAAGGCTTTCTCTGGCATCAGGCAAGTAGTAGCTGCTCAAGGAATATTTGCTAATAATGGTGTCCCTCTGGTGATATGTAAAAGGGCTCCCAATGATAGATTTCATTAGCATTAATTTAATTCAATTCCACTGAACTATGTTGAGGTTTGCTGCGCTGAAGCACAGTGTTGCTATGGCATCTGATTTACTTCACAGTATGAAGCACATACTGTGGGATATTCTAGATAAATGTTACTTAGCTTCCACCCTGGTATATGAGCATTCTAGTCGAGGCTGCACTGTCTTTCTCTTTAGAAAGCCCATTCTCCAAAGGAAGCTCCTACAAGGATTTGAGTCATCACGGTCTCTTTCAACAATGCTTGCTATGCTTCTATCTGATTAAAATAGTGGCCTGCTGACTAGCAGTGATGACTATGAAAAAATGGGCTTTCTCTGACAAAATTAAAGATACTCAAGATACATGAATTAGCTCAATATACTTTAGAGACATTCACTTCCCATCTGTGAATCTCTGAGATAATCAGTGTGCTCTTTATTCTTTATATGGGGGTGATGCCCTAGGGCTGAAATCCCTCCTTGTTCCTGAGACAATATGAATTCTGGAAGAGTCTGCCTGCTAGATGCTGATGAGGAGGGGAGGTAGCAGTACCATCCCTGTGGAAAATTGGCATTTTTCTGTAGTGACCTGTTGTGCAAAAGTATTCAGAACCACAGAGCTAGGACTTCTCAAGCCTGCAAGATATTTTATTTTGTGCTTCTCTGATAATAAGAAATGTGTTAATAAATGTTTCTACACGTGGCAGAGTTTGCCCTTAGATCCACTTTCATTGTAATGTGGTAATGGACCTGTTGGAGGGCAGACCTAAGGCTCGCACCCACTGCAAAATCTTATGGGTGTAATAAACAGAACAAGAGCCTTTCAGAGAAATGGCTGATTCCACAGCTGGGATGGGAGGGGGTGTGAAAGATCAATCTGGAATATCTTGTTATGCCAAAAATGTTTTAAGTGCTCAAAGAAACCCCAAAGTGATAGACACATCAAAAGGGTTTCTCTTTGCCTCACATACCAGAGACTGGGTGCTGGAGAAGACAGCAACTCAGAAATGCTAAAAGGAATGACAAAAGAAACCCCAACAAAGCTTGCTCTCTCCAGCCAGAGGCCCAGGAAAGGGGCAGCCCAGCAAGACAGAACACTTTTAGACAAGAACTGCTTTATTCCAGCCAATGACCACCACAAAACAAAAACAAACAAATAAAACTATGGCTACACCCCAACCACAGGGACAAAGACTAAGTGGGAAACTTAAATATCCTCCCCAGCTGGGCAGTAACAAGTCACTGCACTTCACTCCATTTGGATGTGTCAGAAAAAGACAAGCAGGGAGCCAGCACTTTCATTCGTGCCACCTGCGGTGAAGAGCCCTCCATACCATCACCATCACCACCACAACCACTACCACCACCACCACCCCTGGTGTCAGTGCAATCACATGGGGAGACTGGATTTCCACCACCATGAGATAGTAATGAGTCACCCCTCTCCTCTCCCTCTGCCAGAGCTATGTCCGAGAAAGTCAGCTAAAACAGGAAGATTTAACTAAGACCCAGAACCACTTAACATAATCCCCTTGACTTCACGTTAATACCTGAATAATTTGTGATACCAACAACCAGGAAATAAAATCTCAAAGTAGAACGAAAAAAGATGCTGAGATGATGGAGACGTCAGAACTATTTGAGAAGGAAGCTAAAGCTGCTATCCTAACAGTGCTTCAATGAGCACCTACAAACATGCTCGAAACTGATGTCAAGAGACTCAGTGAAAACACAGAAAGTCTCACCAAATACAGAGAATATATCTTAAAAAGAACAAAATGGAAATTTAGAACTAAAAAAAATATATATATATAATGTGTGGGTTCAACAGCAAAATGAAAGGGACAGATGAAAGAATCAATAAACTTGGAAATAAAACAATAGAAAATATCCAATATGAAAGCAAAGATAAAACCAGACAGAAGAAAATGAACAAAGCTTCAGAAATCTATGGAGCTATAACAAAAGAACTAATATTTTTGTCATTGGAGTTCTGGAAGAGAAGGAGAAGGGATAGGCTAAAAAAAAAAAAAGAGTACTTGAATAAATAATAGCTGCAAATTTCTCAATTTGTCAAGAACCATAAACCTACAGATCCAAGAAGCTCAGTAATCCCAAAGAGGATAAACTTGAAGAAATCCACACCAAGAAACATCATAGTCTAACTTCTAAACACCAGTGACTAAAACACTACAAAATCTTGAAAGTCGCAAGAGGGAAATGTCACCTTCCCTATAGGAAAAAGACAAATCCAAAAAAAAACAAAAAACAAAAAACAAAAAACAAAAAAAAAGGAAAAAGACAAATCCAATAACAGCATATTTCTCATCAGAAGCCATGGAGGCCACAAGAAAGTGGCACTGGAGTTTTTAAATGCTGAAGGAAATGAACTGTCAACCAAGAATTTTATTGCCAGTGAAAACAAGAGATGAAGAAGAAACCAAGATATTCTCAGATGAAGGAAAACTAAGAGATTCTGTTGCCATCACAACTACCCTAAAACAATGGCCACTGGAAGTTCTCTTAAAAAGAAAGAAAACATAAAAAAGAGATCTTGGAATATCAGGAAGGAAAACGGAACTCTGCAAGAAAAAGTTGTCATAAATACAACAGACTTTCCTTCTCTTGAGTTTTCTAAATGATGTTTGATGGTTGAAGCAAACATAATGCTCTGTAATGTGATTCTAAGAATATGTGGAAAATATTTAGGACAATTGCATTATAAACAGAAGGCGGCAAAGGAATGTAAACTGAGGTAGAATTTCTGTATGTCACTCAAACTGGAGATCTGACAACATCAGTAGACTGTGGTAAATTATGTATATATAATGCAATGCCAAAGGCAATCATTGAAAAAGTGATACAAAGAGATACACTTAAAAACACTATAAGTCAAAATAAAATACTAAAAAATGTTCAGGTAACCTACAGAAAAATAGGAAAAATTAAAGAAAAAACCAGAGAATAGAAAACAACAAAAAATAATAAACTAGAAGAGGTAATTTCTAGCATATAAAAATTATATTAAGTGTAAATTATCTAAAAACACAAATAAAGACTGACACTGACGGAGTGGATTTAAAAGTTTGACCCAATTCTATGCTGTCTATAGGAAACGAACTTCACACATAACAGTACAAAAGGTGAGAGTAAAAGAGGCAAAAATACATATCATGCTAACAACACTAACTGAAGAAAGCAGAAATGGCTAGATTACTATCAAACCACATTTCAGAACATAGAAAATTAGCAGGGACATAGAGGTACATTATAAAATGATTTTTTAAAAAAAAGTAAATCCACCAAGAAGACATAGCAATCACCAGTATATGTAGACTAAACAATAGAGCTATAAAATATATGAAGAAAAAACTGTGAACAGTGAAAGGAGAATTCAGCAAATCTACAATAATAATTGAAGACATAAATACTCCTTTCTCAACAATCTCTAGAACAACTAGGCAGGAAATCAGCAAGGATACAGAAGAAATCAACAATACGATCAACCAATATTTATAAACAATATTTATAAAACACTCCACCCAACAGCAGAAGTTGGTTGCAGTGTCAATGGAACATATACCAAGAGGACCAGAGCCTGAGTCATAAGAGAAATCTCAACAAATTTAAAAGAATGGAAATCATACAGTGTCCTCTGACCATAATGGAATCAAACTAGAAAGCAGAAACAGAAAATTAATAGGAAAATCTCTAAACACAGGTAATTAAATAAAAGGCTTCTAAATAATTGCTGGATCATAGAGGAAGTCTTTAGGAGAAAAAAAATAAATTGAGCTAAATGAAAATAAAAATACAACATATCAAAATTTGTGGGACACAGCTAAAGCAGTCCTGAGAGGAACATTTATAGCAATAAATACTTACATTTGCAAAGAAGACAACTCATTAAAAATCTAGGCTACCAAGTCTATAGCCTAAAAAAGAAAAAAGAAAAAGAAAAGAAAGAAACCCAAGCAAGCAGAAGAAAGGAAATAATAAAGGTAAGAGCAAAAATCAATACAGTTAAAAATAGAAAAATAATAGGGAAAAAAACCAATGAATCCTGGTTCTTTAAAAAGATCAGTAAAGTTGACAAATCTGTATGACAGACAAATAATTAAATCAGAGAGAAGACGCAAATTACCAATATCAGGTCATAAAAGGGGAGATTTCGTTTCAGACTCTGCAGACATCAAAAGGATAATAAAGTGATACACTGAAGGACTCTATACATAAATCTGACCACTTAGAAGAAATGGACTAATTCCTTGAGAAGCACAAACTGTCACCACTCACAATTCAAAACAAATCACTCCAATATCCCTATAACCTTTAAGAAAATTGAATTCATAATTTTAAAACTCCCAAAAAAGAAATCTTTAAAAAAAAAAAAAAAAAAAGCCCAGATGACTTTACTGGAGATTTCCACCAAATATTTGAAGAACTAACACCAGTTCTACCCAATCACTTCCAGAAAACAGAAAAGGATGGAATACTTTTCAATTCATTTTATGAAGCTAGTATCCGATACCAAAACCACACAAATGTTCAAAAAAATAAAGA
Organism: Canis lupus baileyi; assembly: GCF_048164855.1. Classification (NCBI taxonomy): domain Eukaryota; kingdom Metazoa; phylum Chordata; class Mammalia; order Carnivora; family Canidae; genus Canis; species Canis lupus. The sequence goes on from NC_132849.1 coordinate 11,494,523, forward strand.
AAATAAGAGATCAATATCCTGCGTGTATACAGAAGCAAAAATTCTTAACAAAATACAGCAAACAGAATTCAGCCATATATAAAGAGGTTATACCATCCAGAGAGGCAAAGCTGGTTCAATATTCAAAGTCAATCCAGACAATCCACCGTAGTAGAAAGGAAAAAAAAAAAATCACATGATCATTGCAACTGATGTAGAAAATTGCAAGTTGATTTATTTGACAAAATTCAGTTCCTATTTAAAATTTAAAAAATTTGGAATTGGGGATTTTCTCAAATGAATAAAGAACTTTTACAAAACCTACAGGCAACATTGTACTTAACAGTGAAAGACTGAATGAAGCTTCCCTCTGGCTGGAAACACACATGGAATGTCAGTTCTCACAATCAACACAGTGTTGGAGGTTCTAGCTGGAGCAATATGGCAAATAATGAAATTAAAGGCATACAGATTGGAAAGGGAGATTTTTGACGTGATTATCTAGAAAATCTAGTGAGTTCAGCTATAAGATTGACATGTAAAAATCAATATGTCTATATATTAGCAATGAACATGTGCACATCAAAATTTAAAACACAATACCATTTACCAAGACTCCAAAAAAGAAAATATTTAGGTGTAAATCTAACAAAACATGTATGTACAGGACTTAGATGCTAAAGACTAAAAACACTGAAATCAAAGAATCTCTAATCATTATTATCATTAACACATACAGTGCTCACAGCATAGCAAAGATGCCAGTTCTCCTCTAATTGATGTATAGTTTTAATGCAACTCATATCAAAATCCCAAAAAGATTTTTTGAAGATATAGAAAAAATTATTCTAAAATTCATATGGAATGCCCAAAGAACTATAATTGCTAAAACAATTTTGAAAGAATAAAAGGGAATAAATCTACTCGATTCCAGAACTTACTATGTAAGTAAAGTAATACAATTAAACTGAGATGAATCTGTAGAGAATCATGCTGAATAAGAAAATCCAATCCCCAAAGACTACACACAACATGATTCCATTGTTATAACATTCTGAAATGACACAGTTAAAGTACAGGAGAACAGGTTAGTGGTTACCAGGGATGTGGAATGAGTAGGGAAGGGAAGTGGTTGTTGCTAAACGCATGCAAACACTCACACATACCCCCATGAGGGACCCTTGTGGTGATGGAAATGTTCTGCGTCTTAGCCATATCAATGTCATTATTCTAGCTGTGATATTATCCTATGATTTTGCAAGATACCATTGAGAGAAACTGCATAGAGGTTCACAAAATTTTTCCTGCAACTGCATGTAAATCTACAATCATCTCAAAAACTTTTGTTTTGAAAAAAGGACACAAAAGTCAGCTTGAAGAAGTTCCTAATGATAACCTGGGGTAATTTGGGTAATTTGGGCACCAAAATAATAAATGTAAGAAATTATAAGTAATTGAAAAGACCAGAAATCTCTAAGTACATACTAGTGATAGATATATAGGTAGGTAAGTAGGTAGGTAGGTAGGTAGATAGATATAGATAGGCAGGTATACAAACAGATGAGGGAGAAAAATGGGCTTTTGCTTACAGCTGAAAGCAGAATGCCATGGAAATCTTAAAAACAAAACAGAACAAAACAACCAAGCTTATAGATACAGAGAACAGACTGGTGGTGGCTGAGGCAGGGGCTGGGAGCCAGTAAAATGGGTAAGGGAGTTCAAAGGACACAAATTTCCAGTTATAAAAAAATAAATCCTGGGAATGTAATGTGCAGCATAGTGAGTATAGTTAATAATATTGTAATCGCATATTCAAAATATGCTAAAATGCTAAGAGAGTACATCTTAAAAGCTCTCATCACAAGAAAAAAAATGTAACTATATATGGTGGTGAATGTTAACTAGACCTACAGTGATCATTTCCTGCAGTGCATTCAAACATGAAACATATTGTATACCTGAAAGTGATACAATGTTATAGGTCAATTACACCTCAAAAAAAAAAAAAAAAAAAAAGGCAGAATGCCAATTGGTAAATACGGAGAAGTGCTAGAGTAAAGAAATCATTTTGCAACCATCATAATCTAGTTTGGCTTACAAAAGAATCATCCAAAGATGCTATATTTGGAGCAGGGAGATTCTGATAAGGAATAAAAACTTTGCATAATCTTAAAGTGATTCTCCGTAGATTACTTATTCCTTAAATGAAAAGGATATTAACTGTACAAGAGAGAAATCAAGCAATTCCTGGAGTGGATGATCAAAATTATCACCGAAAAGGGGCAGATGGGATAGTGTATGCCCAGATGTGATCCAGAAGGACACAACGTTACTTATTACTATTCTGACTTCAGATACACAACCTTAATGAGAAATTATCAGACCCAAAATGAAGAACATTCTTGTTTTTAAAAAGAGAGGGGTTATGTACTCTTCAAAGGTATTAGTGTCATAAAAGGGAAAAAGCTGAAGGTAAGAAGACCCAAGGAGTCATGACAATTAAATGTAACATGTGACCCTAAAATGGAATTGAGTACAGGATGGGGAATCAATGCTATTGAAGATTGTATTGGGTCAAGTGACAAAACTGGGTACAGGTGGTCTATACCTGTTGAGAGAGCCTGGCGTGTGACTCAATCCTGGGTCTCCAGGATCACACACCCTGGGCTGAAGGCAACGCTAAACCACCGAGTCACTCGGGTTGCCCCTATTTAACTATAGAATCAATGCTAAATATCTTCAAGTTGATTACTATGGTTATAGAAGAAAATGCCCTTATTTTCAGGAAATACATGCTGAAGTATTTGGGCATAAAAGAACAACAGTACTGTATATGGAACTTTCAAAAGGCTTTAAAAAATTGAGATGGTGGGGCACCTGGGTGGCTCAGTGGTTGAGCATCTGCCTTTGGCTCAGGTCGTGATCCCAGGATTCTGGGATCGAGTTCCGCATCCCGGGATTGAATCCTGCATAGGGCTCCCCGCAGGGAGCCTGCTTCTCCTCTCCCTGTGTCTCTGCCTCTCTCTGTGCATCTCTCAGGAATAAATAAAAAAAATCTTTTTTAAAAATTGAGATGGTAATGATAAATGAAATTATAGGATATAAGGGTATTCTCTGTATGAGTCTTAAAAATTCCATTACTTTGAAATTACTTCAAATTTTAAAAAAATTAACTTCTTTGGCTACTATTACCTATCAAAAGGAACTAGGAAATGTGCATACCAACTTGGATTGGATAGGTTCCCAAAACGTACAATAATTAAGAGCACAGGCCCCTGAGTTAAGACATATCTGGGTTCAAATCTAACTTTGCCCCTATAAGCTGACCTGACCTCAAGAAGTCTCCATTTCTTCATCTGTAAAATGGGGAAAATAATGTTATCTCATAAAATCATTTTGAAAGTTAACTAGGTACTATGCTATATGTTGGCAAACTGAGCTCCAATAAAAAGATATACAAAAAAAATGAATAAAAAATAAATAAAATAAATAAATAATACAAAACAAATGAGTTCAGTACTATAAACTATCACAATGCCTGGCATGGAGTCACCATTCCACAATGTCACTTGCTATTTCAATAGATTATCAGTGGTGGTACTTGGTTAGTACTTATGATGATGGTAGTTGTTCCAATAGGCCCAGAGATAAAAAGATAACCAAATCATGGTTTCTGACCTCAAAGGACTTAAAAAATAGAGTTGAACCACAAACTAATGTAACATGAGTGCAAATAAGACATTAGTGGGGTGGAAACAAGCATATTTACTTCTTCAGGGGAGTAGGTTGGGAAGGACTTTCCAGGGAAGAAGACAGTCAAGGTGAGCCATAGAAGGTAGGTTAGTGTTTCACCAGGTGGACACAAGGGTGAGGTGAGGGCATGCCAAGGTTAGTCACCTACCAAGATGACTGGTGGGCCAAGTGCTCAGGGCCTGTGTGGGACAGAGGTAGCAGAGGGAAGTACAGATAGGGCTGGACCAAGCTGTGGAGGGTAAAGGGTCTTGAATGCGCCACCTGGTATGGAATGGGTTTCACAGCTTCCTGTGTCCAGTGGGAGAATCACTGGAGGTCTTGAGTGTGGGGCGACATGACTGGACTGTTGTCAAATAGAAATATACCACCTGGGCAGTCGCTCGAAAAATCAATCCAGTAATTATTCCTTCGAATGGAAACTCTTAAGAAAGCCAGGCAAAAACTGCCTTCATGTCTCTTGTTTGCAGCACGTCCCACTCAAACGGTGATAATGAAAATAATCAACAATAGGTAAGACAGCTGATGCCATGGTGCAGGCACACACACACAAGACGCACATGCACACAGAGAAGAGGGTGGACATCTGGCAAGCCCTCTGGTAGCCCTCAGGGGAGCAGCCAAATGGATATGGGGGGAGCTAACTAGCATGGCAGTCCACACTAACTGCTGGAGAGGGTTGTGGAGGCCCCCTGCACACCAGGCATCAATCTCATAGTTACTGGCTCCCTGATTCCAAGGCCTGGGCCCTGGTGGCAGCAGGCAAACGGGCAGCTTGTTGGAAGCATGCAAAGAACTGGGTATTTCCAACTTTTTAACAACCAATACACATGCTTGCCACCTGAGCAAGAGCCCTGACCCTCTTAGCCCAAGGTTTTTCTTTACCAGATGATCTATCTTCAGCTTGTTTTACCTCAGGCTGCCTCAGCATGCACCGTCCTTACCTTTTACCTCAGGCTGCCTCAGCAGGCACTTCCTCAGCAGAACCATCTCGACCACAAAGCCTCCCCTGAACATAAAGCCTCCTGCCCCCACGAGGCCATGCCATGTGCATCCTGTGCTGTACCATCCCCGGGCCCCACGTGGCCTCCACACGGGACTGGCCCAACACACAGGGCTGCAGGTGTTGTACATGGCCATAGCATCTCCCTCTTGTTAACTTGGGGGTAGGTAAGGGAAAAAAATATGCAAGTTTGCATTCACTTTTTCAAGGGAACTATAAGGGGCATGCGGCTCGGCTGGAGTTGGCGTCTTCATCTCACCAGTTTGGTAAGGCCCGAAGGAAAGAGGATGTTCTCACAGGACATCCTCCTTGAACTCTCAAAGTCACTAGACAGCATCTGAAGATGTGGCTGACATCTGAAGCACCAGCACAGGGGATCCCTGGGTGGCGCAGCGGTTTGGCGCCTGCCTTTGGCCCAGGGCGCGATCCTGGAGACCAGGGATCGAATCCCACGTCGGGCTCCCGGTGCATGGAGCCTGCTTCTCCCTCTGCCTATGTCTCTGCCTCTCTCTCTCTCTGTAACTATCATAAATAATAAATAAAAAATTAAAAAAAAAAATGAAGCACCAGCACAGGAAACAGTTCCGTGTGGACGGGGAGAAGCGCTCCTCTGGCCGTCAGAAGGGCCTGCCTTTGTTTTGCCCTCCCCCCCAAGGACCCCCTCTGCTGTTACCTCGGAGGCAATGGACGTGAAGCTGCTGCTGAAGTGCACGTGCTTGCGGACCTCGCTGCCGTTGGCAGTCAGCAGCCAGTGCCCCAGGGCGCGGTCGTCACCTGCCGACAGGTTGCTGTGGCTCTGGTTGGGCAGGAGCTCGGCCAGGTCCCAGCGGTACGACGGCGTGGCCCCCACCAGCGCGATCAGGATGGCCTCCGTGGCCACATAGAGCTGAAGGAGCAAACACACAGAGCCATCGCCACTGGAATCACAATCAGCAGGCTTGCGGGCCTCACGAGGCCAGCCTCCCGCCTTTTGTGTTTCTAGGAGCTACAGAAATGAGACGGGTCAGAAGCGAAGGAGAGAAACATGAAAAGGAAGCTTCCCAATCTACCACCGACAGAGTCATCAGTGATCTTACTTGTAAAGCACCCTAGGCTTTTTCGGGGCGGCGGGGGGAATTTTCTTCTACATTCGAGATACCTCTGATGCTCAGGAAACAGCACACAGCTGGTTCAACCCTGGAGAAGGTGTGTGTGGGGGGATACTACTGGCTCTGGTTTGCAAGACTGACATTCCAGCTATTTCCCCTCAACGCTATACCCTCCTTTCAGGTAAGCAGGCACAAGAGCCCAAGAGTATCTTGGCTTTGACTTCACAATCTAAACAAAACCAACTGTGACATAAATGTCTTAGAAAACAGCATATACGTAGAGAAAAAATATATATATATACATACACATATATATATATACACACATATATATATACATAGCAAAGGAATATATAGAGTATATGCATATAGAGAAGAGAGTATATACAATGTATATATAGAGAACATAAGAGTATACAGAGTATAAACAGAAAAAAAACACATAGAGACAGCATATACACAGATAGATAGATTATATATATAAGGAGAGTGAGCACCAACGAAAATACTTTATTAAAGCAGATAATCATAATATGTACTTGAGTAGGTATTATTTTATTTTATTTTTAAAGATTTTATTTATTTATAAGAGACACACAGAAAGAGGCAGAGACACAGGCCGGGGGAGAAGCAGGCTCCATGCAGGGAGCCCGATGTGGGACTCGATCCTAGACCCTAGGATCCCTCCCTGCGACAAAGGCAGACGCTCAACCACTGAGCCATCCAGGCGTCCTGATTAGGTACTATTTTAAAAACAGTATACAACTTACAAAATGTAAAGAAATTCAAAATCCCAGTAATGGATACTCACTTTATAACCCTTAGCTCTACTTAATCATTGTTCAATCTAAACATTGTTGCACTCCCACAGCAAAAAAAAAAAAAAAAATCATTCACAAAATTTTATTAAGCACATATGCCACTTGCTTCTGATTGTTCTGGGCCTGATAGTGATTCACAATTGGGTTTATAAGCTGTTGAGCCCTCTGCAGCCTTTTTATGCCAGGAATTTCCATTTATATTAGCTCTCATTGTTGGATGATGATTTCAAGCTGCAGATGAATTAGGATAACACAGAATTTGTCTGTTCCAGTGCAAATTATTTCACTAAATGATATAATCTTATTTTTAGAAATTATCCCTATTAACCACAAACCTGGTATCTTAAAATACCTTTAAGCAGATAAGTGTTTCCAAAATACAAAGCTGTGATTTCTCCACAGCATACAGTAACAGCCCCACTGGATGGATGCACTGACTGAGGAACAAAGAGTTGGCGACTTGCCAACAGCTTCAACAGTCCCCCCACCCCCCACTATCAGTGAACCTAGAGCCTCTTCCACCACACTCCATAGGGGCATACTCAGTTGTTGGGTGGATAAGCTAAAACACCAAAGGCAAAATGATTTATCACAGGCAGATGACAGAATTACTGTCAAAGAAAGAGAAAAGAAAAAAAAAAAAAAAGAAAGAGAAAAGAAGTCGTGACATTGTATGTGTCAGAGCAGAAAGCTAATGTAAAACCCAAGGTGTGTGATTCTTGCATTCAGGGAAAGGCTGCGAGGATGTAAGGCAGCCCCCTGTCTATTTTGAGGAGAATGATGGTGGGCCTCTCGAGGGTCAGTCTGCGTGGGTGATTTATTGTAGAATACAAAGGAAATCGCGTTTCTGGATTTATATTGCTTCCTGGCCTCCATTTGCATACTATCAAGGAAGTTTTAGAACAGGAGGCAGTTTATAAAAATAAAAACCTTAATAATTACAAGCACAGATAGCACACTTAGCAGCCACTAGAATTGCAAAGCCGTTTGCATGGTTTTAGTAACTTCCCCTCCTTCTTACAATCTGCTGAACTTAACTGATGGGTAAAGAAGTGAAAAATTATGGGGCAAGGGAATGCTGGAGATGAGGCAAAACACATGCTCAAAACACAGCCTTCAATCAGGCAAAACAAACTAGCTCTATTTTCTCTCTAAATATGCTGTTTTCTGCTTTTGTTCCTACCATTCACTTCACCTGGAAAGTACTTTGCAGGGTCCAGCAGAGTCTCTGAACCTTTCCCTTCCTCCCAGATGCGACTCAGCAGCACTTCCTCTCACCCACCCTTCTCTCCGACCCTCCAGAAGCCCTCTCCTGCTTCTGCTCACCCCTCAAAAGCACCATCCTAGACTTTTCTTAGAGACATATCCTTTCCTTTACTCCATTATATTTATGTGTTTGCTCATCTTATTTTTTCCTACTGGAACATTCTGTCCCTGAGGACAGGATCTTTGTATGATCCAGCCCTGGGCTTCCAAAGCAAACACTTCACCTTCTAGATACATGATAGCACACACTAAACAAGTGAATGAATGAATAAATGACCAGGATGTAATGCTAATAACAAAAGCAAACATTTCTTTAATGCTAGTTATGTGCTAGGCATTGTTCAAAGTACTTGCTGGAAATATGTTAACACATCATATTTTTATCTGGATTGTTCTAAGATAAGCAATAGTCTAGGGAAGAGAAGAAATGCTCAAAGGGTCCTCTAATCTGAGGTGTGTTTCTTCATGGAAAATACCATTCTCAGCAATAGCTACAATGTGTAGAAAGTAGGTCTGAGGGACATCTGGGTGGTTCAGTGGTTGGGCGTCTGCCTTTGGCTCATGGCATGATCCCAGGGTCCTGGGATCAAGTTCCACATCAGCCTCCCCGCGTGGAACCTGCTTCTCCCTCTGCCTGTGTCTCTGCCTTTCTCTGTGTCTCCCATGAATAAATAAATAAAATCTTAAAAAAAAAAAAAAAGAAAGAAAGAAAGAAAGAAAGAAAGAAAGAAAGAAAGAAAGAAAGAAAGAAAGAAAGAAGGTCTGAAAATACATGCATCCCAATGTTTATAGCAGCACTATCTACATTAGCCAAACTATGGAAGCAGGCAGGTATCCACTGACTGACAAATGGATAAAGATGTGAGATACATACACACACAGGCACACAATGGAGTATTACTTAGCCATAAAATAGGATGGACATGGACAGAGCCAGAAAGCACATGCTAAGCAAAATAAATCAGAGAAAGAAAGACAAATACCATACGACGTTATTTCCTATGTGGAATTTTTGTTTTGTTTTGTTTTGTTTTAATGATAGGCACACAGTGAGAGAGAGAGAGAGGCAGAGACACAGGCAGAGGGAGAAGCAGGCTCCATGCACCGGGAGCCCGACGTGGGATTCGATCCCGGGTCTCCAGGATCACGCCCTGGGCCAAAGGCAGGTGTTAAACCGCTGTGCCACCCAGGGATCCCCTCCTATGTGGAATTTAAGAAAGAAAACAAATGAGCAAAGAAAAAAAAAGAGGGAGACAAACAAGAAACAGACTCAACTGCAGAGAACACAAGGACAGTCAACAGAGGGGGGGATCCCTGGGTGGCGCAGCGGTTTGGCGCCTGCCTTTGGCCCGGGGCACGATCCTGGAGACCCAGGATCGAATCCCACGTCGGGCTCCCTGCATGGAGCCTGCTTCTCCCTCTACCTGTGTCTCTGCCTCTCTGTCTCTCTCTGTGTAACTATCATGAATAAATAAATAAAATCTTTAAAAAAAAATATTAACAGAGGGAAGGGCGGGGTGAAACAGATGATGGGGATTTCCAAGGGAACCTGCTGTGACGAGCACTGGGAGATGTAAAAAAAAAAAAGTGTTGAATCGCTGTATTGTACACCTGAAACTGATATAACACTGTATGTTAACTCTGGTGGAATTACAATTTTAAATTTAAAAATTAAAAAAAAGAAAGCAGTTCAGAAACAAAGAGGTGGTGCTGATCCATACTCGAATTCACAGAAGGGAGCAATGAAACCTAATCAGTATTATTCATAGCAACCTGTAGCCTCAGTGAGCACTTCGACCTTCTCATCTTCTCTGCCCTCCTTCCACCCCTCACAATGTTCCCAGGGCCCACCCCACCCTCATGCACACCCCCACACACACCCACACACCCACCCACACACACACACACACACACACACACACACTTTTCTCCCCAGAGTCCAAATACTCTCTCCATCATGTCTCTGCTATTACCAGTTACCACGCACACCCTCACCCACATATTCTTGTCTAATGACCACATCCATCAGCAGATGGGCCTTAAAGCCACAATCAGAAACCACCACCCGCGCTCCTTCGGAGTGAGGCCAACAACATCGCAAAGAGACCATTATCTTCTTCAACACTACCTCCAGGAAAGAACAAGTGCCACAGATGGCTACATTTTTCCCCCCTCTCAATATCATTATAATAAGAAAAGTGACAAAAATGCACTAGGGAACTGAAATTTTTGAAGTTGCAGAAAGTGAAGGTTTCAAAAATGATTTTATGTCTATGGCATTATAATGTAATGCTCCGGAAACCAAAAATGCCCCCCATAAATTATCTCATCACAATACCTTGTGCTGTGAAGTCATGGTAAGTATGACGCTGATGTTTTCAGTAGGAAAAATGGGCAACAGAACAATTAGGTGAATCATCCAAGGTCATGTAGAATAATAGCAAAACCAGGATGAGAATGGGAGTCACCAGACTTCAAGGCCAGAGATTCCCTCAGAGAAAGGGAAAAAAAAAAAAAAAAAAAAACGGGAAAAAACAAAGATGACTTTATTGTCATTACTGTTGGGTCTTTTCTGCACCACTTCCGACTCAGTTATGTAATTGACTCAACCAGTAGCATTACATGAGCACAACAGGAACTACAGGACCAAGCGCCCAGGGCCCAGCACAAATTGGGTATTCAATAAATATTTGTTGGGTGACTTACCAATACCACTGTTTTTTAAATTTAAAATATTTAATTATTGGGGCACCTGAGTGGCTCAGTGGGCTAAGAGTCTGCCTTTGGCTCAGGCCATGATCCTGGGGTCCTGGGATCAAGCCCTGAGTTGGGCTCCCTGCTCATGGGAGAGCCTGCTGCTCCCCCAGCTAGCGCTCACATACACATGTGCTCTGTCAAATAAATAAAATCTTTAAAAAATATATTCAGTTATTGCCTCTGAATTAGTGATGTCTCAAGTCCTGCTTCTTCCTGACTCTAATTCATCCACGTAATGCCATCAGATTGGTCTCCCTGAGATGCTCCTCATGAAGCTCTTCTGGCCAAAACCTATTAATGGGTAAGTGACAAATGCTCTAACATTCCAGATCTCCACTGTATGATCCAACTGCCACCCAATCTGCATTCAAGCTTTCTGTCCTAGCCTACTTAAATCCCCAAATGTGACTTTTCATCACGTGGTATAAAAAGCACGTGGAATCTCTATTCCTCAGAACCTCAGCTCTAGTAAACTTACAGCAAATCAAAACCTCTCCAAACTTCATGTTTTCTTTCAGTGAGATTGAATGCTAGTAGTCCACCTCTTGATCTAATTCATTGGGATCTAATTAACCTATTCAGAGTGTCAAATGGGATGTTTCTTCACCCAACCATAAACTGTACAGCCCCTTACAAGTGGTATCTATCAGCACTTCCCAAACTTTTCTGATCCCACAGCCTGGGGGAGACCCAGTGCCACATCTCTAGCAAGTTCTCATGAGTGCAAGGCTGCTGGTCTGGACCACACTTTGTGTGGGCAAGGGTACAGGCCACTCTCTCTTCTCCATGTTTTTTTCCAATTTTATGGTTTTCCATCTGAAATGACCTTCCCATTTCTCTTTAAACCCAAGCTCCAAAGTTCAGCTTAAGCTCAGTCCCTCTGAAGTCTTCAACAAGCCACTCCTGACGACACCAATGGCTCCCTTCTTAATTTCCAAAGCATCCATTGGGTGGCTGCACTATTTACGGGGGGAAATATTATTCTGCACATTGTAGATATAGTGAAATTCTAATTTGTTAATGATTTCTCATATCTTAAAGGAAAGAAACCCTAACTTACATTTCTCTATCCTTCCAAGTTAACCCACTGTATACATAAGAGCCTAGGATACATTTTGTTAACTACTTCCTTACAGAATGGTGTAGGGGGAAAAACAGATGATGATGGATGACAATCTAGTAATTCCAGGACCTAATCCTGGTTCCAACCACTAATTAAGACTTTGGACAAATTAAGCATTTGGGTAAACAGTGATTTAATCTGCATCTGTTTTTCCCTCCCTCTCAATCTTTTCTCTCAAATAAAATGGGAATACCATCACCTGACCATCTTCCTTCTGTTACTTCTGCTTCATTCTTAAAAAATTGTAGTGAGTACCAACACTTTACAACACATTATATTATGAGCCTCAGGTGATAACAAGGATGGCTAGGAAACAATTACTTCCTTCTAGGCAAATACATTCAACTGAGGACAACAAATATGCACAAAGCCGCAAACACAAGGCCGATTTTGACAAACGCGGTATTAGCCATGGTAGAAATGAGGTTAATGAGAACACAAAGAAAGTGAAAGGGAATTCCAACTGGGAGAATAAAGAAAAGCTTGCTTGACACCCAAGCTAGGAAGTAAAAGACTTGTAAGGGGTTATTAGGCCAAAAAACCCCCAAAAAACAAAAAAGACAATCGGAGTCAGGAAAGCAAAGAATGTATTTTTAGTGTTCTCTGAAGTATTACAGGGTTCACTCAGTTTTTCCCAAATTTCAGTCATCTGGTTATCTGGTTATCTGGTTTTATGTACCCATTTTCTCTTTTCTATTATTTACTTAACAGTCTTTTAATTTTATTTAAATTCCAGTTAGTTGGGGCACCTGGGTAGCTCAGTTGGTAGCTGTCTTTGGATCAGGGCATGATCCCAGGGTCCTGGGATAGAGTCCCACATTGGGCTCCCTGCTCAGCGGGAAATCTGCTTTTCCCTCTCCCCCATTTGTGTTCTTCTCTCTCAAATAAATAAATAAAATCTTAAAAAAAATAAATTCCAGTCAGTTAACATACAGTGTAATATTAGTTTCAGGTGTATAATATAGGGATTCTACATTTCCATACATTACTCAGTACTTACCCTGACAAGTGCACTCCTTAATCCCCATCACCTATTTCACCCACACCCCATCCTCTCCCCTCTGGTAACCATCAATGTGTTCTTTAGAGTTTAGTGTCTCTTTCTTGGTTTGCCTCTCTTTTTTTCCCTTTGCTCATTTGTTTTGTTTCTTAAATTTCACGAGTGAAATTATATGGTATTTGTCTTTCTCTTACTGATTTATTTTGCTTAACATAATACTCTCCAGCTCCATTCATGTCATTGCAAATTATTAGATTTCATTTTTATGGGTAATATTCCATTGTGTGTATACACACACACACACACACACACACACCACATCTTCTTTATACAGTCATCAATTGATGGACACCTGGTTGTTTCTATGATTTGGCTAATGTAGATAATGCTGCTATAAACATTGGGGGGCTGTGTCCTTTTGAATTAGCATGTTTGTATCCTTCAGGAAAATACCTGGTAGTGCGATTGCTGGATTGTAGGGTAGTTCCAATTTCAAATTTTTGAGGAAACTCCATACTGTTCTCCAGAATGGCTACACCAGTAGCATTCCCACCAACAGTGCAAGAGGGTTCCCCTTTCTCCATATCCCTGCCAACACCTGTTATTACTTGTGTTGTTGATTTTAGCTATTCTGACAGTTGTGAGGTACTATCTCATTGTGGTTTTGATTTGCATTTCCCTGATGAGCAGTGATATTGAACATCTTTTCATGTGTCTGTTGGCCATCTGTAAGTTTTCTTTGGAAAAATGTCTATTCATGTCTTCTGCCCATTTTTTTTAAATGATTTTATTTATTTATTCATGAGAGATACACAGAGAGAAAGAGGCAAAGACACAGGCAGAGGGAGAAGCCAGCCCCATGCAGGGAGCCCGACGTGGGACTCGATCCTGGGTCTCCAGGATCACGCCTGGGCCAAAGGTAGGCGCTAAACTGCTGAGCCACACAGGCTGCAATTTTGCCCATTTTTAAATTGTATTATTCATTTTCGGGGTGTTGAGTTTTAGAAGTTTTTAATATATTTTGGATACTAAGCCTTTAGCAGATATGTCATTTATAAATTCAATTAAAATTTTTTAACTTAAGCAAATTTGCAGAGAAATACAATTTTATACCAATAGAGATATGACCAGTCAAATAGAACTACAAAAATAAACACCATGTCATAATCCCAAGTGTTGCCTAGTATGTTTTTATGTAAGGTAGGACACAAGAGGGTCACCTGGGTGGCTCAGTCAGTTAAGTATCTGCCTTTGGCTCGGGTCATTTCAGGGTCCTGGGATTGAGCCCCCCATGGGCCTCCCTGCTCAGCAGGGAGCCTGTTTCTCCTTCTCCCTCTGCCATTCCCCCCAACTTGTGTTCTCTGGCTCTCTTGCTCTCTCTCTCGCTTGCTCTCTCTCTCACACACAAATAAATAATCTTTAAAAAAAAAAGGTGAGCCACAAGAGGTATTTTCAAGCAAGATCTGGGGAGAGGAGTGAAAGCAAAGGAGCAGCCATTCTTGCTTTTTATGCTCAGAAGGTTGGGGCACGTGCTTCTGTGCCTCCCATACATTGCCAGTTCTTTGTTGGTTCACTTTGTTGGTGGAACAGGGCAGCTGAGCCTGCAGTTGAGCCACAATCCCCTGGACCCTCCCTCAGCATCTCTGACTCCTGGGCTAGGTGTGCATTGAGTTCCACAATGAAAGGCAGGTGCTTCATCAAGGCTGAAGGCAGTGAGAATGACACAGTTTCCAGTCAATTCTGATGGCTTCCAGGTCAGTTTCCCTTCCAGACTGCCTTCCCTGCAGACTCAAGCTCTAACATCAGACACAAAGACAGCAACTTCACAGGGACTGTTTAGCCAGCTCCCCCAATTGCATATGGTCAAATTTCTGTAATAATTCATTGACTACATGCATAATAATATATACAAATATATATGATAAACACACACATTTATATATACCCACATGTGTCCCCATCCCAGGAGTTCTGCTTCCTGCCTCTCTGGCTGAACTGTGACTGACACCACCTTGAACAAACATCATACATTAGCACTTAACAAATCTGGAAGTAGATATACGTATGTTTATGACATTATTTCCTGTATTTTGTTTGAAATGTTTCAGAACTTAAAAAAGAAGTTTTAAATGAAAAGGTAGAGTAAATAAATTAAAACCAGAATAAAGTTATTAAATTCCAACAGGGTAATGTTTTCTGCTCAGAAAGCTCAGAAAGGTCTGAGCTTTCTTTAAGCCTTACTTCTAATCCATTCCCTTTGCTCAGACAGAAATATTTGCAAATGTATTGAGAAGTGCTAACACCAAAGGAGACTTTCCTCTTAGATAAAAGACAGATTAAGGAAGAACTAAAGAGGGAATCACCTTGTCACTTTATTAGCTGATGCAATTTAATACTATTTCCATATACCCCTAAACCTACCACGCAAGCCATTCTTTGGGACATCATGTCATGTAGAAAGATAAAAGATTAGAAATGAGGAGAGGGCACTTGTGATGAGCACCGGGTGTTGTGTGTAAGTGATGAATCCCAGAATCCTACTCCAGAAACCAATGCTGCCCTGTAGGTTAACTAACAAAATTAAAAAAAAAAAAAACAAAAAACAAACCGGGATCCCTGGGTGGCTCAGCAGTTTAATGCCTGCCTTTGGCCCAGAGCATGATCCTGGAGTCCTGGGATTGAGTCCCACATCGGGCTCCCTGCATGGAGCCTGCTTCTCCCTCTGCCTGAGTCTCTGCCTCACTCTGTGTGTGTCTCTCATGAATAAATAAATAAAATCTTTAAAACAAAAAGATTAGATTAGAAATGACTAATGAAATGGAGTAATACAGAATCAAGAACAAAGGTCAGAGGATATCCCTGGAAGGAGGGTAGAGATGTCTTCTTCTTGGACGTTTGGAAAACTATAATGCTAGGTGAGCATTCAGAACAAAAATTTCAGAATAAAAATTCTGAAGTAAAAGGAAGGGGTATTTAGGAAGTTGACATTTCTATACCACCCATAAAGTTGAAAGAAAGAACATCTGGGGTGAAAGGGAGCAATGGAGTCAAGAGAAATCTGAGCTTAGGAAGTGTAGTCAACACCCAAGTAGGAGAAGACTACCGCCCAAGTGCATGGGTTTCAGAGCTGTGAAAAAGAGGAACCAACAAGCCTACATTTGCAACAAGAGAGAACGGAATAAGCAAATTATAGTACAGCCATACGTTGGAACACCACACTACAGCCATTAGAAAATATGTGGTTGTTCATTTATGAGCACAGTAAGGCATTCACAATACCACTGAGAGACAAAAATCAGATTAGGATACAAATTTACACACACAAAACGACAAATGTACACATTCGTATAATAAAAAGTCTGGAAGGCAAGCCACTGAAATGGGAGCATGTTTCATGTCTGGGTGGTCGAAGTTCTGGTGGTTTTTTTTTTTTCCTTTTTTTCTATATTTTCCCTTTTCTGTACAATCACTGTATATGACTTGATGAGCATCACATGATTCCCATAAGTGCAGACGACTGTTTCTGCCTGAATATTTGGTTAAGGAAACCAGAGACGAGATTCCTGTGTGTGTCTTGGGATTTGCTGGCTCTCCCTCCTAAGGCAGCCTCTGACTGTGTGGATGAATCAAGCTCATATTCTGCAGACCTCAAGGTGACACTGACACAATGCCAACCAACTGCCGGGCATTGGGCAACTTTAAGAAATTCTGAACTTGCAAAACAAATTAATTAGACACTCATGGTCCAGCCATTCCCCAGAGCACAGTAATGACTGAGACCTACCTACAGAGACGCCCTCAGCCATCTCACAGCAGAGGGTCACAGCATTCCAGTCTGGTGGTCTTACTGTCTTCACAATTTTAATGACGTGTGTGTGTGTGTGTGTGTGTGTGTGTGTGTGTACTGTCTTATTAAGGTAATACCTTCTGTGTCAGGGCACATGTTAAGCAGCTGTGCTGTGGGTGGCCCTGGCAGGCATGCTGCTGGGATGTGGGCGCTGCAGAGGTGTTGAGCTTTGCTTTCCAAGGCATATTCCAATTCTTGAGATGCCGGAGGCTCGAGGCTCAGAGGAGCTTCCTTAAAGCTCCTGGAGGCTCCATTTATCTCCATAACCGCCCTAGATGGAAATCTGGTCTGCAACTTCATCTGCTTTACACCAGGGGGCAGTGTCTGTCTATAGACAACAGCTTTCCTGAGGACAGACTGGGGCCAAGTGTAGCTCTGGTCTCTCTGAACTATGGTGCCCCATTCACCTAAAGTGATGGAAGAACACGAGAAAAGGGTCCCCGGTTTATCACCCCAACTCACGGCCACAGTCTGAGGGCAGAGAGTACTACATCTGAGGGTAGGGCAGCATAAAACTTGCTCAAACTAGCTGCAAACCATGGTGGATGCTCAATGTTCTTGGAGTCAGGATAGAGCAGCTCTAACTGATGCCACAAGTTTTCATCCCGGCTGAACACCTGGTGGTGCTGAGAGAGAATCACTTGAGGCACAAGGACTGGTCCTAATGACTAACACGGAGAGGTCTTCACTGATGTTTCCTGTAGGAACTTGCTTAGGGTGGAGGGGTTGGGACCACCTTAGAGCTATCTCACCAAAGGAAGTCTTTCCATGCATCTCCTGGGGAGATTAAGACACGGAGGCAGATGCAAGCCGGCAGGAGACATTTGTTGTGACAGTGCTCTATACAGAGTTTAGTAAAGCTCCCTGAACAAAACTCCCTCGACCCCAAGCTCCTAACTGTGAAATTCACTGACCGCAATTTCCAAGGCTAACTGGTTAAAGGAACAGCAATGGGAGAGTGGACGGGTATTCCCATATGGTGAATTTTCTTCTAAGTATGGACATCTTTTCTTTTTTTTTTTTAATTTTTATTTATTTGTGATAGTCACAGAGAGAGAGAGAGAATGAGGCAGAGACACAGGCAGAGGGAGAAGCAGGCTCCATGCACCGGGAGCCCGACGTGGGATTCGATCCCGGGTCTCCAGGATCGCGCCCTGGGCCAAAGGCAGGCGCCAAACCCCTGCGCCACCCAGGGATCCCTGGACATCTTTTCTAAACATTTTTGTTTTTCAAAACTTAACAGAGAAGCAAAACAAAATAAAATTCATCAACCCACCCATACAATTAACTGGTTTCTTTTATTATATTTGCTTCCAATTTTTAAAATACAGTATTACGAATACAGAGCAAATCTCGTTGATAGCCTTTCTAGTCCCAACCTGTCCCTTCATCCCCTGGAGGTAACCAACCTTTGAATTGAGCGTGGAGCCTTCCACTCCATGTGTTTATACTTCTACATTGTCCATTTACATTCATAAACCAAATGTGGGATTGTTTCCTATGTTTGTACAAATTTTTATGAAGAGCTAAGTATCACATTGTACACATCACGCTGGCTGTTTTTTTTTTTTTTCTTCATTTAACATCGTGTTTTAAAAATTCATTCCTGTGGCTATTTATAGATCTGCTTCATTTACTTCAACTGTTATATTCTATCAAATTTCTACCACATTTTAATTATCTGGTCCCTTTTTGAGAGTCATTCAGGTGGCCACTAACTTTTGTTATTACAAATGGTGCTGCAATAAACATCCTGGATATGCATGACATCCTTATGCACATGTTCAAGAGACAGCGGGATGATGTACACTAGGAGTCCAATGCTGGGTTTTAATTGTGTTAGTGCCAAATTGTTCTCTAAACTGCTAGTCCCCGCTTCTCCTCATCTTCATCACACCTGTACTGTTAGACTATTTAATGTTTGCTAATCTAATAAGTGTGAAATGATATTTCATAGTCCTTTAATACATCTGTCCCAGATGACTACCGAAGGTAAACATCTTTTCACATGTTGACTAATGCACTCTTCTCTTCTGCACACTACCTGGTCAATCATTCGACCTCCTAAAGAAGGTATTTATTGCGTAAATGACTCGAATGCACTGGATCTGATAAATAAGGTTGGGGTTATTAAGAGTTTCTATTAAAATAATGCACATCAGGACACCTGAGGACCATACATACCTCAAGCTCTGGTTCACAGTGACATCACGATTTTGCTGGTGAAACTAATGCTTGTTACAGGTTACAGGTTCTTGCTTGCTAATGGATGTTTTAGGCCCTGTGCAAATTATACTACAATCTGTGATTCGTGATCCCTAGGAAAATGAAGGAGCTGGAGTCTATAGCTTAGAACAAAGAAGTAGGATCCATTTTCACTCTGTGTCTAAAGGGATCCAAAAACAAAGAATTGTATTCCAACACTCCTCCTCCAGACAGCCTGGCAAATAAACACACACATACACAAACACCAAATAATGATGATGGTGTCAACCCTGAATCACTGTCAGGAAATAGAAACAAAGTACACAGAATAATTCATATTTAAATACCGCAAATAGCTCTTACCCAAGGGAAGGCACACATTTCTGGAGAGTGAGAATTTCACTAACTGCAAAACTGTAAACACTACCTCTTGTTCATAAGACTATTTTTACATAAGGCACTTATTTTTTCCTTTAGATTTTTGCTTATGTACTTTCAAACCACATTATCACTATTATCAGGGGCATCTGCATCATATAAAGAGAACTCTACAAAATCTATATCTGTTCCTCATGTATCTGAAAGCTGACCACTATAGAGATTTCAAAGACTGTGTTTACAAAGAGTGTGAATGTTAAGTCTCCTAGCTGAAGGAAACTGGATATTGAGGTAACTTTTGATGAGCTCCAAGATGGTATCAATAATCCGTGAAAACAGTTAATCTAAAGACCCTGAGAGTTGGCTTTGTAATGTGGTTTTGTGCTTTTGATTTTTATTTTTTGAAGATTTTATTTGTTCATGAGAGACACAGAGAAAGGCAGAGACACAGGCAGAGGGAGAAGCAGGCTCCTCAAGGGGATAGCAATGCGGGACTCGATCCTAGACCCTGAGATCACGCCCTGAGCCCAAGGCAGGTGCACAACCACTGAGCCACTCAGGCGTCCTCAGGTTTTGTTCTTTTAGTTTGAACTTGGGATATGTCTGAAGTAAAGGCAGTTAAAACCTTTAATTAAAAATAATAATAATGGCCCCGGAAGGAAATAAAGGAAAGGATATAAAACCTGCTATCTCTGTCTCTCTAGTTTTGTGTTTCTCAGCTGGGGATGGTCATTACCAAACCACAGATGCAGAAAAGGCTCCTGCTGTAGCAGAGGCTCCCTGTCTGGCTGACCCTCTCTCTGGCAATCCCATCTACAACGTGCAGGGCTCCCTGGCAGGGCTCCCTCTCCCTGGCACTGCTGCTGTGCAGGTGGTCTGTTCGTTCCTTGGGCAACGGCACACCAGGGCTTTGGGTTTTATCTCTAATTTTTTTAAGTCACCTCTATACCCAATATGGGGCTCGAACTCACAACACCAAGGTCAAGGTTCCACCAACTGAGCCAGCAAGCACTCCGGGGCTTTGGGTTTTAAAGCAAACATCAACTTCCCACCTGAGCCTACCCTGAATAGGGCTTCTTACTTTTTCCTCTGTTGGAAGAAGCAACCTCCACAAGATAATGAAAGCACCATTTTACAACTGTGTAATAAGGCTCCCAGGACTCCCACTCACAGGCCGAGCCTAGCTGAAACCATCTCCAAAAACAGACTTGGTAGAGAGATCTTTGGTGATGTCACTGTCATATCCAGGATAGCTATGGGCGACCTCAGGACCACCTGAATCATGTATCTCAATGGGGTGATTAAGTCCTCATAAACAGGTACCACTATGAAGGATTCACTTCTGTCTGGATGGACCCATCTACCCTGTTGGGATAGATACAGCTACAGGGTGCCTCCCAGCCCACACCTACAAAATAAACATCACTTATTCCCAACGTTTTTTTTTTTTTGTTTTTTTTTTTTAAGATTTTATCCATTTATTCATGAGAGACACAGAGAGAGAGACAGGCAGAGACACTGGCAGAGGGAGAAGCAGGCTTCCTGCGGGGAGCCCGATGCAAGACTCGATTCCAGGACCCCGGGATCATGCCCTGAGCCAAAGGCAGACGCTCAACCACTGAGCCACCCAGGTGCCCCCCAACACTCTTAAGATCTGATTCTTTGACTCCTAATTCTGGGAAACAAACAGGGGTAGTGGAAGGGGAGGTGGGCGGGGGGCTGGGGTGACTGGGTGATGGGCACTGAGGGGGGCACTTGATGGGATGAGCACTGGGTGATATGCTATATGTTGGCAAATTGAACTCCAATAAAAAAAATAATTTAAAATTTAAAAAAAGATCTAGTTCTTTGATGGCAAACACTGACCACATGTCAGGCAGGCATCAGTGGACAGTCAGTCACAGGCTTAGAGCTCTTTGCTACTAAACACTAACCAGGGCAGCCGGGGTGGCTCAGCGGTTTAGCACCTGCCATTAGCCGAGGGTGTGATCCTGGAGGACGGGGGTCGAGTCCCGCGTTGGGCTCCCAGCATGGAGCCTGCTTCTCCCTCTGCCTGTGTCTCTGCCTCTCTCTCTCTCTGTCTCTCATGAATAGATAAATAAAAATCTTAAAAAAAAAGATTAAAAAATTAATAAAATAAACACTAACCAACTGGGTCAATCATAAAGAAGAGTAAGCAACGGAAACAACAGGTCCTGAACTCAGATCAGTGGCTATTCCAAGGCGGCACTCCCTCAAGATAAACTTCTTCTCTGTGCGTGGATACCTGTCTAGGCCTGTAAGAAGATAACGACAGCAGGTGGAGTACAGGGATGGGAGGTGGCACTGTTCAGAAAAGGAGTCATATTTCTGGGATGCTTGGTTAGAAGAGGAAAGAAAAAGAATTTTCCCAAAGAAAACGTATTATAAATGAACATCAGGCATCACGGATACAATTCTGTTCACTCTTTTGTGATTTAGGAAATACTTTTTCCCCACATGAAAATTACATTTAAAGCTGAAACAACGAACATAAAGGAACTTCAGAATACTGCAGATTTGTGAACTAACAACTGGCTTTGCTAGAAAAAGGACTGACAACCTCTATCAGTCCATCATTCGAATAGGTTTTCTGGCTGGTGATAAAATCGGCTGAACTTGCAAATATTTTAGTGGAAAAAGTAATCAGTAAGACAGCCTGTACCCTTCCCCACCCCCATCTTCCTGTTGAGCAGTTGCCTTATGTGGGATTTAAGCAACTGGTTGGAGTGGCGGTTAGACTCATGACTTCCCTATACTTTCCCCAGGATAATTATCATTGCAGGTCATTGTACTCGTTTAACTGTCTGCCTGCCTCTCCCCCCAACCCCCCAGAAGATAAGCTTCAAGGGAAAGGGGCTTTGCTTTGTCCACCACTGTGGCCCCTGCTAAGCACATAGTAGGCACTCACTAAACAGGTGTTGAATGAAGGGGTGGTACAAGGACTCACTCACAGTAGATACCAGTAAAGAATGTGTGAATGAAGCGCCTTTAGAATATCGGGAGAAGTAACTGATGCTCAGTGACCCAGTCAGGCTGGCAAAGGAGGAGTAACTCCTGCCTGGCAAAGTCTATCTATAGTGACCTTGAGCATTCCAAAACCTACATTTCTAAGCTGGGGTGGGCAAGCAGTCTGAGAGTTCTGTGCAACCAAGAAACGATTCTATTTTATAAGCACACGTCGTAGACGGCCTTATTCAGCTTGTAAAAGTCTCAGCCCGAGGCTGGCCTCTGGGCAGAATGACCCAGCAGAACTTGCACCCGAGTGAAATAAAGCCTCTTCACGGAAAGCATCTGGCACAGGAGGCCCCCTGGAACCCAGGGAAAGACGGTGAGCGGAGACCCAGACGTGAGGGAGGCCGCTCGGGATGGGGCCGGGCTCTCCCAGGGCCCCGGATTCCAAGGTGACCGGAGCCACAGGTGAGGACAATCCCCTCCATCCCCTGGCGCATTCCCCGCGTCTCGCAGGTAACCGGGGAAATGGGCACCGTTTATCCTCCGGCTCAAAGGCTGAAGCACAGCTCCCGCGCTCCTTCCCCCCCGCGGGGTGGCGGGGTGGCGGGGGGGCACCGCCCTAGGGGGCAGGCTCGCAGGCCAGGCCCGGCGGCGACCTCGGCGACCTCGGCGACCTCGGCTCGCGCGGGGGGCGGGGGGCGGGGGGCGGGGGGCGGGGGGCTGGGGCCCCCGGGGTTGGCGCGCCTGCGGCGGGGGCGGGGGTCGGCGGGGGCGGGGCACTCACCTGCAGCAGCACCGCCAGCAGGAAGCACAAGTACATCTGGTAGATGCCCATCTCCCCCACCGCCTGGAACGCCTCCTCCACCTCCATGGCTGGCCCGGCCCGGCGGCCCCGGCTCGGCCCCGGCTCGGCCCCGGCGGCGCGGAGCGGGCGCGGGCGCGGGCGCGGGCGCGGCGGCGGGGGCGGGGGCGGGGGCCGCGGCGGGGAGGGGCGGGGAGGGGCGAGCGCGGGAAGCGGCGGGGGCGGGGCGGGGGCGGGGCGGGGGCGGGGCGCTGCTCTGCGGCCGCCGCCCGGACCGCGGGGCTTCCCGGCGGGGCGGTGGGTGCGGGCGAGGCCGGGGTGCGCGGCCTCGGGGGCGAGGGAAGCGGGCGTGCGCTCGGGCTGCGGCATCCCCGCGGATGGAGACCCGGGCCCTGCCTGGGCGGGCGCGCGGAGGCGGGGCGGCCTGGCGGCGGCTGGCGCGGGTGCCCGTTCGTACAAGTCGGGGGCCGTGCGGGAGCCTCGGGAGGAGAGCGCGGGCCGGTTCCTGCGCCGCCCTCACGGTGCTAGCTCGGTGGGGATCGCGGGGCCGCAAATCCTCGCAAAGCCGCGAGATTCATTTGCGAGCCGCAATCTGCCCGGGGGCCAAGGGCCTGCGGAGAGCGCGGGGGGCGGAGGGCGGGAGGGGAGGGCGCCCCGCGGTGGGAAGGGCCGGCGGCATCCGCGGGGCGGGCGGGGTGGAGGAAGGGGGGCCGGGCCCGGGAGCCGGTCCCCTCGTTCCCGCACCGCCTGAGCTGCCGGCCTTCCCTGGGCCAGGCCCTGACGCCGGGACCCCGCATGTTTTACTGAGGCTGCACATCTAGGACAGTGAGACAGGCCTACGGTTTCTTCTCTTCCTCCCTTCCTGCCCCCGTCTGCGTTTGGCCGTGAGCTCACGGCGGCTTCGTAGCGGGGTTGGAAGTGTCTGGTAAAACCCTCCTTGAAACCATCTGGACTGGCTTGCTGTGCAGGGTGGTCCCCTTCCTTACGGAGATAGATTGCGCATATGGTTATGACTTTCCGTTCTTAAATTACTTTTTTTGGTTTGTAATAAACTTGTTCATCTTGTTCTCTTAGGGTTTATAAAATCATGCTCTCTCTCTCTGTCTATGCCATATTTTTCATTGTTAATATTGTTTATTCTTCACTCGTACCAGTCGTGCTAGAGGTTTCTCTCTTTTTTTTTTAAAGACCCATTTTTATTTTGTGGTTTTTCTCCTGTGTTTCTTTGCTTTCTATTTTATGGATTATGTGGATTCCTCCTTACTTTTATTCCTGTGTGATTGTTTTATTAGGTACATGACTTGAAAGTTTAGCTTAATTGCTTTTCATTTTACTTTTTAAAGAATAATTACATTTCAGGCTATGCATTTCTCCTTGCTCTGTCCTACAACTTTTGTCATGTGGCTTTTGTTGCCTTTAGTTTGAAATATTCCATGACATAATGTCCTCTTTAAACCAATGAACTGTTTGTTAAGGCTTGCTTGCTTGCTTGCTTGCTTTCCTTCTCTCTTTTCCTTCTTTCTCTTTCTTTCTTTCTTTCTTTCTTTCTTTCTTTCTTTCTTTTTCTTTCTTTCTTTTTCCAAGTTAAATGTTATTGCTGTTTTTAACCATCCTTTTATTGTTGAATGGTACTTTAAATATTTAAATGCTTTGCGAACAGAGATGATATTAAATCTTGGATATTGTTTGAGGTTTCTTGGGACCAAGTATGCGGTCATTTTAGAAAAATGGACTGAATGTATAGCAAATATTCTCCATTTGTTTGGGTGTAAGGTTCTCTATATATTAGATCAAGCTTGTTAATTGTACTCAAGTAATGTTTCCACTGGATATATCAGTTTTTAATAACTGTCAGAATCTTCCAAAATGTTTATCATTATGCGGTTTTTATCACGTTCTTTTTATTTTTGTAGGTTTGTAAAATTACCAATTGAATCATTTCTTTTATCATGATAAAATACTTCTTTTCCCTTTTAATGCTTTTTGTCTTGATTTTTATTTTGTCTAATGTTAATATTGCTGCATCAGAGATTCTTTTGGTATTATTTTCCTTGTAATCTTTATTTTCATACTTTTGTGTTCATTACGTTCTAGGCATATTTATGGAAGGAGGATCTTTTTGTCCATCCAATTTGATAGTCTTTATCTTTTAACATGTGAATTAAATCCACTTATATTTATTGTGAGTGATATATTTAGAATTATTTCTACCATTTCATTTTGTTTTCTGTTTGCCATCTTTTTCCTTCTTTTCCTTTTTGGCCATCTGTTGGGCTCCAAAAGCCATTTTTATCCTGCCCATCTCTTTTTTGCTCTTTTGGGGACCTACAGATTACATTATTATTATCATTTATTATTATTATTATTATTTTGGTAGTTACTCCTATATTATTAGCATCTACATAACTACACACTCTTCTCTAATGTTCATAGGTACTTAATACACCTATTCTCTTTTCAAACTTATAGGAACCTACCTACACAAGATTCTGAAGGTATACAGAACAAGTCTCCCCGAAATGTGTCACTTCAGCATGTTGACTATTTTTAGCAGAAGGCAATAGAGGTACAGCGGACTCAAGAAACATTTTTTTCTCCTTAAATTGCCTAAAAGAATTTAGATGGGAGGCCTAACCCAGAAAAAGAATGATTACTAAGAGAGAACTTTTTTTTATCTGAAAGACTTATCTGAATGGCAAGACAAACGTAATTACCAACCATCTGCTCTTCTTACTGTCCAATGAATCACCCTTTACCTTTTACTCCAAGCCCCTTTTCCATTCCTTATTTCAGGGTAGCATATAGGTCTCAAGTGCCCCACTTGTCCTTGGATATCATATTCCCTGTATGCATTAAATTAAATGTTTTTCTCCTGTTAATCTAGCTTTGTTATTATTAAATGAGCCAAAGAACCTCGAATGGTAAGAGGAAAATGTTTTCTCCCCAACAATTCTAAGAATGCTTTATCTGAGAAAACACAGGAGGACATAAAGATGTTATATTCCAGAATATTTCATAAGGTGACTCCAGAAATTACTGATGTGGTGCTAAAACATTGGTGGAGGGCAGCCCGGGTGGCTCAGCGGTTTGGCGCCACCTTTGGTCCAGGGCGGGATTCTGGAGACCCAGGATCGAGTTCCACGTCGGGCTCCCTGCATGGAGCCTGCTTCTCCCTCTACCTGTGTCTCTGCCCCTCTCTCTCTCTCTCTGTATCTCTAATAAATAAATAAAATTTAAAAAAAAATTTTTTTAATAAAAAAATAAAACATTGGTGGAGAAAATTCATGTGAAATGTTTTATTTAAAAAACTTAACTATTGGGATGCCTGGGTGGCTCAGTTGTTGAGCATCTGTCTGCCTTTGGCTCAGGGCATGATCCCAATTCAGGGATCAAGTCCCACATCGGGCTCTGCATGGAGCCTGCTTCTCCCTCTGCCTGGGTCTCTGCCTCTCTCTGTGTCTCTCATGAATAAATAAATAAAATCTTAAAAAAAAAAAAAAAAAAAAAAAAAAGCTTAACTGTTGTTAAGGAAAATTAACCTGCACTTGGAAATAATAAGAAAGCAAGAGGAAGACTATGTATCCTTTCAATGTAGTAATGAAGCATTGTTTAACAGGCCCACCCTAGGATTATTTGATTTTTTTTAAAGATTTTATTTATTCATGAAAGACACAAAGAGGCAGAGACACAAGCAGAGGGAGAAGCAGACTCCCTGCGGGGAGCCCAATGCTGGACTGGATCCGGTACCCCAGGATCAGGCCCTGAGCAGAAGGTAGACACGGAAGGCAGATACTCAATTCCTGAGCGACCCAGGTATCCCAGGATTATTTAATTCTGTAAGAGAATTTATCTCCATTTAACTTTGTATTTACTACAAGTTGGATTCTAGATACTGTGCAGCTCCATATAAATTTGTAGATTTCTGTTCAGTGGAGATGTAAATGATTATGTTCGATAAAAAAGATAATCTATTATTTCATTACCCTATAAAACATTCATTTGTTTTGTACAAATCTAGAAATCCTATTTTAACATGCCTTTTTTTTCCCTAGAAATTACCAGTTTCTCAACTGCTCTTGGCACCAGCTTTACCATAATACTGGTTCTTTCATCAATTAAAATCTTTGACATGGGTTCATTCTCTATTGGTAAGGGAGTCCTATTTTTAACTCTTGAAAATTTTCTTTGACATCATGATGTATGGGGAATGAAAACATTATATATTCGTATGATATATGGCTAAATTAATAAATTTTTGAGTAGAAATTTGGTTATTTCATCTTACTTCCTAAAAATTTATATATTAATTCATCTTACATCAGACATATATGCTAGAAGCAGTTGGCTAGTGTGAGAGCAGAAAATGCAACCTGTGGATTGTCAGAAATGAGGCCTGACGGGTTGATAGAGGCCAGGTATGCATGCAGTGCTAAGGAGCTTAAACTTTCTCCCACAAGGAATGGGGAACCACTCAAGTGTTTTAAGCTGGAGTGGTATGATTTTTAAAAGATGATTTGACAGCAGTGTTAAGAGCATGTAACACCAGTTGAAACACTGCTGTAATGATCCAGGCAAAAACCAATGAGGACCTGAGGGCTCAACCAGAACAGTAATAATAGAAATGGGGAAGTGAAGTCAGATTTAAAGTAAAATTTCAAAAATTGATAGTGACTGCATTTTGCACAGGCAAAAGAGAGGGAAATCAGGAATGACGCCTGTATTTCTGACCTTGATGACTGAGAAAATGGAGGTACTATTAACAGAGGTAGGGAACGCGGAGGGTGGGGTAGGTTGGTAGAGGTGGGCTGCAGGGCCTCCCACCGGAATGGTCCTGTTGAGAGGCATTGCTCTTTTAAATGGCCGTTGCCCCTTTAAGATCCTGCCCTCCCCCCGTAACCCACCCAGGCCCCTGCTGGATTTCCTTGCCCTAATTTACAGTCCTCGCCGAGCTTCTGAGCATGCGCGGAAGAAAGAGCAGGACTAATTAAAGCTCTCCTGAGGCTCCAGGTATTGCATCTGTGGCTCTCAGCAAAGAGTTCCTTTTTGAGAGCCTGTTTTCCCCATCTGACTGTTTTTGTTTTTGTTTTTTCTCATTTTTCTTTTTCTTAAGCCCTTTCCTACCGTACTTTTATAGTACCTGAATCTGAATCTATCCTTTATCACTCAGGAGTAATGAGCATCGCGAGGTTCTTTTTTTATTTTTTTATTTTTTTTAGATAATAAAAATTAAAATAATGTTTAGAATAGGTTATCAAATATATACTTTTTGGGATCTGAGAAGAAAAACGGTAAACTTGATTTGGTAAATTATATAAAGCTCTGAGGCGAATAGAATCAATCATTATAATCTTTTTAAAGTTATTATTCTAAAAGCTGCGCACCTAACCACTGTATCCTGTCTTCTGCTCTGTTGGTAATTTGGTGTCCCAAAAGGCCACTGAAATTTGCAAGGTAACAGGCGTCATGCATGTCCAGTGTTGTTTAAGTCCTCGGGAATCAGTGTCTAGACCCACCTAAATGTACTGAGAATTACTATCTTCTCTAAAAATCTGAAGAACATTTTTCCTTCTGCATAAACCTTCATGCTGTGATAACCCTTCATTGTTAGTACTTCACAGCAACGTACCTTCATAAAGATAACCAAAGGACAAATACCTCTGTCAACATTAAGATGATATAAACACAGCAAATATTATGGGAATAAACGGATCACAAGGAAGCCTCCCTCCTGGGTGGAAGGAGCAAGAGGACTGAGGGAGGAGAAGCAAAAAGCAGATGGAATTGGCAGGGGGATGAACATGTCTCGGTCAACTAGCCTCCCAAACCAACAACTGTCATTTAAAACCATCTTTGAGTGGATGACAAACGTATACTAAAATAAACCTAAATGAATGGGGAGAAATTGGCCATTCCCATGTATTAAATCTTCGCAATTAAAAAAAAAGAGAGAGAGGATGGGCATTAAAGAGGGCACATAATGTGATGAGTACTGAGTGTTATATGCAACTGATGAATTATTGAACTCTACAACTGAAACTAATGATGTACTATATGTTGGCTAATTGAATTTAAATTAAAAATAAAACAAGAGGGCAGCCCGGGTGGCTCAGCGGTTTAGCGCACGCCTTCAGCGTGATCCTGGAGACCCCAGATCGAGTCCCGCATGGGGCTCCCTGCATGGAGCCTGCTTCTCCCTCTGTCTGTGTCTCCGCCTCTCTCTTTCTGTCTCTCATGAATAAATAAATTTTTTAAAATCTTAAAAAAATAAATAAATAAAACAAGAAAAGAGGATGAATAGAGTTAAGTCTAAAATTCAGGAGGTTATGGTAGAATATGAAATATGAGGGAAATTTGCCATTAATTGTCTTTGAATTTAGATAGTAGAGTGTTTTGCTTGCTGAGAGTCCAATTTTACATGCTGTCTGTCCCAAGAGGCACTGAGCTTAGATAATAGGACATTCATTTAATTCAACAAATTCATTCCTAAGTGCTCAACTTTAATGTAAATGTCCATGTTGCTGTTTCTGGGGTTGCTGCTACTATTTCTTACATGGAAGTTAGCCAACAAGGGAGTACAGCCCGAAATGATGAATTTGCTTTACCCATGGGGTTGATAAACTGGGACAACAGTGCAGTAGGATGGATGAACATTTATCCCATGCAAGGACAAGGGCTTCCAAGGTGCCCAGGATTAAAATCTGGCTGCTGTTGAAACTGCCTACACACTTTAGCTGGTGAGTATTGCCCAAAGTTGAAGATAACCTCCATATCGAGAGTTAATCACAACTGGATCTTCCAGTTAAAACCAACAATTGACACTGCTTGCAGAAAATAGGAAGCCAAAGTAGACTTCAGAGAATCAAGGGTGAGACCCTTGATCTACTCAATCTCAGAAAAGAGAGGTCGCCAATTCTAAACTCTGAAAATGCAAGCATTAGATTCATTCGACAAACGCTTGCTGAGCAACTCCTCTGTACTGGGTGGTGTTCTGGGTGTGAGGAATATGGCATTAAACCAGGAGAGCCTCTCCCTCTCCCTCTGCCTGGGCACTTGCATTCCAGGGAAGACTTCCTTCTTAGCTGCAATTCTGGATGGCCTGGGTGGAGAGGGAGGAGGAGTTGGAAACTATGGAAATTGGACACTTGCTCTATATATCTGATCATGAAATCAACCCCAAATCCAAACTAACAATGTGGACTAAGTAAATCATAAAGGGGGCTTTGCAATCCAGTCAATCTTCAGTCTAAGAGCTCTTGTCCCTGTGTTTATCTCCTTTAAGAAGGTAGCCAAATGTCTTTTATCTCCCGGTAGTGAAAGTCATTTAGTAGAAAGTTACAGTAATACACAAATTCACAAAAAGAATCTCCATGATCATCAGAACCAAACGAATCCCTCGTTTACTGGCATACAGCTATTTGAGCCAAAAGATCATAATGTATTTTAATATAAACTCCTCTTCATCAGCCTTCATTTGCATGAGGAGAATGTCCTATTCACAGCCAAACACAGCGAATCAGATCTTCCTGTCAATCATCTATTCTAGCACCAGATTTTGAATATTCTCAGTTTCATTTTCCACTCCTACCAGGACTGAGATGCTTCCATCACCCTTTTTGTAGTCATGTGACCTTTTGCAAATCTAATGCAAGTGAATGGTTTTTCTCAGGAAAATGAGGGTACAGGACAGGGTGTACTCACACACACATTTGGAATACTATTTTTTCAAAATCACCAAGTCCAGCCCCGACATGATAGAAATGATGAATGTAAGGCTATCAGAGATTAGGCCATATATTTTTTTTAAGATTTTATTTATTTATTCAAGAGAGACACAGGCAGAGGGAGAAGCAGGCTTCTTGTGGGGAGCCCAATGCAGGACTTGATTCCAGGACCCTGGGATCACGCTCTGAGTCAAAGACAGATGCTCAACCACTGAGCCATCCGGGCGCCCCCTAGATCATATGTTTAAGATGATAAAGGAACATCACAAAAGTCACAGGGTTGGTAGAGAAGTACATGAAAACCCAGTTCTCAAAAATTTGTGCCTTTTTGGTTTTTAAAACTACCAGAGACCACTCTCAGATGGTAGGTCCCATCTCTGAGCATTTTTTTCTCACATGGAAATATTAATACAGAACAATATTATCTTTGTAACACATCTGTGCTCTGATTCCTCTGTAAACAGAGTAAACATGTCCCCAAATCCACAATGATGTTAAGATTAGGGCATTAGTTCAGTAGACCTTCCCTGCCTGTCTCCCAAGCCAGGGGCTCTAGTTGGGTCTATGTAATAACTCAGCAACGTGGCTGCAATCACAAGCACACGCAGAACAAGCTCCCATTTGTTGTGTTTGAAGCTGAAGAATGGAATAGTGTTGTCACTTTCCTTTGTGGATGATTCCTCACCCAACAGCCATTCTGCTTTTGACCTGATAAAACTGGGCCACAGAGATCCCGCACCATCAGGCATATTTCGTGTTGGGCTGTGAACGTCTAGCATATGGCTAATTACAATTCACACCTCCTTAAGTCCTCTACCAACCCACTGAAGGCTGTTTTGTCTCTGGTTTACTGTTCAGAGCACCTTTTGCAGACAAAGCAGCAAACAGTTTTTTAGGAGGTACTTTTAAATTTCAGATGATAATGGGAGATGACAATCTTCTGTCTAGGTCATCAGTGATGTATTCTCAGCCTGGTCTGTCAAATGGCTGTGTTCCTAATGAAGTGTCATCATCATGACAGTGTCCGGGTGACCAGCTTTCCTCTCCTTTCCATCTTCCTCCCTCGCCTGTCTGTGGAGGGTCAAAGGGAGAACTAAGGTAGGTGAAAGAAGGCAGGATGTTAGGAGTGCAATGGCTGAGGCATAAAAATAAACCCATAGAAATGATAATGGAGATATTTGAATAAAGATCCCCATCATTTGGAGTTTGTGTCTTCACTCTTATCCTGGCTTTTCCCAGCTGTATGTCTGTGAGATAAAAACATGCTCTGTTGCAAGGAGATGGGTGTCTCTTTGAACAACATATAATGAGAAGATATTGCCTTAAAGTTCATTTAAGTTTTTAATTTGTTGTTTATTAAAATACAAGCTGATAACTAGACATCACTTAAGCAGAGAGGTTTCCTCTTCAGTGGAGTGGCTTGCAGGGGGAGTGGGCATTCTGATGGAGATGTTCTATTGGAAGCTGGATGTAGAAGGCAAGGATGGATTTCGTCCTGGGGCTCTTCTCTGGCCCTGCCAACAGGTGACCAGTTGGCACCAAATATAAGCATGACAGCTTGGTGCACTCAACTGAGACCCACGTTTCTATTTTCCTTCATCCAGGGAATAGCTAAAAACGGGATCTCTAATTCCCTTACTGGCACGGAGCAGTGCAGAAATAAATGAGCTTTCAGTTGAAGATTCTAAATAAAAATATGTCCAAGCAGTTACAGTTGTAAAGCTGACACTTGGTAGTCGTGTTTTAGGAACAGAGTGATCTCTGAACCAATGCAATGTAAACCCCATGCGTTCTCCATCATAGGAACAAACTTGAAAAGACTGATGATGTGAGAGATTTCACATCTGAAAAATTCAGCTTTGAGGGCAGTGTTTATGGGATGAATATCTTTCTAGTTGACCTACACCTCCTCGAGGGGGATGCAGAGCTAGGTGAGAAGGTTCAGCCCTCTGCTTTTACCCCCTAAAATGCTCCATTTGACCTCTAATCAGCATAGCCGTGCTAAAGACTCACAAATATCTCAAATGAGCTCTTGAATGTTAATGCTTTCCCTTTCATTAATGTTTCTCTTTTAATTTTAAGGGTACCTTAAAAAATGCCCTTAAAGCTCTCAAAGGATGGTTAAAAGGAGGGAAAAAAAGATAAAATGGCCAGCAGTTAAAGAGCTCTGGGGGTACTGGGTGGCTCAGTGGGTTAAGAGACTGACACTTGATTTTGGCTCAGGTCATGATCTCAGGACCCTGAGATCTGGCTTACGTCTGGCTCCGTGATCCGCAGAGGCAGCTCTTCCACTTTCTCTTTCTCTGCTCCTCCCCTTGAGCTCCCCAACCCCCTCAAATAAATAAATAAATAAATCTTTACAAAAAAGATAGAGCCTGTCTGTAACAGGCTCGGAACTGTTAGATCTCAGGTTCAGATGGACCACGATGCAGGTGCACAGAGACAGATCCCCAGGTCCTGTATTTGCTACAATGTCAGTTCTGGGCAGGAGTGCGCTGGAACTCTCTGGCAGTCCTACCCATCTCTCTGATACCCCAGCTCCTGCAAGGTCACTTTATTCCTTCAGGATATAGATGATATCCCCAAGATCATTTAAAAATTCTTCCATATGGGGAAACCAAAGGAGAAACTTACCTGAAATAATATCTTTCATAGAAAGAAGCTGCAGGGCTTACTTAGTTATAGGTTTTGGGGAGTGTGGGAGGGGGAGGTTTACTGAAAAAGAAATCTTCATATGATTGATTAGATTTTCATTTTTTACAGCTTCTGCTTCTCATTATATTTATGTTTTCCCTCAAATACATGGACATTTTTATGATAACGTTTGAAGTCCTTGTCTGCTAATCTAATTCCGTTATCTCTTCCTTTTGTGGATTTTTTGTATTGATTGATTTTTCTCCTGATTTAGGTCCCAATTTCTTGTTTTCTCTTATATACATTTTTTTTTTTTAGAATGCTGGAAATTGTGAAGTTTGGTTATTGAGCACTGGAGTTTGTCTTAGCTAAAGCATATTAGATTTTATTCTAGCAGGCAGATAATCTATTTGTGCATCAGCTTGACCTTTTGAAGCTTTTCCTTAGGCTTTGCTGGAGTGGGTTTGGAGTAGCCTTACCACAGGGCTAATTTAGTCCTCCAACAAAAGCATGATTCCTCTGCTGTGTCTAGTGGCAACCCCAGGTGTTCATGGTAGTCGCTTCGCACCAGTTTGTCTTTTGCCTTTTCTATACCAAATGGCTCTTTATGGGAACACCAATAACTTTGACATCCAAAGGAAACTTTCCAGTTTTCATCTTACTTGACCTCTTGGTGGTAGCACTTAACGCTGTTAACCACTCCCACCTACTTGAAACAGTCTCTTCTTGAGACTTTGGTTTCATGCCATTCTCCCTGTTTTGCTCTCACCTCCATGGCAATTTTGCTGGTTCTCCTTCTATCTAATTTTTCAATATTCCTCACTGTTTTCCTGAAGCCCTCTTTCCATTTCACTCTACACTCTCTCTCGTTCTCCAGGGGAGCTCATGCTGCGCTGTGGCTTCCATGCCCATCTATCTTACAATGAAAAAAAAAAGTTTTTTTTTTTTTCATTGTAAGAGAGGTGTGTGTTCTCAATGTGTGTGTAGGTGTGTGTTCTCAATCCTGGGCTTTTTCCACACTTTGGACTTCCCATTACCAACCCCATCCTCAATATCTCTTCTTGAGTATGTCCAACACATCATGCACTAAAGTGACTTCATGAATCCAGCCCACTGCCCTACACCTGCTTCTCTTCCCATATTCTGTCTCATGAAAAGGCATTATCCAGTTTCTCATACAAAAAAATCTGAGTCATCCTTGTAGCCTCACCCTTGATGTATATGAATAGCAAATACAATCATTTTTTCCTTTTAGGTAGATATCTGTTGACTCTGTCTCGGAGATCCAACAAGAATCTGTTGGTCCTATACACCACGTGTGGTTCTAGAGCAGAAGAGAGACGTGTGGAATGTTAATATGGATGGCAAGATTGAAACATCTTTAGAGTGTTGTCCACAGCCAGATTGTTTTGGAAGACGCAGAACATTTTCTGTTGGAGAACAGATCAGACATGGTGTAGGGAAGAGGGGACACAAGTAGGTTTCAAGATGGGACAAAAAGGGTACAGCAGAAGCCCGGGTGAACCTCTGACCATAGGTCAGATGGGACCAAGGACTCTGCTGTGAAAAGTGATCAAGGAGACCAGATTGTTCACCCTACACCCGCCTTGTACAGGATCTCGGCATACCTTGACCCCTAAATTCAGGTCAACACCAAGGAGGTGGAACCCTCCCCCCCAACTGACTAAAATTAGATTGCCAACTTCCAGACGAATGAGAGCTTGAAACTGAAATTAATTTCACATATATACAAAATAATATGCTCCTCCTTTGCAAAAGAATAAAAATCATACCCAGCATGTGAACAATGTCACTGATAAGACTTGATGTTTAAGCTAAATTGTAAGTGTAAATGCAAAGATGAAGGGGCTCTGCAGTCAGGCAGTCCTCATTGCCACCATCCTCACCCGTGCCACTTGTCATCTCTTGCCCTAATGCCAATAATCACCTCCTTGATATTCTCTCACCTAAAATCTTGTTTCCCTCTGATCTCATTCTCTGTACCAAAATAGGAGTGCTCTTTTTGGTATGCAAACCTAAGGCCATGCCCCTCTGCTTATAACCTTAACAGCTTCTCTTTGTTCTTAGAGTGAGGTCCCTACTCGGCTTACCCATCCGGGCCTCCCTCTCTCTCTCTCTCTCTTTTTTTTTTTTTTGTATGTCTTTTTATTGGAGTTCGATTTGGCAACATATAGCATAACACCCAGTGCTCATCCTGTCAAGTGCCCCCCTCAGTGCCCATCACCCAGTCACCCCATCTCCCCGCCCACCTCCCTTTCCAACAACACTTGTTCATGTCCCAGAGTTAGGAGTCTCTCAGGTTCTGTCACCCTCTCTTATATCCTTCATTCTTAAGCACTGGGCTTCCCCTGCTCCCCGGGGTGCTAATTCCACAGGCCTCCCTCTGCCTGGAATGTGGCTCCTGGGTCCCCTCCACAGGTACCCCAACCTGGCCAACTCCCATACATCCTTCAGTTCCTGGCTCAAGGGCCACCCCTCTTAGGAACCTTCTTCCTTCTCCCAGATCTGTCTGGGGGCTCCTTGAGCCACTTGCCTCTGCTCCCTGCTGTTTTGCCCTCACAGTGTGCTACCTCCACCGTGCTCCACAAGGGCAGGGCCAGGGCCTACTAGCCCTGGTACCCAGGGCACACACTGCACCCCAAATGGGGCCATCTGACACAAGAGGGATTGCAAAATGTGCTGGATGAAGGAAAGGAGTCCAGAAAGCGAATTTGCACTGAAGCGTTAACTGATAATGTGTTCAAGTGCTTGTCTAGAGGATGTTCTGATAAATTTAAAGGAGCGCATCTCTCTTGGTAAAGCCTCAACTATTGGCATATTGCTGAGGTAGACACTTTTCAGCTCCTGACATTTCCAGGCTGTTTGCTAGGAGAAAAGGCATCAGGCACTCTGCCATTACCCCCAAACCCCAGATCATCGAGGGTGAGGGGGCTGCCTGCCTCTCCAACCGACCTCCCCTCCCACCCTGCTCTGCCCAGAGGGGTTTTGTTTCTGTCCCTGAAACAGACAAAGCTCTCCCCCAACCCGGGTCCTTGAATGCTGTCTGCGGGATGCTCCCTTCACCCCCACTTGGTTTTTTAAGAGGTGAGCTCATTTTACAACCCCAATGCCACTTCCAAAGAGAGGCAGGCTCCCCTATTCCCTGTCTCTGCCACAGCATTTGACCGAAGGCAGTACTTCTATGCGTTTGTGGTTTCCTTGCTTCAACCCAGGTTCTTTACTAATCTGTGAGAAGACGGGGTGTGTGTGTGAGCACATGTACCTCATTCATCGTGTGCCAGGATCTAGCACAGTGCCTCGGGCAGAGTAGGCACTCAGTCGGTATTTGTTGAATAAAAGAACGGATGTGTATAAAAGTCTATGAGCTGACAGTTATATAGTTATTAACGATCAGACCATATGTAGCTTGACAAGGACCATCGGGATGTTTTTGTTAAACTATGGAGGTTTGGCGAGTCAGACACGTAGAAGTCACCTGGAGGGTGCATCTGGATGATTCCCTGAACTCAGGATGGAGAGTGTTGGGAGGGGGAGGGCTGGAGAATGGGATGATAGAAAAGCTGAGGGAGCAAATGCCATTTGGAACATTTACCCTTTGATTTGTGTTCTTCCAAGACCTTTCCCTTAGATATTTCTACGTTCCATGGTTTAAGCTTGCAAAAACTAATGTGATTGAAGAGGAAAAATATTCAGCCTCTAGGTTAATTTTGTGAAGTCACTGGAGTCCTATTTTAGTTTCCTATTGCTGCTGTTACAAATTGCCACCAACGTAGTGGCTGAAAACAACAGCAATTTACTCTCTTACAGTCCTAGAGGCCAGAAGTCTGAAAGAGTCTTATGGGGCTAAACTCAAGCTGTCAGCAGCCTCCTTCTTGGGGGCTCCAGGGGAGAATCTGTTCCCAGCTGCTTCCAGGTCCCAGTGGCTGCCACAAAATGTGGCTTGTGATACATCACTCCTATCTCGGCTTCCTGTTCACCTTGCCTTCTCTTCTGTGGTCAAGTCTCCCTCTACCTTCCTCTTGCAAGGACACATGTGGTTATATTTAGGGCCTACCTGGATAACCCGGGATCCTCTTCCTATACCACAGATAATCTTTCTCTAGAAGGATCCTTAATTTAATCACATCTGCAAAAGTCCCCTTTTTGATATAAAGTAGCAGTCACAGCTTCCAGGGATTAGGGTGTGGATATGGATCTTTGAGGGCCCATCACTCAGCCTACCTCGGGCCCATCTGAAATTTGAATTTCTCTTGGACTGCTTCTTTTAAAAAGCAGGTGCTCTATTTGCTTGGTTTGGGGTTTGAGAGCTCAGCAGTTTCTTTATTCTTCAGAACTCCAGCAATTGTCAATGTTTATCAAACTTTGGTTCACTTTTTAAAAAGACTTTATTTATTTATTCATGAGAGACACAGAGAGAGGCAGAGACCCAGGCAGAGGGAGAAGCAGGCTCCATGCAGGGAGCCCAATGAGGGTCCATCCCAGGACTGCGGGATCATGCCCTGAGCCGAAGGCAGATGCTCAACCGCTGAGCCATCCAGCCGTCCCCATACTTTGGTTCTAAGTGGCAGTTGCCTCTCATTTCTCATTGACCAAAACTTTATTTTTATAAGGAGGAGCAAATGTATTATGATACCAACAACATAACAGCAGTTTTGTTTTATATCAGGTGTCTCTTTTGAAAGCAACCTCTAGTGAGACAAAACTTAAATAAATATTTATTTGATTAAAGGTTTGTTTTAGAGGTGTAGAAAATAAAACACCCAGAGGTTTCTGGTCGGCAAAGTGCTGATGGACACATTTTCATGTTTCTGATCCTAGCAGACCCAGTCCCCTCCTACCTAGGGGAGGGAGGAATTCACTGCTTAGGGTCTTGTGCTTTAGCTTCCGGCTGTTGACTTGGCTCAACTGATGCTTGAAAATCAAGGAAATGAGTTGGCCCTTGAGGCCATTATCTGCAGCCCCTGAAAACCTGCTCAGCTACATATCCTCAGGTGAAAGTCAAATTATCCTTAACTTTAATGGTCACTCCCTGGAGGCACATCATTTGAGAGTGCCTGAATCCGGAAGCTTGGAGCTGCTCTTCGAAGGAGACCCTAGTCTCATGCCCTCAGAGAGGAAGCTGCTTCTAGAAAGAACTCCAGCCTTCTCGGCTCAGTTGCAATGGGCAGGCGTTCAGGATTGGAAGGGTGATAGAACCACCTCATGAGGACTCCAGTGAAAAACCACATGTTCCCCAAAGGCAGCAGTCACACCCTCTCAGAATAGGTCAGATTCTGGAAAAAACTTGCTCTGCCCTAAAGTAAAAGTCCTGAACTGGGAGTCAGAAAACCTGGCTTACATAGCTGGTTGGGAGGTCTTGGGTAACTTATTGAAATTGTGTGAACCTCA
Organism: Canis lupus baileyi; assembly: GCF_048164855.1. NCBI lineage: Eukaryota > Metazoa > Chordata > Mammalia > Carnivora > Canidae > Canis > Canis lupus. The sequence goes on from NC_132849.1 coordinate 11,533,279, forward strand.
GAGCACTCATCAGTAAAATGATGAAGTCAGATAGGCCAGTGGTTTTTTTCATGCTCAGCAGTGAACTCTCTTTCCAGAAGTCTATTTTTTTTTTAAGTAGGCTCCACATCCCAGGTGGGGCTCAACATGGGGCTTGAGCTCACAACCCTGAGATCAAGACCTGAGCTGAAATCAACAGTCAGACACTTAACCAACTGAGCCACTCGGGTGCCCCTGAACTCTTGTTTCCAAACAAAACTTTATGGAGAATCTCAATACATTAAATATATCCAAGAGAGGCAGCCCGGTGGCTCAGCAGTTTGGCGCCGCCTTCAGCCCAGGGTGTGATCCTGGAGACCCAAGATTGAATCCCACATCAGGCTCCCTGCGTGGGGCCTGCTTCTCCCTCTGCCTGTGTCTTTGCCTCTCTCTCTCTCTCTCTCTCTGTCTCTCTCATGAATAAATAAATAAAATATTAAAAAAAATATATCCAAGAGTAGCTACTCTGATGGCAGGAAGAACAGAGAGTGAAAGGAGATGAGGGGTATATATGGGAGCAGGATGGACCAGAGCCCCGTGCCTCAACCATCCTTTGCGTCTTAGGCACAGTTTGAAACTCTGACTAGATGGTCTCCACCATAGCTTCCAGAATTAAACATTAGCATTCTCTGTTTTTCTCCATTGTACTCTATCAACCAATGCTCTCAATTAACAAGAAAAAGAACACAGTAGATAAACAACAAAGTGGGTGGTAGATCATGACTATGAATGTTCAAGGCTGCCTTAGGATTTGCAAAGCCTAAGCACTTTTCCTTTGGAGTCCCATTACCCCATCCTAGTGTATCAAACATACAAGTTTCTTTTGGTATTAGAGAGAGGAATTTTTTCTGAGACATTTCTGAAAGTCTTTAAAAACTGAGAGGCTGATGGCACCATGCCTTCAGTATGTGATGGAAAAATAGCCTGCAGGAAGGTGTCTCAGTGTCCTGTCTCCAACGGTCCAACTTTCTTGATTTCCAGTGATGAAACAAGATGGAGTAGAACTAAGGTGCCCAACCCTCCATTTCTTCTGGCAATCATTCTTTAGCCTAATCTAGGATATATCAAAACCATTAACAAATGAATGGAGGGAAATATAAGCTATGTAAAAGTTGCAGTAGAACCAAAGCTTGGTAAATGTTAAAATATCTGATCCAAATCTGAGTATTTCAGGGTACATGGCTATGGACATAACACATAGTGTCTTATATTACTGAGAGAAAAAAATGGACTTAATTATAGGCCAAGTAATTATTGGCTGATGAACTGCTTTTATTTTGTTTTGTTTTTCCAATCTGACTGCCTGTTAGTAATATTATTCTAAATGTAACCAGTACGCCATTTTGTGGCCCTTTGAGAGAATGAGATATTCTACTTGAATAAAAAACAAATTAACCCTTTTCAAAAAATCATATAGGTCCTCCATTTAAGCTCTGGGGCAATTTCTTGATATTTTCACTGAAACCACCTTTCTCAGAGTTTGAATATCACAGCTGAGGCATGGGAGGAGGTTTCTGATTCCTGACAAGAGGGTAAACTTTGTTTCATCTCTTAATCTCAGCCCTAGGGATGCCAAAAAAGTGAGAGAGAGGTTGACAAACCGACCACACTATCAAACCAAATCAAGAGAGAAACAAAACAAAAATATTGAGAGAGGAGAAAAAAAAATAAACATAAGAAAAAGTCTTAGTAATTTAAGAAAATAGAAGAGTAAAGATAGAATGTGTGTGACTTTGGACTATTATGATTTCTATCTCTGCTGAAATTCCTTCCTACTTCTTGTCCTCCTTTCCCACTAGATCCTTAAGCACATTAATTATAGTTCTTTAGGATCCTTGCCTGATAGTTGGACCATCTAGGTCATCTCTGAGTCAAGATCTTTGATTGCTTTGTCTTAGTAATATTGTTACCCTTTGATATTTGTATGTCTTCTAATTTTTTATGTATGTAAAAACACAGTCATGACTGAGATAAATAGCATTTATGTCCAAAAATAGGTATGCTGCTTTTTTCTGACTGGCCATAGAGACGGAGGGTTAAGTCAACATAGCCAGGAGTTGAATTGAGTTTGGTACCTTCAGTACACCACAGGATTTCTGTTCAATAAGGAAAATCTAAACAAAAGTAATTCAAAGATGATAAATTGGAAGAAGATATTTCCAATGTCTACCATATCTAAAATAGACCAGAAACAACTCCAAAGCAACAACAAAAACAGGAAACCCAACAGGAAAATGAGCAAAACATATGTCTAGACAATTCTCAGAATAGGACATTAGAATAGCTAACAAGTATACAAAGACATGCTCAATCTCAGTTTATGCAGAAACGAAAATTAAGATGTGGCTTTTCACCTATCAGCCTGGCAAAAATTAAAAGTCTGCTGACACTGAGCATTGACAAAAGTATGAGGAAACCAAAGGACTCACATGCTGCCAGCACACAGACAAATATGTGCACAGGGGGGTCGACATTCAAGGAAGAGGCATGTACCTATTCCTGATGAGTACATGCCTCTTGGAAACTCATACCCATGACCAAGATGAAATATTGCTCAGTAAAAAAAAAAAAAAAAAAAAAAGCATTTTGAGTGAAAGTTTGAAGGGGTTTAAACCCAAACACCACAGGGGGCACCTGAGTGGCTCAGTGGTTGAGTGTCTGCCTTGGGCTCAGGTTGTGATCCTAGGGTCCTGGAATCGAGTCCCACATTGGGCTCCCTGCATGGAGTCTGCTTCTCCCTCTGTCTGTGTCTCTGACTCTCTGTGTGTGTCTCTTATGAATAAATAAATAAAATGTTAAAAAAAAAATCCCCCAAACGGCTGAGTCAGTAAGCGCCATACTCTGTGGCCTGCACTATGCTACATCCTCAGGGCCACCCTGTAAGTTGGGTACTAGTGTCCCCATTTTGCAGATGCTGAAGCTTGGGGAAGGACAAGGCCTTGCCAAAGGTCCCCTGAAAGGTTGCCGAGCTGAGATTCAGCCCAGGTCTTTTGGCACAAACTCCCACAAGTCCTCCATTCTGCATTGTCACTGATTTCTATGCTCTCAATTGCCAATTAATTAACCTTGACCTAAATGGTGCATTTCTGTATTTAATTTCCTTTTTTTCTAAAAACAAGTTACCAATAATTTGAAACACTCTCTTACTTTAGAATAGTCACTGGCCTAGTGAAGATTAATTAGCAAATGGAAATTTCCTGCAAGGAAAAAAAATCACTTGATAATAAGAAACACAATTCAGGTCTTTTGAAGCCAAGCTCTGTTTCTGCCAGCCTGGCTATTCTGTTGGGGAGGCGTCTCCTTTCGGTGGAGCAGGTTTGTTTACTGATTTAGCAAATGCTTCTAGGGTGTCTTATATACTGGGAACTTTCCAAGACCCTTTACAAATATGAACTCTCTAGTATCCACATCTCCCAGGTGAAGAGACTGAGGTTGAGAGAGATCTATTCGTAAGTGGCACAGGCAAGATCTGAGCACAAGAAGTCTGTGTCCAGGGTCTGGGGCCTTACCCACTGCCCCAATTTCCTTCTTTGCAACTCACATTCTGTGTTATGGAGGCAAAGTAAGACAGTAGCAGATAAGAGGGGAAAGAAACAAGGAAGAGGCGGGAGACCTGGCTCTGTGGACTGGTTGAAGAAGCTTTGAAAGCCACACAGCCCAAGATGGAACTACCTACCCTCTGTGTCTCCATCAGCTTCTGAGCTGTTCCAGGTCAGTATGGTGGGCTCAGAAATCAAGAGAGCCCCTCAGCTTTGTTAGCTGACGCCTGGGGTCTGCAGCAACATCATGTGAAGGAGGAACATGTTAGTCTTCCAGGTAGCCCATAGCAAAAGGACAGCCTGCTGCATCTTTTCTCACCCACCACCTGCCTGGCATGGCAGACAAATGATCCAGATGTGTGTGTCTGGACCACCTTAGCCTAAGTACAGCAGGTTATTGAATCAGAAAACGATACCTTTTCTAAGGAAATGGACCTACACGTTGAGTTCATAGTCCTGAAATGGAAAGAGAAAGAAAGAATTCCATTTTGCTTCTGCTTTTAGACTATAAAGAACATGAAACGCTCTCAGTTCTGCCTTTAATCCCCAGAGAGGAGCAGAGGGGTTATCGGAGGCCCCGTGTCAGCACCACGTAATCAGGTTCTATCCCTCAGAGTCTGCTTCTGAGGTCTGTGGAGGATCCCAGGGGCTTGCTTCCATTTCATCTCATTCGGGGTTCCGGCCTTTGGAACCATTCATCAGGTCACAGGAGGAAGAATGGAGTAAAACCAAAATGATGAAAGACAAATTAGTTTGCAAGCTTCCTTTTTCAATAGTAGGCAGAGTTTCCAACAGGATCATGTGATTGTAAACAACAGATCTCCCCCAAAACTTCTTGGGAAATGCAGAAAGTCCCAGAAGCCTGAGGCCAGGTCTCTCTCTTGGCATCTCTGCTTTCTCCCACTTCTCTCCCCTTCCTTGTCCTCCCTCAGAGCTTCTGAGTGTCTCTCTGCCCATCTGCTTGGTAATCTTCTCTCCACCAGCCAGCCTCCCGACCCTCGGTTTTCCAGAGCATAGATTCTATCTATCTAGTCTATCTGTAACATCAGCTTCTGTGTGAGTTTTCTCATCCTTTTGGCATCAGGCGCCCTTCATCCTCAGCTCCGCTTCTAGCTCATTCCTTGTTCCCGTTTCCCAATTCCTGATTCCTAGGACAGCTCTCTGAGAGGCCCATCTTTTTAACACAGGCCACACGAGCCACAGGCTGGTCTGCCTCAAAATTGGTGGCCTTGGGCAGCCTGGTGACTCAGCGGTTTAGCGCCGCCTTCAGCCCAGGGCATGATCCTGGGGTCCCCGCATCAAGTCCCGCATCAGGCTCTCTGCCTGGAGCCTGCTTCTCCCCCTGCCTGTGTGTCTGCCTCTCTCTGTCTCTCATGAATTAAAAAAAAAAAAAAATCGGGCCTTTGGGCAAGCTGTCCATCGCCCATCGGTGGTAGCGGTTAGTAGTAAGCGCGTCTGCTTCGGCTGCAGGGACGATGGGGGTGGGAAGGTTCTCTTCCAGGGCACGTGGGTGGACATGCTCCATGAAGGAGTGGAGACACGGCAGGTGAAGTGAGTTAAAATGAGCACATGGCCTGCAGCCACACTTTCCAGGTAAACCTCAGTGTCTGGGCCAAGGACCATGTTCTACATTAAACAGTGACCAACGCCTTTATGGTCCTTCCAGAGCAAAACCCTTTGGATGGACTCCAAAATAGCTGCTTTTGGCATTAACTTCAATTATGGCTGAGCAGTCCTCTGCGGATTGGGAGGGTAAAAGTTCTGGTCTTGCCCTCTGATCACATAAAGAAATGAAAATCATGGTCTGGTACACGGCAGAGAGTCTGGGGCCTTTGGGGTTAGACAGACCTGGGTCACTTGCCGGGTGTACCAAGTGTGACCAGTCTCCAAACCAGCTTGCCTAACTGCAGACATAGGCAGCACAGGAATATCTTCTTCATAGGGCTGATAGGAATCCTTTTCTTTAAAAGTACTTTTTTTATAAGTAAAGTACTTTTATATACTTAAGTACTTTTCATAGTACCTGGCTCATAGTAAGTACTCATATGAAGTACATGTGGTATTTATCAGCAGCTGTACCCCTTTCCCGAGGACATGGTTTTGGCCTGAATTCTGAAACTGAATTCTCCTGAAACTGAAACTGAACCTCTGACTGCAGAGGGCCCATTTACTGTAGAGACTTGGTAAAGTCTACAACTTTCAGTAAAGTATATTTATTCTCTAGCCATCTTTTAAAAACTCTGGGGAATGCCAAAAAGAACCGCAACAAAAATAGAAAACCCCTCTTCGTTTTCAACGAACTGATTAGCTGTGTGATCAGTCAGACTTCTTAGCTACACACCACAGAAATTGGTTCTTGCGGATAGAAGCAGGAAAAAGGTATGCTGCAGAGGTGTTGGTAGCTGACTGACTCACTGGGACAGCTGGAGAATCAGGGCCAGAAAAGGATCTGGAATGAATGGAGGCGGGAAGGGACAGCCACAGCCTGCGGGGCTGCCTGCACAGCTGAGGGGGTGCCTGGGCCAGCACCCCGCCAGCACTGGACCTTGATGCTGCCACAAAGCACTGCTGGCCTGGAAACCGCTGGGGCCAGCTGCAGAATACATTTTCTGCTATCCCTTGGCTTTTTTTTTTTTTAAGACTTTATTATTATCATTATTATTAGGGCAGTTTTAGGTTTATAGGAAAATTGAGAAGAAGGTACAAAGATTCCCCATCTGCCCGGTACCTGCACAGCCTCCCCTGTTACCACCGCCCCACCAGAGTGGGGCACTGGTTGCGTGTGATGACCTCCACTGACACACCATTATCACCCAGAGTCCCCGCTTTACCCTAGGGCTCACTCTTGGGGATTCACGTTCTACGGGTTTGGACAAATGTATAATGATGTGCATCCACCATTAGAGAATCCCATGGTGTTTTCACTGTCCTAAAAGCCCCCTGTATTTTGCCCACTCGTGTCTGGCTCTGCTTCCCCCGCTTCCTCTCTCCAGGCTGGGCCTCAGCTATCTTGGCGCCACAGAGAGATGTGGCCAAGCGTTGAGGATGGAGGAGTGGCCGCCTGGAGAGAGCCTGCTTCTCGCATGACATTGCTGAGCCACTGATCCACCCTTGGATGCCTCCTACCAGCCTTCCCGCGATTTAGGTGGTTACGATTTAGATCACTTTTAATGTATTGCTGTCGTTGCTACTTAAGGCCAAATGAACCCTGATATATTCCCCTTAAACAGTGGGGCTCAAGCACCCTGACCTACAGCAGAGCTCCCTTTTTTGACTGTTCACCATCATCATGAGGAGCTTAAAATGGCCTGGAGACAGTCTCAGCTTCTGATTCAGTGAGACTATTGCTTGCTCCCCCAGGACTGTTCCTTCTTTGGATTCTAAGTTCTCTACATCAGTGGGGCGCTGAGTTATGGGGAGCATAAGTGGAATTTTACAAGTAGTAGTGAGGCATAACTCTTGCTTCTACCCTCCTGATTCCCAGGTAGGGTCATCTCCTCCAGGGCTGAAATGGCACCATATATCGGCTGCTGGTTCAGAAAATAAACTTTGTCTCCCAAGGCCACACTGCAACCTCACCTGCTGCAGTTTCTACTGAGGTTCCATAACTGGGCCTTTGATGTACCCTTCCACTCCTCTGTTGTAGGCTGTATATAGTAGTGTTTATGAGCACAGGCTCTGTAGCTGCACTGTCTGGATTCAAATCTCAGTCTCCCCTTACTAACTGGGTGACCAGAAGCAATTTATTGACCATTCTGAGAAATTGGTATAATGATGTAATTGCTACACAGGGCTGTTATAAGGGTTAGATGACTTGGCACATGTGAGGTTCTTAGAACATTCCCTGGAATATACCGATGGTCTCTGATTTATGATGCTTCTACTGAACAATTTTTAGACTTTATAATGGTGCAAAAGCTATATGCGTTTGGTAGAGACCATATTCTGAAATTTGAGTTTTGATCTTTTTCTGGGCTAAGGACATGCAGTATGGTCCCCTCTCGTGATGCTGGGCAACAGCAGCTCCCAGTCATCCTCGTGATCATGAAGGTGAACAACTGGTACACTGACAACCATTCTGTCCCACGCGGCGCTTCTGTTTCTCACTTTCAGTAGTCAATAAATTACATGAGATAGACAACACTTAACTATGAAATAGGCTGTGTGTTAGCTGCTTTTGCTCAGGGGTACACTAATATAAGTGTTCTGAGCATGCCTCGGGTAGGCGAGGCTAAGCTATGGTGTTTGAAAGGGTAGGTGTATTGAATGCATTTTTGACTTACGATATTTTCGACTTACGATACATTTATTGGGACATAACCCCACTCTAAGTCAAGGAAGATCTGTAAATGTTAGCTGTCATTACTATTCTATAAGGCCAGCTGCTTCTGGGTAATGGGAAATAAATCCTGCGAGTCTCATTGCTTTATTTCTTTCAGAGAATAGCAAATTCCTTGCTCAGAACCAATGCTCTGTGGGATGCCATGGCGATACATCAGGCATCTTTCTGTCTAACAAAGGGGGCAGAATCATGGTGGACAGGGAAAATAATTCTGAATTCAGAGCATAGATCTACTCCGGAGAGGACAGATTTCTGACTCCCTACTTGAAGGCTGGAGTTCAATGTTACCAGTGGGGAACAGGGATATATCAGATGGGCTTCTAAGGAATATGGCACCACATCATATTCCCATGTTGGCAGACCTGAGAGCAAGTTTGGCACTCAGAAGTGGCAAGAGCCAATGGCAGGAGGGAAGGACAGTTCATGATGTTATCCCTAGGAATATTTCTGATTCTACCATCATAGCCAGTGATGGTGGTTCAGAATCCTGCCCTAGCGTACCTGGGGGAGGAGGGTGACTAACTTGCAGAGCAAATAAATAATTTCAGCCACCTGATTAGAATCTTCCACTTTGGAAGGGACTTTTGGGTAAACATTTACATGGAACACTGATAGTCTCACATTTCTGGACCATTCTCAGGGATCTACCATCCACTCCTCCAAACTTTCTTGCAATCAGTCCTCCAATCTTGTACTTTCTTAGTCCCAGACCATCCAACCATAGCATCACTGGCTACTGTTTATGAAACAGAATAGATCCTGACCTCAGGCCACGTCTCCTTCTGAGAAAAATGCACTGGTGTCCCTCTTGAAATTCTGCCTTCTGGAGTGATTTTCTTTCCTGATTATCCTTCAGGACCACCCTGAGTAGGGCTATGATGCTGTGCCATCCATTTTCACTGATGTCATTGTATCATGCAGAGCCATCTCTCAACATCTTCTTCCCCCCATCATCCAAGACCACAGTTATGGATTGATAAAGACCTGCCATGGAGAAGGTTCTGCTCCTGTGACTATGGTATCTTTAGGGTCTTTCAGCCTGCCCTGTACACCACTTCTCCTGATGGTGCCCTACTGCACCACTTCTCCTGATGTTATGAAACTGCTGGGCATGCCCAACTTTATGGCTAGAGAAGGGTCAGCGCTCACCTTTCAATGATGGGCAGGCCAGGTTGTTTGGGAAAACCTTGTAAATAAAAGTGTACCCATTTCATAAAAGGAGAATAATCCCTTGAATTGTATACAGCAGGGGCTGGCAAAGGTTTCCTGTCAAGGGCCAGAGAATCAATATTTTGGATTTGTGGGTCATACTCCACTTTGACATGATAGTGTTAAAGTAGCCACAGATAATATGCATTTACACTCATTTGTATGGACACTGAAATTTGAATTATATATAATTTTCATGTCATAAAATGTTATTCTCTTTCTCAGCCATTTAAAAATGTAAAGACCACTCTTAGTTTGCAGGTCATACAAAAACATACAGTGGGATGGATTTGGCTTGTGGGCCAGTGGTTGCCTCCCCCAGTGTAGGATGTTATATTTTCACAAAAGGATTTCATATACCCAAACATACCTCACTTGTTTCTCAGGTCAACTCACTGAAGTAGGTAGAGAAGAAATGATTTGCCCCATTTTACAGAGAAGAATGTCTCAGAAGGATCAAGAAATGTACTCAGGATCACAGGTGATAATTACAGATGAGAACGGACCCTAGTCTCCAGAATCTGCTAATCTTTTTTCCATTTTCCATGCTCCCAGGTACTCATTTGTACAACAAATTTTAGAAAAATCTCTCAACTCTTGGCTATGTATACCCAAGGAACGGGCTGCTTCTGCAGGTGAAGGGAGAGCTCTCCTACCTGGGGGTTTGTTGGTACTCTATGTGACATTCAGAAGTGGTTTGTATTCATTGTGAGGAACACTGACACTGAGAGAGAGAATTACATCTTCTGATGCTCTCTAGTCTCAGAAACTTAACCTCGGGAAGCAGGCTCAAGGGCTTTGAGCCTCCTCTGCAAGCTCTTGCTATGGCGGCCCCATAGTGCATTCAGCACATCCCATCTTGGGACCACCTGGTCTGTGGGTTTTGTTTTTTCTATCTATTATATATCCCAAAGGCCCAATACAAAGATAAAAGAAAAAGTGAGAGAAAAAAAAGAGAGAAAACAAGAAAAAAGTGAGCTGTAATGTGTGGATTTGTGCCTCACCCGTATTATAGAAATTTGAATTTCTTACTTGATATGCTGCTTACATGTTGGGTATTGTACAACCACATTGACTGTAGGGCCTGGTTATGGCCCTGTGACTTAAATGCCAACTTCTCCTCAGACGTGGACCCCAAGTCAGAAAATAGTGTGATTTTCATTCAATTAGGAAGTTATTTTACATTGAAAGTTAACTACTTATTAAAAAATAAAACATTAAAATGACCAATATTTATATATAAATGTATATATAATATAAATACACTCTATATTATGTGTATACACAGTTTACAATATATAGTGTATATATGTGTGTATATATATATAAATATATCTATATAGACATACATAGGTATGTCTATACATTGATAGATGAATAGATCTACGTGTTTATATACACACTATGGTTTAATTATATGTGTTCCCAAGTAGAGCAAGACTTAAAGATATCTAAGGACTTGGGTGTTAAGTGCTGAGTTCCCATAACAAAATATCACAGACTAAGTGTTTAAACAACATTTTCTAACAATTCAGAGGCTAAGTCCAAAATCAAGGTGATAACCTTTCTGGCTCCTGATGAGAGCACTTGTCCTGGCTTGCGGATGACCCACTTCTGGCTATGTCCTCACCTGACTTCTTATTTGTGCAGCCAGCAAGAGAGCCCAAGCTCTCTGGTGTCTCTTCTTACAAGAGCACTAATCCCATCAGACCAGGGTCCCATGCTCATGACCTCTTTTAACCCCGATGACCTCCTGAAGGTCACATCTTCAAATACCATGACTTTGGGGGTTAGGGCCTCAACATGTGATTCTGGGGGCAGGAGACATAAACATAACAGGCACAATTGTCAATAATGTTTAAGAATATAAACATTATTTCTCTTTTCTCAAACTTGGGGGGAAAAAGTCATCCATCCATCATTGATTAGCTGGTTATTTCATTTTATTTTTTTTATTTTTTAAAAAGATTTTGTTTATGTATTCATGAGACACACACACACACACACAGAGAGAGAGAGAGAGAGAGAGAGAGAGGCAGAGACACTGGCAGAGGGAGAAGTAGGCTCTATGCAGGGAGCCCGATGTGGGACTCGATCCGGTAACTCCAGCATCACTCTCTGGGCCAAAGGCAGACGCTAAACTGCTAAGCCACCCAAGGATCCTCTAGCTGGTTATTTTAATTTTATTTTTGAGGATGTACTAAGTGCCAGACCTCTGATCTTTCAGGGATTGAAAACTTCACGACTCACAGAGCTCCCTGCAACCCAGAATAGACATCCTCTTACTGCTTTTCTCATTGGCTCTCATTATCACCTATTCTTTTTCATGTGTAGTTATTGAATAAATTCGCCAAGGGGTTTTAAATATTTTTTCTTAGATCTCCACCTTTCTTTTAATGTGGCTCAACACACAAAAAGCGACAACTGCTATGTGCACCCCATGCTTCCCAGTGTGACTTCTCAGCAACTCTGTTTTTGCAATTAGTTTTTACCTCCTCAAAGGAGAGGACCTCTCTGCCCACAGGTACTATATTTGTCTGTTAGGTGTTTAATAATTAATTACCTGGATTTACAGTTTTTCTCCTTATTAAATCTAGTAGGCACTTGAAAGATTGATTCGAATTTTAAAATGACCATGCCTTCCCTCCTGCCCTAAAAGAGTTTTAAACACACAATCTATATAACATTAGAAATTATGTTTAAAACAGAATATAGGGGCACCTGGGTGGCTCAGTCAGTTAAACGTTTACCTTCGGCTCAGGTCATGATCCTCGGGGTCTGGAATTAAGCCCTATATCAGGCTCCCTGCTTGGTGGGGAGCTTGCTTCTCCCTCTCCCTCTGCCCCCACTCATGCTCTCCTTCTCTCTTACTCTCTAGCTCTCTATCTCAAGTAAATAAATAAAATCTTTTAAAAAAATCAAACAGAAATATAATCACCACCACCCTGATAGAAACTCCAGCTCTGGGAGGATAATGAAGAGGGTTGTTATAGTTCTTCATACCAATGTGAGAAAAAGGAGAATGTATCCAGACTACAGCTCTTTTCACATATATAGATCACTGATTCATTCCCTCCATCTGTGCTGTTCATTCCCTCCAACAAGTCTCACTATTTGTGTTTCCCAGCTATGGCATCATGGTGTCTATGCATGCTTTTGGGCAGAGTCAGTTATGGGGAGCATCACATTTACTTGATGCCTATAAATACAAGTATGTACTTATAAGGCTTTTAAATATGTAGACAATTTACGTTTTCCCTAAATTAAGGTAGAGTCAAGGTTTTTTTTCCTGAATACCATCACAAGAGGAAACAGGAGGCAATAAGGCATGACACATAAAAACACTCTGGTTCCATACTCCCTAAGCTCTCAGCTAAGCTACACCAAGGACAAGTTGAAAAACTTTAGTCAAGACAATTGAAATTAATAAGCCTCCTTTCTTCATTTATAAAATGAGGGTTATGATAGGATTGTAAATTATTTAGGTTATAAAAAATTTTGGTTGCAAATTACGAGAATTCAGAATATGAATAAAAGAGTAGAGTACTTGGCATATAATAATTATTCAAAAAAGTTGAGCAAAAATAACACTATTTTCAAAACCACTACTACTGCTATTGTGATTACTACTACTACTATTATTATTATTACTGAAAGGCCATCTAATGCAGTGGTTAAGAAAGAATGTTTCAGTTCAAATAAACCTGGTCAAGTCTAAATCTGCCACTTACTAGTTCCGTGATTCCAGGCAACTTGTTTAAATACTGTTAGCCTCAGTTTCATGATATCAAAAAAATACCTAAAGCACAGTGGATGTTACATGGTCAATAAATCATGTGTATAAGAAAATATAAAGTGCCTGATGAATAGTAATTGTTGAACAAATGTTATCAATGATGATAATGATAGTAGTGCTTTCTTAAAAGCGGAAGACAGGGAGGAATTGTGTTTAGAAAGGTCAGATTCATGATCCATTTGGTCAAGAAAACATATTATTATTGATAAGGGAGCAGTCCTAGTTGATCTGAGACATAACGTGTAGATAAAAACATATCAATTCTTCTCACCCAATCTCAAATCTCCATAGAAGGCTTTTGTCCTGACACAAACTGGAGCTGCATGTGTATAGCTCAGAATTGGGAGTTGATTGTTTACTAATATAAAGAATATATGATTTTAAAGCAAGGAAGGAAGAAACATTAGAAATTATACATTCTAAATCTTTCATTTTTTTAAGTGAGGAAACTGAGGCCTAGGAAGATAAAATGATTTGCTCAAGGTTAAGATCAGGTACTTAATTTTAATACATAGTCCATTAGACTTGGTTAGAAGAATGAATAAAAGAATGATATAGTTTGCATTTCTATTTTTATGTTTGTGTATTGGTGTGACTCTAGGTTTTTTTTTTTTTTAAGATTTTATTTATTTATTTGAGAGAGAGGCTGGGGGGATTGGGGGGAGGGGCAGAGAGAGAGAGAATCTCAAACAGACTCCATACTGAGGGCAGAGCCAGATGCATGGGGCTTAATCCTATGACCCTGAGATCATGACCCAAGCTCAAATCAAAAGTCAGACGCCCCCCAGGTGCTCCGACACTAGGTTTTGGTTAAAGATTGTGTTTCATGTCATCTAAAAAGCTAAGAGAAAGAGAGAGTGATCAGAATCTTTCAAACATCTGGATGATTCATCTGTGCTTTTTTGTATACAAATTATAAGAGAAGCAAAATTAGTATTTACTAAGTACACACTAAGTGCCATCCACTTTCATATAAAATATCTTGCATAAACTCCATAATAATCCTGGAAGGAGATACATCCATCAGGGTTCAGTGAAGAAAACAAAAACTACTTGGGCTATTTTAAACAGAAAGGGAATCTGGTACCTACAAAAGTACTGAAAGGCTTCAGTGAGCAAGCTTCAGACAAGACCTCAAGAATAATGGCGCCCCAAACACCACCATGGAACCAAGCTGCCATGGGAACTGCACCCTCGACTGTACTAGGATTCTGGACATTGCCCCCACCCCACCCCGCTGTAGACTTTGAGAGCCTTCCATCAAAGCCGTGCAGCCAGGACATGACTCCAAGGAGGACTGTTGGCCCCACAGCTATGCTGGAGCTGCTAGATCATGGCAGTCAACAGTGGATGCCCTTCAACCCTATTTTCCCACAATTCCCAACATGGGCTTGCATGGTGTGAATCTGATTGGTTGCAGCCAAGTCACATAAAGATCTTCAGCTGCAAGGAGTCTAATGAATATAGTTTTGTGCTTTTTAAGATTTTGCAGATGAGGAGGCCATATTGTAAGGTGGTTGCAACAAATGTCAAGAAGGCCAATAACCATTTTTATAAAACCGATCTTTTAGGAGGTAAATAGCTTACCTAAGGGAGGTTGTGTACCAGTTCATAAAAGGGAAAAGATTCAAATTAAGATCTTCTGTCCCTAATGCTGTCTGTACTTATGTCCTTAACAGTATGTTGATATCTCTGGTACATCATTTACCACATTGGGTAAGTTACATACTCAATCATTTACCTTGATTAGGAGCTCCCTTAAGGTAGAGACATGTCGTGGTTGATCATTACATTCAGGGCCTCCCAAGTACTCATGCCCTTGTGCAATCCCCTCCCACACCGGACTCTAGCCTTGGCCACATGATTTTCTTTGGCCAATGAGATGTCTGCACACTTGATGCAAGCTCAGCAATGATTTGTTAATGGGAACACTGCTACCACCATATTAGAAAGTCCAAGGAGCCAAAATTTGAGAGTGAGAGAAAATTCTAGACTCTCTGCTATCCCCGCCAAGCCCAGCCCTTAGGGACCCCCAACTCATGATTGGGCCCATGTAAAAGAGCAGAAGAACTTTCCAGTCAACTCACAGAGTCATAAGAAATAATAAATTATTGTTTTTAGTCTCTAAGTCCTGAGGCTGTTTGTTATGTAATAATAGATACTGAAGCATAACTTATTTATTATTGTAGCTATGTATTACTTGTTTATTCATTTATTCAGCAATGATTTAATTACCACATGCTATAGCATAGACTCTGTGATAAGCACAGGGAGATATAATAATGAACAAGACAAAGGCCTTGCTGTAGAGTAGAGAAACATCCAGTAAGGAATTTGAAAACATAAAGATCTGATTATAGTACTGCCAGATATGGGCTATCCAAAAGATAAAGTCTGGGTGCTATGGAAGAACCTAGGAGTGACACATAACTCAATTTGGGGACAGAATGTCACAGGACAATGCCTGATGTAGACATTCGATGAGTATTTAATTTTTGGTTGTTGTAGATGAGAGAGAAGTTCAGCTATTTGACCAATGTCTCTTGATTATTGGGACTAATATAATTTCTCCTGACTCTCATTTGAGGGCATTCTACTCAAAGGTTGTTTACTTACATAGGTATTTTGTTTGTATAGTTGGTTTTGTTTTGCCTACAATGGAAATACATTCTTTCCAATAAGAACAAGGGTCTTGTGTTTCCAATAACTGAGCTTTCTACGGGCATAATTTTCTAAAACAGATTAGCCTATTTACCCATCCAATAATTCTTTTTTTATGACTATTTCTTTTTACTTATTTGAGAGAGAGAGAGAGGGAGGGAGAGAGAGAGAGCATGAGTTGAGAGAGGGGCAGAAGGAGAGGAACAAGCAAACTCCCCTCTGAACTCTGAACGGGGATCCCAACCAATGCGGGACTTCATCCCGAGACCTTGAGATCACGACCTGAGCCAGTGTCAGACCCTTAATCAACTGAGGCACCCAGGTGACCCCCCCACCCAATAATTCTTTATTAAAAATTAAAAAGTAGAATAAATTATTAGGGTAGCTAAGATTAAATATAAAAAAAAAGACTGGACAGCTACCTTTACAGAGCAGGATTTAAGAAAACAAATATTGAGACACAATTTAGTGCCTTTCTTACTTATCTTCAATTATTACCATTCATGGATAATCCAACTGTTTTCTTCCCATCAAAACCTAAAGAAATACACACATTCTAGGACATAAGTCATTGTTGGGCCAATGAAATGGCTGATTCAGAAGGTTCTATGACCTCCCAAGGAGTCCTAAGTGCCACAGAGGGTAAATGAGTACATTAGGAAAGGACAGACATAATTAGTACCTTTATTTAAAAGACAAGCTTGTACATAGAAACAAGACCACCAGTCTAGAGAAAAGTCCTCCAACAGGCAGTGCAGTTTTAATTAGTTGAGTATGGAGACTAATTAATATGCAAATGAAGAGCTTACCAGTATTAATCATCTGTTTTACTAGGCAGCTTTTACTAAAGAGTTTCTAACGAGTTTGCAAATTAAGTTTCTTTGACATTAAAAATCAGCTAAACGCCTGTCTGAGAATAATCTCTTCTAACTCAAAAGCAAGAAGGGGGGATTTTTTTTTGGATGAAAAACAGCAATGTTTAAAACCAATTCCCATGTTGGCAAGCACCATGCAAGAGTTCGATATCAAGCCTTTCCAGGCTCTAATTGAAACCATTTCGGCAAGAGAGACACCAGGAAACAGTTGGAACAAGAGACAAATAGGAGTCGCAGTGATTTAAAGATGCATGACCTAAAAAGCTACATCACAAAATTTGTTAGCAACCGGCATTGTTAGAACCCGAAAGAGGTTTTAACGTACATCTTTTAAAACTCCCCTTGATAGCCTTGCACATACTACTCAGATTCTCTTTTCCTGGAAATGTTGAAGATTGAGTTGGACCTGGATTTTCAGGGATGATTTGAAATACGGAGGTGGATTACAAGATTTTCCTGTGGTCACTTCCGTTTTAGGATTAATTTTCCTTCCATTTTTCTGGAGGTGCATGGGTTTGGGCTCAACGGTGTCAATCATCTTCAGCGTCTGCTAGCTCCGTGATTGTGCCGTTCAGCTGTTAATACAAAACAATACAATACAAGTTAACAGGATACCTTTAGGTTCCCTTCTTTCGGATGGAATGTCGGAGAAGAAATAATGCACAACTGAAACACATAGTTGCCCTTAAAAAGATGTTTTCTGCCCCACAACAACCCTATGGAGATTCAAAGGAAGCTTTGAAGTGATACACTTTCAATCAGCTCACAATCTGCGTTTCTCCTCAAGTTTTGCATCTCTGCTTCCTGAAACCCCACCCCGCTTTTTTTAAAGCAGGCTCCATGCCCAGCATGGAGCCCATTGTGGGGCTTGAACTCAGAACATTGAGATCAAGCGCTGAGCTTGAGATCAAGGGTTGGATGCTTCACTGACTGAGCCACCCAGGTACCCTACCCCCTTTTCTATAGCTGTCAGCAGAAGGTTACCCTAATGCAGGCAGGACAAATTTGTTACCAGGAATCTCACTTATTCATTAATTTGTTCAACAGTTACTTACTGATGGGTTTGAACCTAGGTGCTGAGCACCTCCTACCATATCAGGGGCTTATGGGATGCAAATGTGTATGATCGGCAGCCTCAGGGAGCTTACAGTCTATTGAGAAAATAAAACCTGTTCCCAATAAGCCTGAATAAGATGAATTATGTGATAAAATAATGATGTATTTCTCATGTGCTTGCTGCAAATGACTGAACAATCTTTTTTCAAAAATACTTTATTTATCTATTCATGAGAGACACGGAGAGAGGCAGACACAGGCAGAGGGAGAGGGAGAAGCAGGCTCCATGCAGGGAGCCCAATGCAGGGCTCGATCCCAGGTCTCCAGGATCACACCTGGGCTGAAGGCGGTGCTAAACCGCTGAGCCACCCAGGGATCCCATGACTGAACAATCTTATAGAAACACCATGACTTGATCTCTGAATATGTATAGCAGAGAGAGAGAGAGAGATACACAGGAGACAAGGATATCTTTGGTGATTTAGTACTTTCAAGTTTGTTTTTGTTTTTAAGATTTTGTTTGTCTGATGGGGTGAGGAGAGAGAGGAGGAAGGGAGAGAGGGAGAGCACAAGCAGGGAAAGTGGCAGGCAGAGGGAGAGGGAGAAGCAGGCTCCCCACTGAGCAGGGACCCCCCTCCCCCAAGAGGGACTCAATCCCAGGACCCTGGGGTCATGACCTGAGCCAAAGGCAGACACCCCCAGGTGCCCCAGTACTTTTAAGTTTAAAGTGGCTAAGGCAGTGAACACTAGAGATTGTTCTCACTTTCTCCATCTTAGGAAGAGACTTTTCTCCAGTTGATGGATATGTTTACTTGCCGACTAGCAATGATGATCAGCCCACGAATGGCATTCACCTAAAGACGGCCAGTCCAGGAGCTCTGAATTGTATAATTCAGTCTCTGTTATAATTCTGGCTTGTCCAAAGCCTTATTTCTTTTGGTCAGTGCCTATGCTAAATATCGTGGCTGGCGGAAAACACTGCTAGGTTCAGATGCATTGAAATTCATGGCAAAAAGAAAGAAAGCCCTTAATCAAAGGCACAAGATAGATTTTGCAAGGAAATAACTGCCAGAAAATTAATCTAAAACGAGCTTTGGTTTGGGCTTCCGTGCAAGTGTGACTTGGCGGCAGGTCTGGACTCGAGGTTCTGGGAGTGCAGGAGTGGAAAATGGAAATGGCTCATCTGCACCTGCCCTTTCTCCAGAGATTTGGCTCATCATCTCCCATGACACACAAGGCCCGTTTGCACTCAGAAAGAAGGCTGCAGGCCACCCCCTCCCTGATGCCCAGGCACCAGCAGCCTGGTCTCACAAGTCACTGCCACTGAAACTTTATTGTTTTACAAATAACTATATGATTAGATATAGGACGTATCTCTGTGGTCTGTGTGAATTCAGATCGTTCGTCCTAGAACAGCTCTGTTCAATGGAACTTTCTGCAGTGGCAAAAATGGCAAACCTATAAATCTGCAGTCTCTGATACAGTAGCCACTAACCACTTGTGGCTATGGAGTGCTTGGAAAGTGGAACTGAATTCTTAATTTTATTTATTTTTAAAGGTCTGGTTTCTTTTTTTTTTTTTTTAAGATTTTTATTTATTTGAGAGAGAGAATGAGAGAGAGGGAGAGAGATCACGAGCAGTGTGGAGGGATAGAGGGAGAAGCAGACTCTGCTGAGCAGAGAGCCTAATGCAGAACTCGATCCCAGGACCCCAGGGTCATAATTTGAGCCGAAGGCAGATGCTTCACCAATTGAGCCACCCAGGCGCCTCTTAATTTTATTTATTTTTAATTAATTTTAATTGAAATAGCCAGCTATGGCTAGTAACTACCATAATGGCCAGTACAGCCCTCTAAGAGGACTTCATCCACTTGGGTTGCCATGAGTAGAAGTGAATAAATGATCACCCTATGACAATGACACAATTTTGACTTAGGAATGTGAACTAATTCTCTTATTTTTTACATAAATAGAATGAACTAGTGTCTGAAAGATTTTTTTTGTCCCCAGTATTCAGGTGGCATCTCGGGCTATGTCTCAATACCCAAATGTCAAGATAAAAAGAAGATAATTTAGGAGACTAGATTTTTTATCTCATGGTTACCTAGGTGTTTGGAATATCAGTAGATAATTATAGCATCAGACTTCTTCATGTCCCTGGTCAGCATTTGTAGGCAATTGAAAGTTATGTATTCTGATCAAGGGAATTCAGAGGAAAACTATTCAGCCTTTCTGCTATGGATAAAAAAAGTAAAGCTTTAACCTCAGCTATCTAGATTGAATATGTAACTGACCAACTAGAAGCTTTGATTTTTTTTCCCGTTGTGCATCTTTGCCATCTTTGCCTCCCACTCCCAGCCACGGACAAGTAAGACTGCAATTTACTAGTCTCTCATCTTATTTTTTTTAAAGATTTTTATTCATTTATTTGACACAGAGAGAACACAGCAGGGGGGCAGCAGGCAGAGGGAGGGGGAGAAGTAGGATCCCACTGAGCAGGGAGCTCCATCTAGGGCTCTACCCTAGGACCCTGGGATCATAACCTGAGCCGAACGCCAGTGCTTAACCTACTGAGCCACCCAGGCACCCCACTAGTCTCCCATCTTAGAAGCAACATTAAGGTCCTCCAACCAGGACCAAAAAACTATGAAAATAGATACATAGTAAATACAAGTAATATTAATAAAACCTCTAGCTAATTAACTCTAAGTGCTGTTTGGAGCAGACTCTTAAACAACGTGGTAACACATCTACCCTGAAGCTAAATCTGCCATTACTTGAAAATTAGAGAATCAAGTACAGAGACGATGTGTTCTAATGAGAAGTAAAGACAACCACCTCTTGAGTGTATGGTGATCAGTAGGACACTAGGCACAGCTAAAGACAAAGCAGCATTGAATCAAAAAATTTTTATTTTAGGTTTTATGATATCTCTAAGTATAATGCACATCGTGTCTGGGAAAAAAATGCTCCCAACATCTGCAGCAGAAGTAGAAGCCACCAGAGACTCAGTGGGTCTGATCATGAAGACAGGACGTAAGCACTCCTGAGGGGCCACCTGCACCTCTGAGTCCCCCTCCTGGGACTGAGCCATGTCAGTCAGCCCTCCACACACAACACACTAACATTTTGTCACTTTTAAACCTACTGCTATCCATGAATATGGTTTAGACAAAACTGAAAAAAAGTGCAGTTTTTTTAGGGAACCAGTGGCTTCCGCCAAATTCCGGGCATGAGCTTGAGAGCACCTGCTCCTCTGGTTGCATGGCTATGGCTCCTGGCAAATCAACCCACTTGTTTATACAGCCTGCCTTACTTCACAGGATTCTTGCAAGAATCAAATGACCTCCCGGGAGAGTTAGACGCCTGCAGTATAGAAAGAGCAGTCTGATGATCAAAAACACCTGGATCCTAATCCCGGGGTTTGAGTGAATTTGAGTTTTCATTTTCTTATCTGCAGAATGAGGGTGGGAGTGTCTGCTCCGTGTGTCCCATGCAGTTGCCGCGTGAATTCCAGGAGGCACTCTCGGGGAGCACACTCCGTCATTCCCATTCTGTATAGAGATTTCCGGTCACTGTTTTCCAGATGACAGTCATTGATTCTTACCTTGTCCCTCGGTCACTGGTTGCACATAGATGCAAAGTGATTGGCTGGGATTAGCGGAGCCGTCTGTGAAGGTGAAATTGAGTGAAATGAGAAGAACCATCAACACCCCAAATCCGTGGCCTTGACTTCATCAGGCAGGCGCGATATTCATCAATGTGACCCATCTTCAGTCGAACGCAGCCCTCTGACCTTTTTTTTTTTTTTAATTTTTATTTATTTATGATAGTTACAGGGAGAGAGAGAGGCAGAGACACAGGCAGAGGGAGAAGCAGGCTCCACGCAGGGAGCCCGACGTGGGATTCGATCCTGAGTCTCCAGGATCGTGCCCTGGGCCAAAGGCAGGCGCCAAACCACTGCGCCACCCAGGGATCCCCCCTCTGACCTTTTGCCAGCTTAGCCCTCTGGTCTGCAGCTGGGGGCCCTGCCAAGGGCAGGGGGCGGCAGCACCAGGTCGCCAACATTGCAGAATATCTCAAGAATATTTGAGAAGGACTGTGAATAAACCCCTACTCTTGTAATTTTACTTCAGAAAGCAAAAGAGCTTCCAGATAATGAGTATTTTGCTCCAACAAGAACTGTAGGATTGATTAGGTTCAAACTGTTAACAGACATCCTTATGGTTAATGAAGCAGCATTGAAAATGCCTCTTGATTCTCCGGAAACGTAAATCATACAAAGGCAGCAAGGACCCAGAAAAGAACTGGAGGTGGGCTAGAATAAACTGTCTGCTCGTTAATGTACTCAAGATAATGAACAAAAAAAAATGTTTGTCCTTTGAGAAGTTAATATTTATTGAGAGTTCTCTCTGTAGTGGGCAAGCAATAAACTTTGATGATTATTGTTAAAACATTCTTTGGATAACATGTTTTTCTCTGAATCTTGAGTTGGGGGACGGAAGCTCCTGCCATTTTAATTCCTTTGTTAATGTCTTTATGAATGCAATTAACACTTCATTCACGCTTCTTTGTTTCTGGATCCCATTAGGATGTGGTTTATGCCAGTTTGTCTCTCCCAGGAGACAGCCCGCATCACACAACACTTCACTCAGCTGTGTGGCTGAGCACTGACAAACTCAATTTACCAAAGGCAAGAGTGAGTTGACACCATGCTGTGGCAGTTGTCCTGATGGGAACAAATGACTCATTTCATTCCAAGGTGGAACCCACCTTCTCTGCAAAGCGCGCTTGGGTACAAGAGTAGGGGAGACACAAAGTAGCATCACTGCAGGTCCAGACCTGCAAAGAACCAACTCCTGAAGAAGGAAAAGCCAGCTACTGTAGGCACCGCAGGCTGCTCCCACCTTTCTTAAACATTCAGTGAGGGCTGACTAGGTGGATGGAAAGTTAGGGACAAGCCTGGATGTAGGGGACACAGTCTCTCCCCTCTGGAGCTTGCACTGAAATGAGAGGCAGGAGACACACATAACAAATATATCAGCAAGGGTGCAGCAGCACAGCTAAGACCTGAAAGAGTGTAGACCATTCGACCATTAGGCTGGGGGGGAGGGGGGCTCTGTGTAATGGGGAGTGAGGGGTGGGGGAGCTTTTCTGAGGAGGTGGGACTTGCAGTCAAAGCGGTTCCCTGGCCCTGCTCCGCAGATCTTCAGGAAAGAGGGGAGGGTGGGAGGGGGTGCCTGGAGGGAGGAGAGAGACGGGTATTAGCGAAGATGCAGAGGTGCAAAGTGAATAAGAGGGTTCATGTTCATGAGAAATTATTCTCCCTTTATATTAAAGTCTCTCCTCCAATTGATGGCATCATTTCTATTTCAAATATCAGTGTGATATTTGCTCAACGGCCAAAGGCACTGCGGATGAATATATCTGAATCTTACTAAGATACTGTACAGAAGGTGGTGGAGGAGGTCTGAGGGAACGTCAGAGACAAAGGAAGGAAAGCAGAAAGAGGTACTGCCCATCTTTGGGGTGACACGCTTTCTTAAATGAAAAAGAATCACTTACTTCTAAGCCCTCTACCTGTGCCATAATTTTAAGCTTGGTTCTTTGCCTGACAAAGGCAAAAAGAACAGGATTTCTAATAATCATTACAAAGCATGAAATATTACCAGGAGAGGAAGTAAAACAGCCTATAGCCCCAAGTCATCCGTGCCTGACATTAAAGGTGTGTGAATAAATCAAAGGATTCTATTTGCGGGTTTACCCTTACTTAATGATATGCAGATTGCTTGTTTTCTTTTCTCTGAGTTTCTCCCCAAATCTAGCACATGTTCCATTAGTTATATTTATATCCTTGTTATCAAGACATGTCTCCTGTCTTTTTCAACCAGATCTGGGCTGTCGACGCCACCGTATTCTATTATAAGGGCCGGGTACATCTCTGCCCTACTGGACACCCTTGTGCACTAAAGCATTATAGATGCAGACATGCCCTGGCACCTTTTTGCATCAGGAATGGTTCTTTTTGTTTACATTTCATCATATGTGCCCCGCTCTGCATGGGAACAATGGCTTCCTGTCTTACAATGATTCTTGGCCAAAGGACAAGTCACAAAAACATTACCACCGATCCTGATCAAAGGTTCAAGTAAGTGTGGGTAGTCCTAGGGGTACCTGTTCCTTTTCTCTAAAGCAAATAGTTGTCAATTATTAGTTGTACAACTACTCTGTGATTTGCTGGAAGAATAACAACTCATTAGAATTACTTAATGTCCAAACTTTGAAAGGGGAAAGAAAACAAAGTGATACTCTGTGTATACGGAGGTTTGGGTGAGGGGGTCTTCTGGGGTCCCCCCCCAAAAAAAGATCTTTGCGAGAAGTGAAGTCCTTGTGCTTGAGTGTGTTATTTTTTGTTTGTTTGTTCTGTTCTTTTTTTTTTTTTTGACAGAAAAAAGTCACTCTGCTTTCCCTGGCCTCAAGCCACTGGGTAGCTGTGTAAAACATAAACAGGGTCTGTGTTTTGGTGCCTCGGAGAAAGATGTAAATGTGTGAATATGATGGAAGAGGTTTTATTTTCTTTCCCCCTCACAGGAATGGTCTGACAGCCCCAGGCTGGAGAATGTGTCTCTCCCAAGTGCTCTGTCACCCTGGTAACCATGGAGACCATGACGATCGATTAGATGCCATCTGATCTCAACCTCATAAAAAAAAAAAGGCAGCAGATGGCAACCAGGCCACTAGACCTGTCTCAAGAGAGACGCAAAGGAAGAGACAGAAAGAGAAGGAAGGAGGGGAGAAAGGAGGCGGGGTGGGGGTGGATTGGTGTGGAGAAAAGAAAGCTCAGGAGCAGCTCTGGGAAATGAATGTTTTAGAAAAAAAAAAAAGTAGAAATAGAAACAGAAAACAAGGAGAGCAGGAGTAAGAGAAAGAGGACACACAAAGAAAAAATGAAATTAAACCTGATCATGCAATATGTGTTCCTGATTGGGGTTGGGGGCTGGGGGGAAAACCCGAGAGAAAGCAATCAGTGCTTTCCTAACTTGCTGTTGGTGTTTGCAGGCCTCAGAACGCTGGGGGACTGGGCCCCACGCCTTGCTGAGGGCACTCAAGAGCGTGGGCTCCTGGCTCTGCTATCAGTTGGGATCTGGTGCATCTGTCCAAGAATGCTGAGGGCTGGCTGTCAGAACACAGGGCCCCTGATCACACCGGGGTGGGTGTCCCCAGGGCCCTTCAGATGGCCAGATGCGACAGGACCTGCCACCTCCTCCCCGGCAGTGCTCTGCTTCACCCTTGAAAGGAGCAAGTGATAACCAGGTCAGCAGATACCCAAGGCAAACAGAACGGTTAAATCAGTGCTGGTAACTCAGTGTCTTAGCCCACGTCCCAGAGCAACACCATGGCTAGTATTTATAATGTGCTTATGATGCTGTGGCTGTCACATGGTGCTGATACAGATTATTTAATGTAATCAGATAGCAATGCTGTAAGACAGATGCCAAGCGCCTGGGTGGCTCAGTCAGTGAAGCCTCTGCCTTCAGCTCAGGTCACAATCCTGGGGTCCTGGGATCCAGCCCCCCATCGGGCTCCCTGCTCAGCAGGGAGTCTGCTTCTCCCTCTCCCTCTGCCCCTCCTCCCTGCTTGTGTTCTCTCTCTCAAATAAATGAATAAATAAAATCTTAAAAAAAAGTGCTGTTATTATCTACATGTTACAGCTAGAAACTGAATTTGGAGAGGTTAACTCACCTTCATTAAGGGCACACCTAGAATGCAGAATGTATATAACAGTTTACTTGTATGAGGAGAGGTAATGGTGTGCTTACTCTTGATTTTTTCTTTCCTTTTCTGAATTTTTAAATAGTTGCAGATTATAAAAATTAAGACATGTTCAATGTAGAAAATGATTTAAAGCAAGAGAAATTAAAAAAAAATCCCATTAGAGATAAGCATGTAGGTTATATACTACACATTTTCTACGAGTATATACATTTCCATAGGAATATAGTACATTTTAACCAAATGTAGTATTAAACCTTAAATACCATTTGGTTAATCATCCCTTTTCCAACAATATGTTATGAACATCTTTCCAAATTTTTATTCTATTTCATCTTTATTTATTTGAGAGAGAACGTGAGAGAGAGAGAGAGGGAGAGAGAGAGAGAGAGCACACAAGCAGTGGGGGAGAGGGAGAAGCAGGCTTCCCACTGAGCAAGGAGCCCAACGTGGGGTTCCCTTCCAGGATCCTGGGATCATGACCGGAGCCAAAAGTAGATGCTTAGCCGACTGAGCCATCCAGGTGTCCTATTTCATCTTATTTAATGACTACATAGCACTCTACAGTTTGAGGGTACCATGATTTACTTAACTACTCCCTTATTAACTGATTTCTAGGGGTTTGCTATCATAAAAACGCTGTGGTGATCATTCTTCCATGTAAACCTTTTTTCTGTTCCTCTGATTTTTCCCTTAGGATGAAAACATAATTGCTAAATGAAAGGGTATGTTTTCAGAAAACTTTTTAGTTGAAATATAACATATATACATAAAGTGAATAAATCTTAAGTATATAGCTAGTTGAATTTTACATATGTGTGCACAACTGTATAACCATTACCCAGGTTCAATGTATTAAGCATTTGCAGCTCCCCAGACTTTCCCTTTAGGCCCCTTCCTAATTGGTACCTACCCCCATCTTCTTGAACTTCATATAAATGGAACGATCCAGGGTGCATACTTCTTTTGTTTCTGGCTTCTTTGAGTCAGCATGATGTCTGTGATACTCATCCATGCTGTCGTGGTAACAGTGATTCACCCTTTATATTGCTGCACAGTATTTTATTTTTTGACTATACTACACTTTGATTCATTTTACTGTTGAGAGACACTTAGATCATTAGGAATAAAGTTGCCATGAACATTTCAGTACAGACCATTTGGAGGACATATGTACATATTATTTTGAAGCAAACTAGAAGTGGAATGAGTAGGTCATGGGGTAGGCATGTTTAGCTTTAAATGCAGGGTAAACATTTTTTTAAAAAAGATTTTATTTATTCATGAGAGACACACACACACAGGGAGAGAGAGAGAGAGACAGAGACAGAGACACAGGCAGAGGGAGAAGCGGGCTCCATGCAGGGAGCCTGACCCGGGACTCAATCCCGGCTCTCTGGGATCACACCCTGGACTGGAGGTGGCGCTAAACCGCTGAGCCACCTGGGCTGCCCCAGGGTAAACATTTTTTAAAGGGTTTTGTTTGTTGCTGTTTTGGTCTACACTTGACCCTCGAACAACACAGGCTTGAACGGCATGGGCCCACTTACACAGATTTTTTGCAGTATAGCACTATGAATGTATTTTCCTTACACTTTTAACAAAATTTCTTTTCTCTAGCTCATTTTATTGTAAGAATACAATATATGATACATAATAACATATGAAAGATGCACGAATCCACTCCACAGGTTCTTGGTGAGGCTTCTGGTCAAGAGTAGGCTACCAGAAATTAGGTTTTTGGGCAGTCAAAAGTCATACACAATTTTCACCTGTGCGGGAAGTGGGGCCTTGGAGCCCCTAAGCCCCACATCATTCTAGGGTCAACTATATTTTTATTTTTTATTTATTTTTTAAAATATTTGATTTATTTGACAGAGCACAAGCAGGGGGAGCTGCAGGCAGAGGACCCTGGGATCATGTCCCGAGATGCTTAACTGACTGAGCCACCCAGATGCCCTCAACTGTATTTTTAAATTGGCCTCCAAACAGTTGTCCCAATTTGAACTCCAGGCAGCCAGTGGTTTGAGAATGCTTCTCCCTCACACCCTTACCATCTGGGGGCAGTCTTTTTCATTCTTCTTACTCTTTGTCAATCTGAGTGATTAAATGGTATTTGATTGTTTACACCATGTTTGACGACCAGGTATGTCAAACAATTCTTGCTATATTACCAGATATTCTTATTTCTTTCTTCATAAATTGTCCATACATGTCATTGCCCTATTCGGTATTAGCTTCAGGATAAGGCAAAAAGGTGAAACATAATCCATATAGTCTGTACAAATTCACCAGCATTGTCAGAAAATGCATTGACATTTATGACCAGAACAAATTTACATCCTTTGCATAAGTTGACATCCTGCTCTACGTATTTCAGAAGGAAGCTAACATTTACAGAACACCTTTTACTGAGCACATTGACTTTAGGATAGCCCTATTCATTTAATTTTTATAGCTTCATTTAATTTCAGTAGTAGCATTTAATTTTCACAAAAGCTCTAAAAGGCACTTAAAATTCTGCCTATTTTTGCAAATGTAGAAATCAAGGCCCATAGTCACACAACTATTAAAGTGGAGGGACTGGGATTTCAACCCAAGACACATGAAGTCTAAAGTCGGTTTTCTTTCCTCTAGATACCATTGCTCAGGGCAGTGACCCTCATTCTTTCTTCTACTTTAGAAAGTCTAGGAGGGCTCCTGAATTCCATCCTCAATACACATATACTATTCTACTATGATATATTTGTTACTTGACTATCTAAAACCCCTGTATGATTTTTCATTCTTTTTGTTTAACTCTGTATGGATTACCTCTTCATATGGCAAATATTTTGTATATTTGTTACCTAGAAAGTATAAATCAATCTTTCCTGTACATGGTTGATCAAATGTGTCTTTCATTGGTAATTTTGAAAAGTTTGTGAGCTCCTTATCTCATTATTGGTACCATCACAGAAATGTTCAGGATTATAGTCTATCTGGGGAAACATTTTGTCATATATGAGTTATAAGATTTCAGAGCATTTCCAGGTTTTGGTGTTTGGTGCCAAATCATAAATGTTTTGAGTTGGGGCTCACTGTGAACAAATTTGTCGTCAATATCTTCACTGTAGTGATGTATCATTAGTTACATTATCTTTCTCAATATGAAATTCTTGTCAAATCATAAAGAAATTTAAATATTTTTCAAAAATGTTCTCGGAACTCACTCTTCTTCGTTAATTGGATCATTAAATAATCTAGGAGCCTATTTATTATTTCTATTAGCAATTTATCTCTTCCTCTTAATGATTTACTACTCTTGGAATCATCTTTTTTTTTTTTGTTACAATTCACGTGTCTAGATGTCAAAATGATTTCTACTACCATCATTTGCAAATACATGAAAAATGATTTTATTATATGGTACCAAAACACAAAAGTATACCCTACATCTACCTGTGCCTTCCCAAGAAGAGAAAACTTCATTTTGACTAGGTGTCAATGAAAACCGCTTTGTTTACAATTGATTGGAGAGAATTTTCCACAGACTAGCTCCTGGGCTCCATTTCAAATATTTCTTTTCCTCCACTAAGGTCATAGGACATATTCATATTGTGATACAACATTTAGATCTGCCACTTTACGTTGTTAGGACATCAGATGCGTTTCCACAGTTTTCCTGAAATCCACTCCCACCGGAGGAAGGCTAGAAATATCACATTTACAAGTGACTGGGAATCACATAAATATAACACGCTACACCAAAACTAATGTATTTCTGAATCCGCTTGCCTCAGCTGCCTCCCCCCCCCCCCACTACCAAATGCCCACAGCAACTGATGCCACCGGGTAGGAGAGCCGTTGGAATGGAGACAGGGACACCTGGGTGGCTCAGCGGTTGAGCATCTGCCTTTGGCTCAGGATATGATCCTGGGGTCTGGGATCAAGTCCCACATCAGGTTCCTTGTGGGGAGCCTGTTTCTCCCTCTTCTTGTGTCTCTGCCTCTCTCTCTGTGTCTCTCATGAATAAATAAAATCTTAAAAAAGGAATAGAAACAGACAGAAGTCTGATCTGTCCAGACTAAACTAACTGACTTTTACAAATTTGCAAAAACATGTGACAAGGGAATGCACTGGTAGGGTTCCTCCTAGCAGACTGAGGGGCACTAATGCTTACCTTTCACCAGCTGCGTGATAAATCCGCCTCTGGAGACTTTCTTCTCTCCTATAAAGGTTTGCCCTTGGTGAGACTCAGATATAGGTCATTCATTTAGTCACAAATGTTTCTTTTGCATGTATTGTGGCTTAAACATCCTTTTGGTTAGAAGGGATAAAGTGATGAACAAGACAAATATCTCTGGCCTTGCAAAGCTTACTTTCTAGAGTCAGTGAAACAGATTTTCGAATGGCCAAGTTTTTAGTACAATATATTAGTGCTCTCATAGAAATTTTCATTTGAGGTCCTTTATCTGTCCTCACTCCTAAGGTAACAATTGCAAACAGCAGGGATTTGGGGGATGTATTTCAGATGGGGAGGGACACTTTTCCATTTCCTTAAAGCCTTCCATTTTCACTTATGCACAAAACTGACGTTCGCTTCCACGAATTTAAATGTCTTTCCTCCGGCCCATGCCCTTCCATCGGGAATTGTATTATTATTGTCAGAGCCTCCAGAACAATCTCTGGTATCTCAACCCAGGCATCTTGAGGCCCATTTTATGTTTTTTTTTTCCTTTTTTTAAAAGACTTTATTGACTTATTCATGAGAGACACAGAAAGAGGGGCAGAGACATAGGCAGAGGGAGAAGCAAGTTCCCTGGGGGGAGCCCAATGCGGGACTCGATCCCCGGACCCAGGATCACACCCTAAGCTGAAGGAGACGTTCAACCACGGAGCCACCCATGTGCCCCTTGAGGGCCACTTTAAGTAGTATGCTAGGTTGCATCTATTTCATGCTCTACAACAGGTCTTATGCTGAGGTTGAGTACAGCCATGGTTGATGGCCAAGAGGGTCATATTCAAGCCATCCTGAGTGAGGACAGTGCTTTAGGTTTGGCACTAAATTATTTGATAGTTTAACCCTTTGCACTGGAAGGAAGCCATCTTATCTTAGTTCTATTACCTTGCAGTTTCTCTTCCTTTTATCCATTGGTCAATATTACATTCTTTCTTTACATAGGCCACATGCTTTGTTTTTCTCATTAGTACTTAGAAGTTTTTAGTTTTTGACAACTTGTATTAAGATTTCTTTATTGCAAGCAATAGAAAACTCAAACTGGCTTATAAGCTAAAATAAAGTACAGCCCCCAAAACCAAAGTCTAGAGGTTTGAGGCTTTGGGGTGGGTGGGGTCCTGTGGCTCCTGCCCCTTTCTCCCACTCTTCTCTTTGCTCTGCCCACTTGTGCTTGCACCTTCATCCTCAACCTGGCAGCAAGACATCTGTCTCAGAGGGACCTCCCATCCAGGAATGGTGATGTTCAGAGAAACTCTTCCCAAGGCAGTCTCTGAAAAATCTCTCCTTTTGTTCATCGGCCAAAATGATTACACACCCATTTCTGAACCAATCACTGGCAGTGGGTTGAGATGACCCCTGACCAGATCAGATCCAACCCCTGGGTCGAGTGGAGGCGGGAACTGGGGTTGGATCCACGTCCCTGGAGGCCGGAGAGCTCTGTGGCAGAAAGAGAAATGCCAGCGGGAGCCAGAGTTCGAGCAGCAAGGAGGAACAGGAACAGAGGACAGAGGCCAACACTGCCCTGCCACTTTGGATGGCATTCTGGTTGCCTCGGGGACATCTTGTTCATTTCTGAACGTACTTCTCCAGTTTCCAGTTAGTAAGACCAGGCTCAGACCTGCCAGATGATGACTATGAAAAAAATAAATTCATTGTGTTCAGTATGAAAATGAGGCTGGGTGTGGTACATACATGACTAAAGTACTTCTTTTTTTAGCCAAATCAGTTGAATTTTCGTTTTTGAAAATAGTCCACAGGCTTTAACTGCCAAAGTTTCCATGGAGAGGCTGGAGGGATTTTATGGAGTATACTTACCACACAGAACCAAGCTTCCTTAGAATTCTGCCCAGAGGTGCACATAACTGGGTGGTTTGGTTTCACCTATGCTTTGGCAGATCCTGAGCCACTGGGGGGCTTGGTCAGATTCTCTGGTTCTCTACCTTCTGCCTTCAGAGGCATTTTCTTTATTGAGTCAAACCTCACATGGCTACTGATGTTTGAAGGACATTTGCTGTCCTCTCCCTCTCTCTCTTCTTTGGGGGTGGGACAGAAATGGGCTGTACAGGATTCTTTAATTTTATGTAAATGACCCACCTTTTCTTCTTCCTCTGGGGTGTTATAAAAATTAGTGTTCTAAAAACATTTTTACAAAGTGCTCCCTTGAGATGCAAAGAAAAGTGCTAGCAGCACAGCAGGTTCTCCATGAAACTGTTTAAGTGGGAGGAGGGAAGGGAAGAGTCATACACGTGCCTCTGGCATTTTTCAGGTATTTGGGAATTCAAAGAAAATATATCCTTTTAAAAATGATTTTGGCTTTTCACCATCAACCAGGTCACAGACTGAGCCTCTGTTCACTTTTCCCACTTGGCTGGCTGTGAACTTAACTAGGGCACCTCAATGGGCAAGCTTAGTGCAACAGAGTGGTATTTGTGGAAACTGACCAAGTGATGAACTAGGTTTGTATTTATTATCATCACGGATACTTTCAATGTCCTTTTGATGTGCTAACAGTTCTTCCTAAGGAAAATTATGCAAACTATTAATTAAATCAAGAGCAGCAGTCCCTACTGAACTACAATATGCAGATTTGCTGATCTAGATGGACCTGAGCCAGGCAGCGGCCTTTGGCTGCACAGATGCTCTCTGGGGTCAGCTCTCCCTCACATCTGTCACCCTTCCAGAAAGGGCTACAAGAACCCTGCATCCATTGGCCTCGCTGGGCTCTCAGAGCTCCCTCACTGGGGGGAATCCAGACACATTGCTGCAATTCACCCAGGAAAGACCAACTATAGATCCAAATGACTGAACTCAGGGACTCAGGAAGGCAATACAGAACCTTCCAGTTACCCTACGAATTCCTAAGTCGTCACTGGAGTTCCTGTATGGCTTACAAGTTGTAACGGAGGTGGAAGAATGATCACACTGAAACTCAAAAGCCAGAAAGACAATGTGATGTGTTAGAAGTCGAACCTTGGTAGGCTGGGTACGTTTCACCTGCTGATAGCTTTTGGTTCTAGGAGCTACCATCTATACATACGGTGTGAGCCTTACTATCACTGGGCTGTTGATGCAAATGCTGGCCCAGGCTGGGCCTGACAATACATGTGCCGATGCCGGGCACACACAGAGGGGAGCCTTGTTATTTCTTGGTTCCCGATGTGTTCTAGTTTCATCCCTAGCCCCAACCAGCCTTTGCCCTCCTGGACCCTTGGCTGCTCTAGCAATGTCCAGCCTGCTGGCTGCCCACTCTTCCTGGTGGAGGACTTTCAGCAGCACAGCTGTAGACAGATGTGATGCACAGGATACACAGGATGTTTTTATTTTCCTCTCACTCAAGGTTTATTCTCTCCTTCCCTTCCCAGAATAATCCCCATTTGCCCTTTTTCTCTGCCCAAACTTCTAATTTTTAGGTCAGTCTTTTTCTCTAAAATGTCATTGAGTGTTGAATTTCATATTTTACGATGTTAACTTTGTGAAATGCTTTTCCATGAAGACCTTCATGACTCCCAGGTCCTGAGCAGGGCCTTTGTGTTAGGTTCTGTACCCTTGTCTCTGCTCCATCTTCATCCAGCCATAGAAGTAGATGGATAAATGTTCTTCCCATGGAGTAGGACAATAAAAATGACATGGAGGCTCCCCCTACCCCAGGTAACAGTTCCCTTGTTAGGGGAACCAGAAGCCTCTGAGGCCACTACTGGAGACATAATCCTTTGGCCTAATTAAGCCATTTCCTCTAGTTAAAATGAATCTTTCTAAGTGGGGTCGCTTCAGCATAAATGAGTCATTTGGGCCTTCTAAGGAGGTTTCTGAAGAAGCAAAAAAATGTCAGAAGATTATGGTGTAAGTTCAGAGTGGGAATGGCAGGGTCATATGGAAAAAGGTTGAGGGAGGCGGGAGGCACAGATACGAAGAATATGTTCTCAACGGATGAGCCCCTTCTGTCTCCAACTGTTGCTAAGGGTTGGTCCATCCCAGCTGCATTGGCTTCTGGATGAAGCAGGGCCCTGAAACTAGGTGCAGGGCTTGCTCATGCTGGGTCCTAATTGACCTCAAGACAACTAGCCTCAGTAGGATTCCTGGATTCTACAAAATAATCAGCTAATCCAATGGAAAAACAAAACAAAACAAAACTGGGCTCTCTGGTTGGAGAGTTTATTTTAGTTCTTTGTTAAACTGACTGGTTGTTCATGGAACTGACCAAGTGCGTCACTGAGCAACCTGGCTGCTTTGCTGAAGAATCACAAATGAATGACATGACAGTTCTTTTGTTCTTGTGTAACAACAGCCGCAAAAAAACCCAGTCTCTTTCAATGCACAAGCAAGGCCTCTGGGAATATGGCCTAGTACCTAAGAATGCAGATGCCTAGGGTCAATTTTTGCAGTCCCTCTTTGTTAGCTGTGGGACCACTCAATGCTCTTTTCATCTGCAAATGCAGATAATAGTAACACCAACCTTGTAGAGAGTTTTCTTTTAAAGATTTTTTTAGAGAAAGAGCATGTGCAGGGAGAGGAGCAGAGGGAGAGGGACAAGTAGACTCTGTGCTGAGCATGGAATCTGATGTAGGGCTCCACGCAGGGCTCAATCCCATAACCCTGAGATCATGACCTGAGCAAAAATCAAGAGTTGGATGCTTAATCCACTGAGCCACCCAAGCACCCTGGCCTTGTAGAGTTCTTTAAGGAAGAATGATTCTGCACATGAAGTGCTTACTGAGTATCTGGCAAATACTAAGCATTTAATAGATGCCAAGTACAATTTTTAATATTAGTATGAGGCCAGTAGGTCAGTTTAATAACTACTGTCTTGACAATCAGGAACACCTACAGCATCTTCTCAACAAAAATTTATCCCCAGAGTAGTGTCTTGGGAAGAAGAAACAGCTGTGTACGAGGGTGGGGGCAGAAGGAAACAGGTTCCTCTGTCCAGTGTCCTACAAACCACTATTGCAATGTAGGAAACAGCGCCCACATTGCATGTGGCCTTCTGGGGGAAGGAGCAGGGACTGGGAATTTGGAGAACTCTGAGCCAGAGTGATTCCCAGTTCACTGCTCTCAGGAAAATGATTTGTGTCTACAATGCACGTATAAGTGTATGGCCTGAGCACATGTACATTTACACACACACTCACTCCAGGCTGGAACAACATGGCATCGAATGTATTTTCTTTCTTGTGTTCCTTCTTATCTCTTACATCCTTTGCAGTCCATTCGGGCATAATTATTATTGCTTTGCTGGCTCGGTTCTGCAGCTCTCTAGAGTGGAGCAGATGTCAACAGCTCTGAAAGATCCCATGCTATTACACAGCAGAACAAATGAGGATGTCAGAAAAGGCTCTTCAGTCTAACAAGAAAACAGAGGAAAGAGACAAAAAGAATAAAGCCTTTGGAGACCAGCAGACTCGCTCTGATTAGATCTTATGCTAACATGATGCCCACTCTGCGTACTAACAGTGATTTAATATGTTTAAACGATACTGGGGAAATAGGTCTTGGGGAAAAAAAAAGAGAAAGAATTTCTTCCCTGGCAGGCATGATTAAGATGGTGTGGGTTCCCTAGAACACACAACTGCAGCATGAGACTGTGGAGGGCAGGCCCAAGCATTCTTGCCTACAAGGCTGGACATGGTCTCCTAACACTGGGCAGCCGCAGCTCTCCCGCCATGGGGGAGCCAGACTAGCTGCTCTGATGCATTAGCTGGCTGGTGCAGGACGGGGTGGCGGCCTCACTGCTGGGCCACTGTTTCTTCTCTTGATATGGGAAGGTGTACTTTAAAAACATTTTATATTCGGGGCCACGAGTCCACATGTCCTAATTTTTCCTAATCTTTAACAAAGATACAAAATACTCTAGACTTTTGGAAGTGGGGGAGAAGGAAGGCTGAAATCAAATCAATGTATCAAAGTCCATGTATTACATATAGAACGGATGGGGCGATTTACTAATTGAACAGGTCCTTCAGTTCCTTGCTCTGAACCTATTTGTTCACTTCCTATTTGAAATTCTAACTACTAATGTAATAGTTCTTTCACTAGGCCACAGCAGAATAGAGAGAATTTAGAAGGGCCAACTTTGGGATAGCAAAGATGGAGAGGCAGCTAGGTATATATAAAATTCTGACCGTATGGAAAGGTGCTGATAAGTGGATGTGAAATGAGAAGGCAATACTTACCTGGCAGGGGAGATACCATGATCATGAAATGAGAAGGCACGAATACCACACTGAAGCAGAGAACACTTTAGGTGTTTGTTAACTTATTTGCTCTGAAGTCCTCCCACAGTGGGTCTGAAGCAGTGGTCTGGCAGCTTTTGTTATATGAATAAAGAATAGCACATACTTCAAAAATCCCCAAAGAATAGAAGTTCAAAAACAATAAAGCAGCTCCCTGGAGGGCAACAAATTATCAGTGTTCATTGTTGAAATGCATGCAATGAATTGAAAACCCCGGGACGTTCCTCTGCCCCTAAAAATGCCTGGACTCTCTCATCCAGTGTTAGGATCCATCTATAAGCACAGAAGAGAAACTCAATAGGAAGAGAACTCGAAGGTCACCTGGTCCAGCATCAGTTCCTGCCAAGTGATTAGTTGGCCCATGCTGGATGCCATCTAATGACATTCCCCTGTGAGATGGGGCCAGTCCATTGTCAGAGTGGTCAAATTATTAGAAAGTTCGTGCTTGCTGCGATCTAAATATGCCTCTGTATTTTTACCCACTTGGCCATGGCTCCACCGTCCAGGGCCCCAGGAAGGAGCAATCTAAGCCTGTTACACATATGAGGACAGGGATCCTAACACCTGCCTCCTCCTCTGCATCCCTCCCACCATGGCCCAGCCCCAATCCTTTCTCGTTCTATACATCTATGATTTCAAGTCCTCAACTCTGCTTAGAGAGATCATTTTTATAAGGTGAACTGACATACCGAAACCTAGCACAGTTCTTTAGGTATCAACTGAATGGCCCAAAGGCAGTCTTGAGTGGTGAATTAGCACAAGTGCAGTCAGAACATCATGTTCATATCCAAGCTCTTGTAAGTAATTTGTTCAAAGTCACATAATCTCCCTAAGCTTCTGTTTCCTTATCTGTAAAATGGGATAAT
This sequence comes from Canis lupus baileyi, assembly GCF_048164855.1. NCBI lineage: Eukaryota > Metazoa > Chordata > Mammalia > Carnivora > Canidae > Canis > Canis lupus. The sequence continues at coordinate 11,569,862 of NC_132849.1, forward strand.
AGACTCGATGAGGGGATCTATATAGAGGTTTACCAGATAGCAAACACTTCACAAATGTAAGTCATCGTTTTGGAGGAAGAAAGGTAACTGCCTCCCTCATATTTGACCTGCCCTCCCATTACAATCTAAGTTTACAGTGAAAGGGTGGTTCATTTTGAGCTGATCACCAACTGAAACATCTCTATCATGTTCACATAGGCTACCATCAAAGCACATCTGCTGCTTATTCCCTCTTATTTGCTTGTTTATTTTAACCAAGTGCAGGACTTTACATTTATCCCCATTAAACATAATCTTATTAGATCTGGTCCATTGTTTCAGTCTGTCAGATCTTTTTTGCATCCCAATTCCACGGTCCAACACATTAGCTAGCTCTTCCAGCTTTGTGTCACCCACAAATTTTATCACCAGGCCATCAATGTCTTCATCCAAATCATTAATAAAAATAGTTAACAAGGCAAGACGGAGGCCAGAAACCTGTGGTGTGAAAGATCCTTTCTCCAGATCGTCATCAATCTATTAATTAGTACTCTACATTCAATCAGTTACTCATCTACCTGACCTGGCTACCTTCAGCTCCCGCCCAGAAGTGCATCTCATATTCAAGGGCAGGGACTTTATCTGCCAAATGTACCACTGCAACCCAAATGCATTGTTTGCACAATACCCAAAAACCAGTCTAGTAACTCTCAGAAACATGGTAAGTCTGGGAAAATGCAGGGACTCCTTACCTCTCACTGGAAGACCACATCCAGCTCACCTGCCAAAGGTCCAAACTGCCTGCCCATATTATATATTAAAGGTCACAGGGATGCTTGGATGGCACAGTTGGTTAAGCATCCAACTCTTGGTTTCTATTTAGATCATGACCTCAGGGTCGAGAGATCATCCTTCCTCAAAGCTTCAGTCCCCAAAGCAGACAGTGAACCACCTAGAGCTGAACTTAGCTGGCTGGGCCCCAGGATCCCAAGGGGGCCTTTAGAACCTTTTTTCTTGCCTGGGCTTCCATTTTTTGTCACCAACATCTGTGGGAACCTTACCTCTTCCAGCTTGAAGTTACTTTCCTGGATAGAAAATATGGAAAGAATATAAATGCTAAACAGGTCTGTTTCATCATCTGTTCCCACATTGTGCCAATAACAATATTGATCAAGCAATGGACATAGTTATGTTTGCCAGAAGACAAAAACAATAACTTGGTTTGAAGAATTTGGGTGTCTTTTAGCGGTCTGGGGAGCAGTTGCAACAAAAAACTAGATGGCTCACCACTAGCCATTGTGGGAAGATGGCTTACCACAAGGTAAGCAATAGCTACCAGGAGAGGGATCTGTCCCAGTCCCTGGGTTTCTGACTGTCCCCTGTCTCATTCTCCCACCCTCAGATTCTGGTCCAAAACCCCCCACTAACACTACAGAGAAAGTGTTTAAGATCTTGGAATTCTAAGTTCATCAAATGCCAACACATACTATATATGTGGCCTGGGGCCAATCTGTGTCAGGGAGGAACACCTTACCTTACAGTAATTACCTCAGAGTGGCTATGAAGATCATAGGATATAATGGCCTTACAAGTGCTATGTACAGTGCCTGGCCTGTGTGGGGTTGAATAGTGGTAGTCCACTATTACCTTCTGGTCTCTGCCTTCTTCTTGCCACATTTGGTTCTACTCTTGTCTCCAGTCCCCTGTCTATCCCTTCTTCTCAGCCTTTGCTAGGTCTGTCTCAAGCTTTAATTTTCTACTTACCCTTCATAAACTGGCTTCTTCCCACTCCACCCTTCCCATCGGCTTTTGACAATACCTCATTTACACTGAAAATCCCTTGTTGACTCTACTTCTGGAAATACAGACCAAGTATGTGTGCAAAATCCTATCCCCTACGTGGACGTCCAAGGTCCCCATTTATGACAAGCCCCAAGGAATAAGGAGTAACAGCCTTCAGAACTTTTTCATCAATCTCATTAAGGTTACGGTGTTTGGGATCAAATCATGGCTTCTTCATATTTTAACCACATGACCTTGGACAAGTCAGTTTCCTGCCTCAGTCCCCTCATCTAGAAGATGGATACCATAAGATAGGATTGTTGGGAGCACACACCATTCAGCATCATGCCTATTACAAAGCAAATGTTCAGTAAATGTTGGCTGTTATTACCAGCCTCATTTGCACCAGCCTTCTATACTTTATATTTATTCTAGTATCCATTTTCTTTTTATTTTTTTAAAAGATTTTATTTATTTATTCATGAGAGACACACAGAGAGAGGCAGAGACAGGTAGAGAGAGAAGCAGGCTCCCTACGGGGAGCTCGATGTGGGACTTGATCCCAGGACCTCAGGGTCACAACCTGAGCCAAAGGCAGATGCTCAACCACTGAGCCACCCAGGCACCCCTAGTATCCATTTTCTTAATAGATTCTATTTATTTTATAAAGAATTATTTATTTTAGAGGGAGAGAGTGTATGTGAGAGTGAGAGCATGGTAGGGAGGGGCTTTAACAGATTCTTGTGATTCTATTAGATTTGCTCTTGGTCATGTATTATTCTCTTAAGTTTACTAAATTTCTGAGCTCAATAGCAAGGTCTCTAGAAGCCGTATGAATTATTCTAGATGATGCCTTCCCTTCGATGAGGGAAAGCACACTAAAAAAAAAAAAAAGCACAATGAAAATGATGATTATCGTACTACAATATTTTTAGATCAATTTCAACCATATTCAGATTTTTAGAGATCATACCCATCCTATCCTCTTCCTACAGTTCTCTCAAAACCTATATGGAACCATGTGCTTACGTGTTATACTATGAGTTATTTGACAATAAATCCATGCTTTAGTCACAACTTCCTCCATCTTCAACATTCATAACTTAATTCTTTTTTTTCATAACTTAACTCGTATATTTAATGAGTTTCTGTTATGTGGCTAGCACGACATATAAAAACACTAAGGTGTAATTCCTGCCTTCAAGAAACAACTAAGTTAAGTGGGGGGAGAATTCTGTTTCGGGTTAGCTTGTAAAAGATTGCAGCACATCTTCATTCCCATGGTAACACCAAGAAAAATTTGGATAATATAAAAATTTGGATAATATAAAAATACAGAGCATATTTTCTGGCCACACCAGAATTTAATTATAAACCAGTAACAAGAAGAGATCTCAAAAATGTTAGAATATTTAGATGTTAACCAAAACTCTACAAAAGAAAAAACTCAAGGAAAATTAAATAATATTTTTAAGTGGAAGATAATAAAAGCACACAATATCTAAATTTCTAGGATGCAACTAAGGTGATGCTAAGAGTAAAATTCAGAGTTTTAAATGTTTCCATTAGGGGCACCTGTGTAGTTCAGTGGTTGAGTGTCTTGTCTGCCTTTAGCTCAGGTCATGATCTTGGTCCAGGGATTGAGTTTCTCTTCAGGCTCCACGCAGGGAGCCTGCCTCTCTGTCTGCCTGTGTCTCTGCCTCTTTGTCTCTTATGAATTAAAAAAAAAAAAAAAGTGCTTCCATTAGAAAATAGGAAAGGTCTAGCTAGACAGCCCTTCCTCTGCTGTCCTGCCTGCCACCCCCTTGCGGTGTATTCAGTTAACTTCTAGTTCCTTTAGACCTTATTTTTTAAAAAAATCACTGATCTAAGCTTCTATCTTAAGAAGCTAATAAAGGAATAAATTAAATAGAAGATGGGAAATAATAAAGAGTGAAGAATCCATGAAATAGAAAACAATGGAGAAAATAAACAGCCAAAAAAGTGTTTTTGAAAAGATCAATAATATTGACAAATTTCTAGTTAGACTCAATAAGGAAAAGAAAATGCAAATGACCAATATGAAGAATGAAAGGAAAGATATTCCCTCAAATCCTACAGATCTTAAAACAAGAGGATATTATGAATAACTTTATGCCAACAAGTTTTACAATGCGAAAGAAGTGAATAATCCCTTGAAAAATACAAATTTTCAAAATGGACACAAGAAGAAATAAATGATCTGAAATCTGTTAAAGAAATTGAATTCACCATTAAATTTCCCCCCCCTACGAAGAATGCTTCTGGCCCAGGTAATGCTAATGGTGAATTCTATCAAACACTTAAGAAATAATACCGATCTTAATCTCTTACAGAACCAAAGGAGAAGGGGTTACCTCTCAACCCTTTCTAAGAGCCCTCATATTCCTAATACCAAAATCTGACAAATGCACCACAAGAAAACTACGAGCCAATATTCCTCATGAATAGAGATGCAAAAATCCTCAGCAAAACATCAGCAAATCAATGTAGAAAAGGGATAACATATCATGGCCAAGTGAGATTTATCACAAATAAATGTAAAGTTGGTTAAAGTGAGAAAATAATGTAACCCATTCCACTAAAAAAAAAAATTAATAAAGGGAAAGAAATCCTATGAACATCTCAGCAGATCCCGGAAAGGAATTTGACAAACTTCAGCATCATTTCAAGATAAAATCTCTAGGCAAATTAAGAGTAGAAAAGAACTGCCTCAATCTGATGAAAGGTATTTACAAAAACTTATACCTAAGACCCTCTGTGGATGAGAAAGTATGGAGCGTTTTCCCTCTAAGTTCAGAAACAAGGTAAGGAAGTCCACTCTCACTGTATCTAGTCAACACTGGATGTGACTCCTTTCCATTAGGCAGAAAAATAAAAGTCATGAAGACTGGGAAAGACAAAGTTTAAATAAGACAAAGTTATCTTTATTTACAAAGACATGATTTTGCATATAGAACATTCAAAGGAATCTACCCCCAAATTCTACTGAATCTAATCATTAAGTGAGGTTTCAGGATACAAGCTCAATATAGAAAATGTAATTATTTGTCTATGTATTATCAATAAACAACTCGAAAAGGAAATTAAAAGTCAATAGTATTTACAATAGAATCAATATGAAATAACTACAAGTCACTTTTTAAAAAGATGCGTAAGACTTTACACTTAAAACTATAAAATAGGGATGCCTGGGTGGCTCAATGGTTGAGCACCTGCCTTTGGCTCAGGTCGTGATCCTGTGGGATCCAGTCCTGCATTGGACTCTCTGTGGGGAGCCTGCTTCTCCCTCTGCCTATGTTTCTGCCTCTCTCTGTATCTCTCATGAATAAATAAAATCTTTAAAACAAAAATAAGACTATAAAATATTGAGAAAAATTAAGACAGACTAAGAAACAGGGAGAGATATACCATACTTACAGTGTAGTATAACCAATATTGTAAAGTCGGTGTTTCCTCACAAAACTGACTTCTAGATTAAATGCAATTCCACTCAAGTTCCCAGGAAGGTTTCTGTAGAAATTGATGAGTTGATAAAAATAAAATAGTTGGAGGGATTTACACAACCTGATTTTAAGTGTCACTGTAAAGCTTTATGGTATTTTTTAAAGACTATTTTGCTTTTTTATGTTTCCATATAAATGTTAGTATTAACTTGTCAATTTCTGAGACAGTAAGTTATTGGTGTAAAGACAGACAAATAGATCAATGGGGCAGAAAAAAACCTCACAATTACTATCTAATGATCTTTGCCAGAGGTGCTGAGGCAAATCAATGGGGCAGGGACAGGCTCTTTAACAAATTGTGCTGGAATCTATTCAGTAGCAAAAGAAACATATTATGGATACTTGAAACAACATGAATGAACCTCAGAAATATCGTGTAATAGTCTGAAAGAAACCAGATGCAGAGGAATACTACTTAAAAATCATATGAAATTCCAAACATCCAAAACTAGTCTGTAGGGATAGAAATTAGGATAGTGGTTACCTCTGGATGGAGGGGGTGAGGACTAGTAAGGTGCACAAAGGGATTTTCTAGAATAATGGCAATGTTTTAGGTCTTATTTGGGATATTAAATGGGTTTTTACATTTATCAAAACTCATTGAATGGTACATTTAAGATCTGTACTTTACTGTTATTATACCCCCATAAGCAAATATTAAAAAAAAAAAAGAACCCAGAAGCAGGAAAAGAGGGAAGAAAACACAAAGAAAAATTATAATATGTTGTAAGTATAATGCTAGAGACATGCACAGTTTGATGGGAGAACATGGAAGGAGCATAAACAGCTTGATTGTGGACAAGTCTTCCAGCTGAGATCTAGCTACATGAGAATGACACTTCTCTACCCCTCCTGGCATCCTTTTCAACTTGCTCTGAGGATCTCCTTCTCCAGTAGTTGACTGACTTAACACCAGGAAACAATTTGGGGTCTGCCCTGACTTTTGACTACTTGAACCTAGGACAATTCATTGAGGTATAGGGAGAACCCATACTTGTGGGGAAGGGGAAAAGGAAGAACAATCTAGAATCCTCTCAGTAGCTGTCAAATACTTGTTTTTCCTGTTTTCCTTTCCTGGTGCTCACCCAACAATCCATCAGCATCCTCAACAACCCAGGTGTGAATCCCTCTATCACCAAATCCTCCTAATTGCTCCCCCTTTGCCTTTTTTGGTCCAATTTAACATCAAGATTCAATCTCTGCAAATCTGTTGAAAAATCTGGCTATTTGCAAACAAAGAGAAAATTTATTGCCTTACATACCATATATCAAAATAAATCCAGATGGATAGGAGAAAATTATAAAATGGAACCAAAATTTGAAAATATTGGATGAATATTGTCAGAGATCTGAGTGAGGAAAGGACTTCCTGTACAGATAACTAAGAGGGGAGTCAGAACAAAACAGATTCCTTAATGAAAATACAAAACTTAAGTACATCAAAAAGTCATTACAATTTTTAAAAGCCTTACAGCAGTCTGGCAGAAAGCATTTTCTACAAATATTTCAGAAAAAGGATTTATATCCTTAATAACTAAAGAAGGAAAGAGAAACACTGTCATTACAATAAAAAATAAAAGTAGGCAAAGACAATATAAATGATTAACTTAGAAAAACAAAAGTTCACCTCAGGAGTATCCAAACAAATAAAATAACCTTGAGATATCATTTTTAAATCTATTGAAATAACAAAGTGTTTGAAAAATGACAACACTCAAAATCCAGTAAGATCAGCATTTTTTTCCCCACTGTGGAGGGAGTATAAATTAGCGCAGTCTTTCTGAAAAGCAGTTAGGCAACCTTGTATCAAAAATCTTAAAAATGGTCTTACCCCTAAGAATTCCACATGTATGAATCTATCCTAAACAACCAGAAGGGCAAACACATTTTATACACAAAGATGTTTAACAAAAAAGGAGAACTACCAGGCAGCCCGGGTGGCTCAGTGGTTTAGCGCCGCCTGCAGCCCAGGGCCTGATCCTGGAGATCTGGGATCAAGTCCCACGTGAGGCTCCCTGCATGGAACCTGCTTCTCCCTCTGCCTGTGTCTCCGCCTCTCTCTCTCCTCTCTGTGTATTCCCATGAATAAATAAATAATATCTTTAAAAAAAAAAAAAAGGAGAACTACCTAAGTGAGTACGGATGTGATAATGGACTGAACAAATTGTTGTATATCAAAATAATGGAATATTTTGCAGGCTTTTAAAAGTCGGTTTTTTAAAAAACAATTTTAAATATACTATTGGGATTACACACACACACACACACACACACACACACAAGACCAAGTTTTTACACAGCAAAGGGAACTACCAATAAAATGAAAAGGCAACCTACTGGATGGGAGAAGATATCCTCAAATGACATATCCAATAAGGGGTTAATATTCAAAATGTATAAAGAACTTATACAACTCAACACTGAAAAAAGAAATCCAATTAAAAATGGGCAGAGGACCTAAATAGACATTTTCCCAAAGAAATACAGATGGCCAACAGACACATGAAAAAATGTTCAATATCACTGATCAGGGAAATGCAAACCAAAACCACAATGAAATATCACATCTAGCAGAACGGCTAGAAAAAAAAAAAAAGAAAGAAAATAAAGAAAATAAAGAAAATAAAGAAAGAAAGAAAGAAAGAAAGAAAGAAGAAAGAAAGAAAGAAAGAAAGAAAGAAAGAAAGAGAGAGAGAGAGAAAGAAAGAAAGAAAGAAAAGAAAGAACGAATGTTGGCTAAGATGTGAAGAAAAGGGAACCCTTGTGTACTGAAGGTGGGAATGTAAATCGGTGCAGCCACAGTGGAAAACAGTATGGATTTTCCTCAAAAAATGAAGACTAGAAATACCATATGATGCAGCGATTTCACCATTGGGTATTTATGCAAAGAAAACTAAAACACTACGTCGAAAAGATATATGCACTCCAATGTTTATGGCAGCATTATTTACAATAGCCAAGATATGAAAGCAACCCAAGTATCAATCAATAGATGAATGAATAAAGAAAATGAGGTACATACATGTAATGGACTAATACTCAGCCCTAAAAAAGAAAGATCTTGCCATTTGCAAAAACATAATGACCTAGAGGATATTACACTAAGTGAAAGAAGTCAGACAAGGGCAAATGCTATATGCTTTTACTTATATGTGGAATCTAAGAAATAAAACAAACAAGAAGCAGAAACAGACCCATAAGTACAGACAATAAATTGATAGTTGCCAGAGGGAAAGGGGTGGGGGAGATGGGCAAAATGGGTGAAGGGAAGTGGGAGGTACAGGCCTCCAGCCACAGAATGAATAAATCACCAGGATGAAAGATGCAGGATAGAGAATATAGTCAATGGTATTGTGATAATGTTATATGTGACAGATAGTAGGTAACGTGGCAAGTGTAGCATAGTGTGTAAAATTGTCAAGTCACTATGTTGTATACCTGAAACTAATGTAACATTGTGTGTCTACTATATGTCAATAAATAAAAAATAAAAATTATAAAAAGCTTAAAAAATTTGGACACTCAAAGATACCCCAAATATGTTAATTACAAAAGGATATAAAGCTTTATACATCGTGATTTTATTTTATTTTATTTTATTATTTATTTATTTATTTATTTATTTATTTATTTATTTATTTATGATAGTCACACAGAGAGAGAGAGAGAGAGGCAGAGACATAGGCAGAGGGAGAAGCAGGCTCCATGCACTGGGAGCCCGACGTGGGATTCGATCCCGAGTCTCCAGGATCACACCCTGGGCCAAAGGCAGGCGCTAAACCGCTGCGCCACCCAGGGATCCCACATCGTGATTTTATTATGCAATAAAACAAAATACACACATTGAAAAATACTGGAAGAAAATATGCATATTTACCGAATCCTGCCTCAAGAGCATGCTAGAGTTCCTGGTTTAGGACTCCAGCCTACATAGGAAACTGATTATATACTGCCATGGTTATGCAGAAGGATGTCTGTTTCTCACTATAGGGTATGGGAGGTCCAGTGATGGAGAAAAATGGTCTTATTCCTTAAGAATTCCACATGTATGAATCTATCCAAAGTACTTAGGATCACTCAAGGACAAGAAGTGCTCTTCTAGATTTCTCCCCAGGGTCACAGGTCCTAACAGCATCCCTATAGGATTCTCCCCTTGAATAATAAGCTGGAAAGAGCTCTGTTTGGAGAAGAGCCAGACTGAATTCTGCCTCTTTAGCAGGAATGCGAATCTAAAGTGAGGAAGAGAAGGTTAAAGCCAGTGGGTATCTGGACTATGATGGTCAGGGCTCTCTGCCAAGCACTGATGCTTCTCTATTTGGTAGAACATTAACCCTCTTCTAGAGCAGAGCATCTGAAAATGGAGGGACAAGGCCATGCCTTTCCCTGGCAGTTTTGGAAACTAGAACTTAAAGGGGATGTTTAGGTCTATAAAGAGGGCTAGAGAGCACCAGACTAGAAGTCGGTCTCCACTGGGCAAGCTGTAGCTTCTCTTTTTCAACTGCATGGTGACCCTGGGCAAGTCACTTTCTCTGGGTCTCGCCTTCTTCATTATATAGTGGGCACAGTGGCACCTACCCACCTTAATTCCCAAGGCAATGTGAAAGGCATATCTAGCTTGTTATGATGTACAGATTTAAGTCTTGGATGATCTTGTACATCCTCTGCCGTGTGGTTTTGGGGTGGAGAACAGATCAGGTTCATAGCTGAAAGCATTTCCTTGCTCATCACACGCCAGGCAGAATGGTGTGCACCATAGTTAACACCTGACTGGGAAAGCCACATAAAAATAAAGCAGAACAAGTGTCTCTCTCTTTCTAAGATATCAGATTCTGGTAGCCACAGCCCCCTCTCTTTTTTTTTTTTTCTATATGGCTCAAAGGTTAATTTTTTAAAACTTAAAACAAATTTAAGTTCATTTAATTAACATATAATGTATTAGCTTCAGAGGTAGAGGTGATTCATCAGTCTTCTATAATACCCAGTACTCATTATGTTACATGCCCTCCTTAATGTCCATCACCCAGTTACCCCATACCCCAACCCCCCGTCCCCTCCAACGACCCTCAGTTTGTCTCCTATGATTAAGAGTCTTCTATGGTTTGTCTCCCTGATTTTGTCTTATTTTTTCCTTTCTTCCCCTATGATTCTGTTTTGTTTCTTAAATTCCACATATGAGTGAGATCATATAATTGTCTTTGTCTTATTGACTCATTTCACTTAGCATAATACCCTCTAGTTCCAACCATGTCATTGAAAATGGCAAGATTTTGAAGATTTTGTGTGTTTTTTCATGGCTAGGTAGTATTCTATTACATATTTATTACATCTTCTTTATCCATTTATCCCACAGCCCTTTCCTTAACCTCCCTCAACTCAAGGAATTTTGATTATAATAATAGGGACAGATGTTCTTGCTAGTAAAGGAAGAAATGGCTCATGTATTAAAGACACTGGTGACCATACTCTTAGAAAACCAGTTTTCCACACTTTCTGTGGATGGTCAATTTGAGCAATGTAGAGATACCACCTGTATGGAAGCCCTTACTGAGAAAGCAGGAAATGCAGAAAAATTATAGAGTGGTTAGTTTTGTTATTGTTGTTTCCCTTAAAACCAAGGACTGCTGGATTGGTGTCAGGAGTGTAAGTTTAGAGTCAGAACAGTTTAAGATTGAGCCCTACTTGCTCACTTGTCTAGATGTGTGACTTTAAGTAAGTGCTCCAATCTCTCTACACCTTGGTTTTCTAATCTGATAATCAGAGTTATTTTCAAACTCATAGGGCTGTGCTGAGAATAAAGGAGAAAATGTATATTCGTACTTAGCATCATGGCCAGCAAGGAATAGGTGCTTAGCAAATGAAAGCTAAAAATACTGAATGCTAGTTGCTGTCATGATCATTATTTTCACCAGAACATTTTTCTCTTGCAGAAGTCAATTGCATTCACAGACAATAACAATCAAATTAGAAAGTGCAGTGGAAAAGAAGATACCATTTACGACCACCGCCACACTACACACAAAATCGGGTACCCAGCAGTAAATTGAACAAAATATCTGCAGTATCTCCATGAGAAATAAGGAAGACCTCAATAAATGGAGAGACAGAACATGCTTCTAGGTTGGAAGCCTGAACAATGTAGATATCTTTCCTCACAAAAAGAGCAAAAAGATTCAAGGCAAATTAAAATGCCAACATATTCCATAGAGGTTGAAAAACTGATCTTAAAAATAATAACTTTTAAAGAATATAGGACTTATTTTTTGAAGAATAAAAGAATCGTGATTGGCCAAGATGTTTCAAAGAATAAGGAAGAGAGACTTAGAGCACCAGATACCAAGTTTGTAAGAAGCTATATTAAGATTGTGTTTCTAGTGGAGACAATTTGTCCAACATAATAGAAATCTCAGAAATAGACTCTTGAATATATGGAACTTTGATATTTGAAAGACCTGGCATGGAAGGTCAAAAGGGGAAAAAAAGACCATGTAATAAATTAACCTGAGGGTGGGGGGAAGGATATCCATATGGTGGGGGAGAAAAGTAGTTAGTTCTAAGTTTGTACCATATACAAAAATAACTCTTGATAATTCAAGGGCTTAAATGACAAAAGCAATATTTTTCTTTTTAGGAGAAAATATGGGAAATATATTTCTAATCTTGGGATAGCAAGAAAGTTTTAAACTAATTCTAATTGTGAAATTAAAAAGTTTTATTGAAGTTAAGAATTTCTGCTCATCAACAGACCTTAAAGAATGTGAGAACTTACAAATCGGATTGGGAAGAGATATTTTCAACACATGTAACCAGCAATGGATTATCAGGGGGCACATAAAGAGCTCCCTCAATTCAGTCAGAAAACACCCCACCCCCTCTTTGCTTCCCAAAATGGCAAGGACTTAAACAGACAAGTTTCAGGAAAGGAAGTAACATAGAAAGTTGCTCAGCTTGAGGGAAATGCCCATCACATCCACAGGGATATTTTATATTCACTTATGTAGCAAAAATTAATAATTCCAATACCAAATATTAGAGAGGTTATAAATCCATAGGATCTTCTATACTTTATAGGCAGGAATATAAATGTGTATAAACTCTTTAGAAAGCAGTTTGACATTAGTTTAAATGTTGGCCAGGTACCTACCCCAAGACCCAGAAATTTCTAGACACATATACAAATTACTGAGCATATAAGGACTGTTTATAGCAGATTCATCATAATGGAATCTGGAAATCTGGAAACAACCAAGATATGCAATGATTTGAATATACTATAATGTATTTATCCATTCTCTTGGTATATTCTTATAATTGAACACTATATAGCAATAGAAGGAATACATTTCAGTTACATGCCACAGCATGAATGTTGTGTTTGACCAGGTCTTCTAAGGAAAGATGCCAACGTAGGATTAACTATGGAAAGTGCTTCTTAGGAGATGCTTGTGGGAGAAAATAGGAGGAAGGCTGAGAGAGTCATAGCCCAGATGCAGGTCTGACCCCAAGGGACAGAGGAGGAAAAAAGGGCAGGATGGAAGAGGTGTAGACTGTACTAGGTCTACAGACCATTTAGTAAGGTCACCCAGGTGTCCGTAAGCTTGCGTCAGCTGTCAGAGGAGCCCTGCGTCTCCCAGGACTGGGGCTGCCTCAGTGTCTCAACCACACTCAGTCACCAGCTGGGAGCAATGTCCCAGGGAGCAGAGGGAGGCGTGGTCTTGGTGCAGCCCAGCAATGTTCACAACAGAAAGCACAGAAGAGGGCCCTTGGTCAAGTACACTTACATTCTCACGGTCACCACAGTTGCCTTAGCAAAATAATAGTGAGTGGGGAAATGAAACCAAGAAGATTGCATTCAGGAGGATATCCTTTGATATAAACAATAGTTAAAGACAAGAGTAAAAATACTAAAACAAAACTACATGTTAAAAAAAAAAAGCAGGGGAATGACATACACAAGAATCAGCATTGTTGGGGGGGGGGGTGCACAGAAAGATAGGACCCAAGAGGAGTACATAAGCGTTGTGATGTAAGCGGTTGCCCATAGTTTTGTTCCCACATTCATAGAGGGCTCATGCATTTTGCTTCTGTTTAAGAAAAATGAGTCAGTACATATATATGACATGCATAGAAACAAAAGGGGCCATGCATGGATCAAAAACGAGAGTGTTTCATGAGAAAGGAATTGTCATTAATGTAATTCTGAAAAAAAAATAAAAATTAAAAAATTAAAAAAATGTAATTCTGTGACTCTAAACCCTAATATATTGCCTCCTTTCCTACGCTCTGATGTGTTTATCTCTAATTATTAGTGACTGAGACATTCCCTAATATCACAGATTAAATTACAGGTTTGTTAGGATCTCCCCAATATGGTAATCTGGAATCCAGATGTCCCAATTTAGGATCTCTTAGATGGTGTGTTCAAAGTCCAGGTGCTCAAACAGGAGCAGAGAAAGTAGTTAAATGGTAATAGCATTGCTGTACATGGGCTTTCTCCAAGGACTGGTTAGTGATCTCCTTCTCAGACAAACTAGAGCCTGGAGTTTAGAATTTTAGGAGTATAGACCTAGCCTCTGGGTCAGGCCCAAGGGAGTAGGGAGGCAGCAAAGAAATAGGCCACAGGGTTATCAAGAGGCACTATGCACAATGATCAGGAACACAAACTCTAAGGCAAACTCCCTAGGTTTGAATCCCAGCATTACCACATTCCCCATTTGTCACCCAATCTCTTCGGGCCTTGATTTCTACATTTCTAGAATAGGGAGAATGGTGCTTTCTCAGTAGTGTGGTTATAAAAATTAAATAACCCATTATACCCAAAATGCTTAAAAGAAGGCTGAATGCACTAGGTTATGGTATAGTAATTGGAAACTCCCAAATATTACTGTCTTAACATAAAAAAGTTGTGTTCTCCAGGCATAAAAGGCCAAGTATCGCAAGGGAAGCAACATCATGCATAAGCTTTGGAATGGAGTGTCTTTAAGCCCTATATAATGAAGAAGGCTTTCTCTACCCAACACCAAGAAATGCCCACTAAGCCCCATGTGGTTTCTGTTGCTCAGGGTCTGTTCTGTATCTCCTCATTGTAAGATCTAAGTAGACAGAGCTTCCACTATCAGAACTGTCAATTGCTTTGGCAAGGGAAAGAGACACGATAGGATGTGCACCAGTCTTAAAATTTCTTCTCTGATAGGTCACACAATTCATGGACTGAAGCAGGTGACTGCTTCAACTGGACAAGGAATTGTGAGCCTACCACATTCCTGCAGGAAGGAAAGCAGAATACTTGTGAACAATCTAGTTGACTGTGATGTGTCTGGTGCTATCTATGGGTTAGTTATTATAATTCTGGAAGATTTGCAGAGCCAGCTGAAATACATTAATAGGATACCCAGGAAGAACCAGAAAGGCAGTTCAGTCTATGTACATATCCCTCTTCTACCAGTCTGCCCTGCCTCTGAAGGACCATGTCTTTTCCATGCTCATATCACTAACACCTAGAAGTACCCGGTCAGTCTGTGATAGGTAACTGAGACATTCGCTAGGGATCAATGGACCAAAGAATGAAAAATGACTTCTAGGGAATGCTCCTAAAGTGACTTTTCCTGGGCCAATTCCCAGGTTACTAGCTGAGGCCCCCAAGTGGATTTTCTGGGCACCCTCAATCGTGTACTTTCTGATGTCAGAGACCTGGAAGGAAGGGTTTCCTGGGCAACCACTTCTGATACGTGGATCAATTGCTCCATGCTCTTTGCTGCCACTAAATATTAACAGAGCCAAGTGAAAGATCTCCTGTGGCATAACAAAAGTGTTTGAAGGAGACAGAAGAATAAATTTCTTTGGATCAAAAAGAAAACCCACAAGATCATCAATGGCAAGTACATGATACAGGGCTCCGGTCTACTTCATCGTGAGACCTGTGGCCATCCTGAACAGAGTTATTGGACTTCTTTAAAGCCTATAAGTTTCTTCTATTGACTTTGAATTAATCACTCAGGAACCAACAGATACCATTTGTTCACATCTAGCAAACATTGCATATATGATGACTATTAACATGGTCCTTGTTTTCATGGAGCTTTCAGACAAGTGCAAGGGTAGAGGAGAGGACTGTCATTAAACGAACACATAAATGAGTCTATAATTAAAGTTGATATATGTACTTTGAAGGCAAAGGTCATCATTTTATGAAAACATGTAACAATAGGACCCGATCTAAGGAGGGGGAGTAAAAGGGCAGGGAGGGGCATGCAGGGCATTCAGAGGTACCTTTCTAGAAATAATGTTGGAGCTGATATCTAAAGAATAACTAGGGATTGAACAAATCAAGTTTAGGAGTAAAAAGTGGTTTTAGGCAAAGTGAAATATAGGGCCAAAGAAGCTGGAGTAGAAGGGTTTAAGTTTTTATTTTTTATTTTTTTGGGGGGGCTTAAGTTTTTAAAACTAAAAAATTTGGCCAGAGTGTGGGGGTGGAGAGGGAGAGGGGTATAAGACAAAGCTGTGCTGTAGGTTATATTAAGAACTTGGTCTTTCTACTGCAACAAAAAGCCTTTGACAAAAGGCCCTTTACGTGACTCTCTGGATGGGAGACCAGAGAGGCAGAGCTTACGTGAAAAAGCAGCAATGACCTTAACTCTGGAGTTAGGGTTCCCTGCTGTATCCTGCTAATGTGAAGGATGGATAGTGGAGACCACCATTTGCTAGAGAGTTCCCCTGAACACAAATCTTTCAAGTGTATCTTTCAAAAAGTATCGCATTCAAATAAATTTTCAAAGCAGTTGTATACTACCTAGCACCTCTGGAGAGTCATAAGACAACATAACTATATACAAGGTCAAGTCGTACCAGAAAGATCAACATTACTTAGCTCAATATTTCTAAAACTTACGTGATTATGGAGGCATCATATTTTCAAATAAATCTGACTTCCAACCTCTGGGGCTAATATTTGGTGAAATACTCTTTTCAGGATAGTATAGACAATCTGGGTCCATACATGATCATAAATACAAGTTTAAAAAATGCAGTAGTCCTCCCTGATCTGTGAGGTATGTTAAAGACCCTTAGGGGCTGCTTGAAACTGTGCAGAGTACCAAACTCTGTATGTACTAGGTCTTTTCTTATCCATATGTATGATCATATGTATAAATCATATGATCATATGATCATACATATGTATGATCGACAGTATAAATTACATACACTGAGGGATTAACAATAACTAATAAAAGGTATATGAATGTCGTTTTCCTCAATTTCTCTCAAAATATCTTGTCCTATACTCATCCTTCTTAGGATGATGTGATGAGATGAAGTGAGGTGAAGGATGTAGGCATTGGGACATAGCATTAGGCTACTGTATTTTTAAAAATATTTTATTTATTTATTTGACAGAGAGAACACAAGCAGGGGCAGAAAGAAAGGGAGAGAGAAAGGGAGAAGCAGGCTCCCTGCCGATACAGGGCTAGATTCCAGGACCCTAGGATCATGACCCCAACTGAAGGCAGACGCTTAACTGACTGAGCCACCCAGGCAACATAGGCTACTATTGACCTTCTGACAATATATCAGAAGGAAGATCATCTATACCACCTCTGGCCATGGGTAACAAACCATGGAAGGCAAAACCACAAATAAGGGAAAACTACTGTAAAAAAGGAAATCTTTCATAAACATGAGTTTTAGAAATATAGTTAGTAATAGGTAACCTGCCAGGAAAACCATAACACCAGTGTGTCAAAATCTACAGTTGAGGACCACTGGGCAGGCGGCTAATAAGAAGAATGATATTTGGCCAAGGAACGGCTTGGCAACCCCAGGGAACCTATTGATGGATGGCTCTATTGACTCTAGACTATTCTCTGACAAGTGTGTCAGGAGAAATCAACTAAAGTGTTCTGCACAGTTCTGCAAGCTTCAAGAACATGGTCTTTGACAGTCAACCTCACGGCAATCTTAATCCATGAGTTGTGGGTGTCATTGCCCAAGATTGCTTAGGCCAAACCCCCTTTTGTCATTACTAAGTCTGTGAGGAAAATTAAACCAAGATTCCTCCCAGAAGAAGGGTCAGAGCTTGTGGTTCAAAAAAGAGAGAATCAAGGACTGTATGTTGGACACATGATGGTAGATGCAGAGAGCTGGAGCAGAGGACAAACCTTGAAGCTCTTGGGGTGAATAATATATAGGAGGAAATGAGCAGAGTGTGTCCCAGACTGGAGGAAGGAGGATGTGGTAACACGAGGCTTACCAAGTGTTGGGGCAATGGAAAGCGAAGGCTGGAGGAGAACTCAGAAACCCCTGTAGTCCTAGTTGCTGGTTTTATGGTTGGAGCCCTGAGTAACTACAGAACTTCTCTGAAGGTACACAGCCATGGAATGTTTGAGGCCAAGCTAAAACGCCATGCATGTACCCATCATTGCAGTCCACATCAGCCAACGATAAGTGTGGTGGCAATGCTGGCAGTGTCATATTAGTTATTTAAATAAAAACCGAAATTAATCTCTTTGGAGCCTAAATTATAAAGAAATTTTTTTCTTCCTAAAGAGGCAAGAAAGGCCAACATTTTTAGGTATACATAAATCTGGAAATAGAAATGAGGCAGTTCCTAAAATGAGATACAATTTTTTTCTCCCCCCGCCCCATTCATTCAGAAAAATTTATATTCACTTTTTTGGCTTGAAGCAAGATCAAGGAAGTACACTCAACCTCATCTCTCCTATTAACTACAGCTAAAGACCCTAAACGAATCACACATAACTATCAGAAGGCTCTGACAGGTGGATCAGAAAGGCACAGTGGGTTAGAATCACTGCACTCATGATGATGACCTGGTAGTGAGGTCTGAGGATTTTTAGGGTTTTTGTGGAGGGGTCCCCTTTTAGCTTCTTCTATATCCTGACCCAGATATGAAAACAGCCTAAAGCCTGGAACTGCCAGTGGATGCAGACAAAAAAACCCCAGGGAAAGCCAGAGCGTATGAAAAAGGAGGACCTGATGGAACCAAACCTTTTTGACCTTGCCAGCCCTTCTCCAGGAAAACACCAGCAAATACTGGTTACCCTTTCACACACATTTCCCCTGGTAGCTAAAATGGTAACTAAGGGACAGAGCCCTGTTGACCCTACCCACCCCACACCAGCCAAGTCCTAGCTAAGAGGCAGAGCTCCTTCTTACCACCACAGCTGACCCCATGGGCAAGCTAAAACCCCAGCTTTCCAACCACAACACTAGGAAGGGGAAACCCTGGGAAAGAGAGTCTACAGTGTGGGGTGGGGAGTCATGAGCCAGGAACTAGAGAAATTGCTCCTTTAATATCGCAATGTGAAATTCCTGACTCACACTTGAGCTGAGCATATATAAAATGACCTAGAATCAACACAGTGGAGACTTTGAATACTGAACCATAGGGTAGACCACAGCCCAGGTTTCAGACTGGCAGCTTGGTGGTATACAGGCAGAGCGGAAAGAAGAGCACTTAGATGCTTTCAAATCTAAATGGACATTGGACTCACAGACCATAGAAATTACAGCAGGTTGTACAGTCTGAATCTAACCAGGTTGCCTGCCTCACTGGGAAAAAAAAAAAAAAGGAAGAAATAAAAGTCTAAACTTTCTAGATTTAAAAAGGACTCTGTTTCATGACATAATATTCAAAATATCCAAGATGCAACCCCAAATAATTTCACATACAGAAGACTAAGGAGACCTAAAGGGAAAGGCAGTCATCACAGCTAACACTGAGAAGACTTAAATATTGGAATTTCTAGACAAAGACCCTAAAATAGTTATTATAAATTATGCTTCCAGAAGGTATGTATTTTTTATGTAAGTGGAAAGATAGATGCAACAAAAGCTATCAAAAGGAGCAAATGGAAGTTTTAGAATTGAAAAATTCATTAGAAAGACTCAACAGAGTGGAAAAGAACTCTACGTTATGACATAGACGAAGTTTAATTCAAAATGGATCACAGAACTGAGTATAAAATTATTTTTAGGGGATCCCTGGGTGGCTCAGCGGTTTGGTGTCCGCCTTCAGCCTAGGGCGTGATCCTGGAGTCCCAGGATCGAGTCCCACATTGGGCTCCTTGCATGGAACCTGCTTCTCCTTCTGCCTGTGTCCCTGCCTCTCTTGCTCGCTCTCTCTCTGTGTCTCTCATGAATAAATGAATAAAATCTTTTTAAAAATTATTTTTAAACAAAGCAATTAAATTAGAACTAAATATAAAAGTAACTTGAACTCATGGGAAAAAAAACTGGAAAAAACTTTGACTTTGAATTAGAGTTCTTAGAAACAAGAAAGAAGGATCATCCACACAGAAAACATGGTTAAAGCTAACTTTATCATAATAAAGAAGCCTTTACTTTACAAAGGACATTGTTAAGATCCTATGAAAAGATAGGTCATGAGCTGGAAGAAAATATTTGTCATCGCCTATAAGACAAAGGATTTGTATCCAGAATATATAAAGAACTCAAGATTCAATGACCAGAAACAAAGACCATATTTAAAAATGGACAAAAACTTGACATACACTTCACCAAAGAAGATATATGGATAGCAAGTAAGATGCTTCAGACTAATAAGATTAATAACATGGATGAAAAGATGCTTCAATATAATTTATTAGTGATATGCTGATTAAATGACAATTCTAAGTGTCAGTGAGGATGCAAATCAACAGGAACTCTCCTACATTGCTGGTGGTAATGTAAGATGGTACAGCCACTCTGGAAAATTGTTTGGGAGTTTCTTATCAAGTTAAATACGTATTTATCATATGACCGAGTAATCTCACTTCCAGGCATTTATCCTAGAGCAATGAAAACTTAGGTTCACACAAAAACACTACACAAATGTTTATAGCAGCATTATTCATAATCACCAAAAAAACTAGAAACAACCAAAAGGTTCAGTGGGTGACTGGATAAACAAACAATAGTCTATGCATACAATAGAGTACTACTCAGCAATAAAAATGAACTATGAATATACACAGTAACAGAGGTGAACTCAAATGAATTATGCTAAGTAAAAGATCTCAGTATCAAAAGGTAACATACGTTAAGATTCAATTTATAGGACATTCTGGAAAAGACAGTGTTGGAACAGAGGATGGATCAGTGATTTCCAGGGATTATGAGTGGGAAGAGGAGTCTAGCTAAAAGAGGTAGCAGGAGAGAACTCTTTGGGATAGTCCACTTGTTCTATGCCCTGGCTATAAAGCTGGTTATAAGAATCTATGCATGTGTAGGGACGCCAGGGTGGCTTGGTGGTCGAATGTCTGTCTTTGGCTCAGGGCGTGATCCTCTGTCCAGGGATCGAGTCCCACATAGGGCTCCTATGGTAGCCTGCTTCTCCCTCTGCCTCTCTGTGTCTCTCATGAATAAATAAAATCTTAAAAAAAAAAAAAAAGAATCTATGCATGTGTAAAAATTTACACACTCTGCACCAAAATGCGAATTCTACTCTATGATTTTTAAAACTAAAGAAAACTTTTATGGAATTTCTACTGTACACCATAATCTCTAACAATAAAAAGACAATTTGATCTTTTGAAAGGGAATTATGTGCATAATGTGAAAATGTCACTTTTGAGATTTCTAGGAGTCTGGTTTTCATCCCAGAATTCTAATCAATTTCATCTATTCTAGGACTTTCTGTGTCTGCAGGTCTACTATGGACTAGGGGAAAGGAGGGTGTAACTCATGATATTAATAGGAGTCTGAAGTAGGCCTTAGGACTTAGAGAAATGGTGTTTGATTGGAAAATTTAAGAATTTCTTTCACTCATGGTTGGTGCTGACAAGTAACTTGAAACCATGGAGCAGATGCTGTGACGGGGAACAGCTGGGGTCCAAGCACCATCTTGCCCAGAGCAATAGAGGCAGAGTTTCAGCTAATCCTGTGGTTGCTTAACCCTCCCTGCATACAGTTCCAGCTGGCCTTTTATTTGGGGTGGAAATGGTGGGAATGGGAATTTATATTCAAATGTATTCTGTAAATATGATAAAGGTTCTGCATGTCTGAGAGGACTCAGAGGGGGAAAAAATAGGTGGCGCTGGCCAGCTATAAGAGAATAAGAGCATGAGTACAAAAAAATTGAGTAATAACTTCATTATTGAATGTAATACCCTGATACACATTTCTTCTCTCAAAGGTGCCCAGACTCCAGGGCAGAACTCTCTGAAGCAATGGAGTTTACTACAAGGAAACCCAGGTGGCTCCAGGCTAGAAACAGAGTAAGCTCTACTTTCACTTAAAATGAGACCAACTCATTCACTGAGGAAAATTAGCTTAGAAAGTACAGGTGTGCTCCCCAGACAACAGGCACACAGCCCCTCCCTCCCACAATTAGTGGAAGCAAAAATCCCAGCTGACCAGGGAGATGAACACTGCTGTGATTATTTTCATTTCAAAAAGGATCCACTTAAAATATTTACTTTGGTAGTACCTTCAAGTGTGGACCACCTCTGGGGCATTTGGATTTTTCATAAATCATTAAGCACTGGGCTGAGGGCGTGCAGTGATGGGGAGTTCAGAGTCTTTGCCAATTGAAGATCAATAGAAATGAAGGTGCGTCATCCCTGAAATGATGCTGTGAGTCAATGGGAGGGATGGGGTTATGATTTACACCCAGTCCACTTTAGGAAGCCTGTCCATGGAATGAGGGGAATGGTCCCGGTGATGTGGAGGAAGGAAACCATTCCTCCCAAAGTGGGTTGCCGGGTGTCACAAGAAAGCCAGGAATGTCCTGTCACCTCTGCCTGTTTGTCCTCTCTCCACTCAAAGGCCTATGACTGGAGGTGACAGGTCTTGGTGAAGCTCAATGCATTCTGCCTCTGGGCCTCACTTGCTCATTATAGAAGGCTGCAATTTCATTTCAGATCGGCAGTGTAAAACCTGTTGTCATATTTTATGTGATGATGTTAACTCTGCTATGAAATTATACCCTGAGAATACCCCAGAGCCGGCTCAGTACATATAAATAGCCATTTATCAGATGCAACCCATAATCTTCCCGCTGCTGTGACCCATTCTGTAATTTCCCCTCAGCTGACAAGCTACAAATGAAGAGTGTACTTAGATTTCAGTTATGAGGTTTAAAATATGGATGTGGATATAAAAAGCTAAGCCCTTCAAGAAGAAACCGGGGAATTTTTCCATTAAATTCTGAGGGCCTTCATCCATCTGCTTTATAATCATACAGGAATCCTATGATCCCTTCGCTGACCTCCCACACAATCTCTCTCCCCACTGATTCCATCACCTCCCCCCCGCTTCTAACTGGCCCACCACCCACTTCCGTGCCCACACCCTCACACCCGCCAGCACATGTGCTTTCTTCATACGTGCTCACAGAATGTCCCTGTAACCTCAGAGTCTGTGGACATATCGATATAAGCTTTAACCACAGAGTTGTTTTTTTCCACAAAAATCAACGTTCATGTAGTATGAGTGGGTACCAACCACTATGTACGAGATACCTCATGCATTTGCTCTCATCTTATATATGAGCAAACAGAGGTTCAGAACAAACTACGTCTAAGATGACAGTTAACACTCTGAACCCAGAATCCGAACCCGGAACAGTATCAGACCCTGTCCTAGTGTCTGTGCCTGTGGTAACTACTACAAGTTGGTGGCTAACAGGAATGTATTCTCTCATAGTCCCGAAGGCTTCAGAAGCCTGAAGTCAAGACGTCAGCAGATCCCACTCCTTTCCCTGTCTCTAGGGGAGAGCCCCTTCCTTGCCTTTCCAGTTTCTGGTGGCTGTCCATATTCCTTGACATCTGGCTCCTTGCCTCTGCTCCGTCTTCACATCACCTTCTCTGTGAAAGCTCCCTCTGTCTCACTCTTACAAGGTTACACGTGATCGCATGCAAGACCCATGGGGCTGTACTAGGAGATGCTCCTTAACTTAATCAAGACCCATGACTTAAGCACACCTTTTGCCATTTAGAGTAACATTCAGAGGTTCCAGAAATTTTACATGGTTACCCTGGGGTGGAGGTGTGGACTAATTTTTAGTTGGCCACAGACTCCAGAGCTGTCAAAGTCCCCCATTCTGCGCCCCATCCCCACGGCCACCCCCCCCAACCCCCATCCCCACACTAACGCGGAAGAAATCCTTGAGCTGCCGTCACCTACGTAACCTACGGGTCCAAGTGTCTCCTTCGCCAGCCAGATCCAGTTACTTGAAATTCCCAGGGACCTGAATTCACAAACTCCTTTGGATTCAAACATCGAGACATCATCAACAGAACAAGATATCTGGGAAGGGTAAGTGATGAGGCATTACTAGTTCAATCACCTCAACAGAGATCAGGTTATCAGTTTACCCTGGTCACTCAGGGAGGGCCCTGCAGAAACAAGACACCAATCAGGTCAAATCTGATGGCCTAGTCTGAGGAATGAATATTAACACTTTCTTCAGGTACATTAGGTTAATGGGAACAATGGCTCTGAAACACCCCTTGAGCCTTTTATTTTATTTTAGTTTTGAGGCCTTATCTGCTGGACACAATGTCTGGATGAAAAAGATGCAGTATTTAATTAATTATGTGTACATTTTATCTTTTATATGCTTGGTTGTTCACAGAAGTTAGCTAGCAGGCTGTCTCCTTTTAGGTTTCAATTGTTTGTCAAATTGGCATTTCCTAATCCATTTGTTAGTTATTCCCATGTCCCCACGCTGAGAACTCTCCAAAATGTTTTACCTCCTGAAAAAGACCTTTCTGTAACCTTTTTAAAAATGCTTATTTTTCAAAGAATTTTATGTCGACATTAAAGAACACCTTTGAAAGGATAAAAGAACATCACCCATAATCCCACCAACCTAGCAAACAAGAGTTTTCAGGAGGAGAATGTTCTAACCTTATCGAACATCCCTGTGCTCCTCCAGCAACAGCTTGAGACTGTATGTAAAAGAGAAACAGGAAAATATTTGCTTTTCAGTTGTGAGGCAAAGAACTATTTCAAGAACTGATTAAAGCACTTAGGTACCCTGGCAACAGTCTTATGAATAAATAGGTCTTCATCATGCCCTGGCACCAGAAAATGCTAACAGATGTGATCAAATAAATGGGCAATCACCTGGTAAAATCCTCAGTACTATATATTTTCATTGTGATGCGTTGGAACTTTGTGCTAGAACTTTGCCATAGAAATCCGAGTCCCTGGGAAGTTTGCATTTTCCAAGGCAGAATGCCTTCTCGGTGTCTCACCAACACCCAAGTCACCCCTTTGAGCCCAAGGAATGTACTCTTACATTTAGTATTACCAGGAAATACTAGAGAAACATTTTTTACCCTTGGGGGAAAAAACGCTAACATGAGGCTCTCTGGGGAGCTTTGAGGGAGCACCAAGGGATGAATCTAGACTGGTGGCACTGGGTTTTCTCTCTCTCTCTCTTTTTTAAAAGATTTTATGTATTTATTCACGAGAGACGGAGAGAGAGAGGCAGAGACGTAGGCAGAGGGAGAAGCAGGCTCCCTACGGGGAACTCAGTGTGGGACCCCAGAATCACAACCTGAGCAGTTGAGAAGGCAGATTCTCAACCACTGAGTCACCCAATGTCTCAAGAATTTATTAGATGTTTCAGTGGGCGGGGGGGGGGGGGGGGGGTATGTTTTGTTTTGGGTTCTTTTTTTCTTTTTTTTTGGAGGAGGACAGAATGAGACTTTCATTAATTATTTTAAGCAAACTTTTCATTGGATTATAGCATAGATACAGAAAACACCTCCAATCCCAAGTGTAGAGCTCAATAAATTTTCACAAAGTGAACACATGCCTATAGTCACCTAATCATGAAAACTAACAGCTCTGCTGAAACTTCCCTCTTCCTCATAAATTAGTTTTAATGGAGTTATAATCTGTGCTGGAAGAGGGCAATTATCCTAACAGGAGCTAACACTTGTTGAGAACTTGAACTACGTGTCAAACACTGTGCTAAACAATTTGTATGCATCGCCTCTTTTCATCCTCACAGGAACTCTATGGGAGGGGTCTTATTACCTCCCCTATCTTAAAGATAAAGAACCAAAGTTTGGAGAGGCCAGATCACTAGCAGATAGGAAATGAAGCTGGGGTTCAAATCCAGGTCTAGCTAATTCTAGATACTGAACTTCTATACCACTGGAGGAGCTACACCATTTCCAGCTTCTACCCAGTCAGCCAGGCATTGGGGCAGATAATTCTGTCTTAGGAGATGTCCTGGGCATTAGTATGTATATAAGCATCCCTGGCCTCTACCCATAAGATACCAGAAGCACAATTCCCTCTGCCTCAGAGATAATAAAAAATGTCCCCACACATTGCCAAATGTTCTCTGGAGAGTAGAAGTGCCCCCAGTTGAGAATCACTGCTATAGATAATACCATATTGCCATGCTTCCCTTCTTTCTCTTTACCAATTTGCAACCTGCATTGAGTCCCTCTGAAATAAATTCATGTTAGCACAGGTGTGCACCTTTCTGGTAGGTAGTGCAATCCTCAACTCCTGGGATCCATCAGTTAGTTTCCTTGGAACTACTGCCTCACTGCCTGGCTTGCATTTAAGAATCTGAATTGAAGACTGCTTCGTTTTATTATGTAAATACATTCTTTGCCATGCAGTCTTCTTAAGCCTCAGCTACCACTGCTCCTGCCACAACTGTCATGGCTGCTGTGTCTGTTCCTTTTGACTTTTTTTGGTAGAAACTCAGTGAACACTTCTTCTCATACACTCCCCTTTCCTACCTCACACCCATCATCCTCCACATATATAACTGTCTGTCACAGTCATGGAAGGAGAAACTGCCATACTCAAAAAAGGCAAGGTGAGAAGCGATTAAGAGATATTATTTATGAAGGAGAGAGCATGATTTGGGGAAACTGGGAAGCTGAGGCAGGATACTGCAGCACTCTGGCTGTGGTAATGGTAGGGAGGCATGACTGGCAGGTGGAAGGTGTGGTTATTTGAACCCAGAGATGGTTCCTAAAGGGTGGCTCTCATTGTCTCAAGCCAAATAGAAGGCATGGGGGCCAAGGATGCAGCCTATATGGTCAGATCCCCAGGGACAGAGCAGCAGGGAAGAGGGCAGAGAGGGGATCGGGGACGGGTGATTGGAAGATGTACAGCACAGTATCTTTACGGTTTTATCTGCTCCCTTCCCTAGATTTCCTTTTGAAGTCCTCTTTATCAGAGCATAGGACTTCTTGCCAAATATGTTATCCTGGTTTTAAAAGATGCCTTCTTCTTCTTGCCAGGAGCTCATTATTCTGGCATCTCCAGCCATGATTTAGAAAACCAAATCCTAGTTTTTGATACCACCTATTTAGTCAGCTGGCCATCTCTCCTCCCCTGCCTTCTCTTCCAAAATTGCAAACTTCAACTGGAAGAAGAAATGAGAAAACCTGATTTACCTTGTGAGTTCAGGGTGGGTTTCTCTATCAATCTCAGGTAGGAGTAATTCACCTTTTAGCCCTTTCTTTGCCTGAGGTCCAGATCAGGATTTCTCAAACCTGTCCGTGTCTGGATGTTCTCTCGATTAATCTGAAGGACACAGAATGCTGCTTTTCACTCAGAATCTAGATTCATCGTGAGCAGGAAGGTCTTTGGGGCCGGGGAAAAGAGAGCTTCAAGATGGAAAGTTTCTATTTTTTTGTCTTTTCCCTCCAAGCCATATACCTGCTGGAATACTCCTCTGCCTTCTTAAAAATTTCCTCTTCTTACTACATGCTGGGTTATTTCTGCCATCCAGTCTAGGAACCCTTTGTTCTCTCCTCTAAGGGCTTCCTCCAAGCCTTTCTACCTTTTATAGGGAGAGCATGGCATTTATAGCACATCTGAGAGAGGCAGACAGAGAGATACCAAGTAAGCAGACTCTAGAGAGTCAAGTTGAAAAAAAAAAGAACCTTCTGTAGTTCTTTATATAAATTTCTGCTCCTGTTTACTTTTGAGGTCCGGGCCTCTTGGGGAGTCTTGGTAGCAGTGCCATTGAGTTGACATGGCTGTGTTCCTCCCCCTCCCACCCAACCCCCAATAATCTAATAAATTGCACCAGCTATGTATCAAGTCCAATTCCTTGCCATGAACACAGAAAGGTGGCAGTGCAGCTCTTGATCCGCATAGACCCACCATGGCCATGACTCACGCACACCTCCCCACCTCTTGATATGTTGGCTGTTTTGCTATTGGGCTCCTTGGTATAACTGTAGACTGTATTATCCTGTGTTAAGACTCTCCCTCTCAGTCTAATGGTAAGCATAACTAGTGGATTTTTTTCTTTTTTAAAAGATTTTATTTATTTATTTGAAAGAGAGAGAGAGAGAGAGAGAGAGTAAGCACAAGTGGTGGGGAGGGAAGAGAGGAAGAATCAGACTCCCCACTGAGCAGGGAGCCTGACGCGGGGCTCGATCCCAGGACCCTGATCATGTCCTGAGCTGAAGGCAGATGCCATGCAGGCACCCCTGGATTTTTATTTTTTAACAAAGGTAACTGAGCATGTTAAAACAGCGCTTACAGGGCAGCCCGGGTGGCTCAGCGGTTTAGCACCGCTTTCAGCCCAGGTCCTGATCCTGGAGGCCCGGGATCGAGTCCCACGTCAGGCTCCCTGCATGGAGCCTGCTTCTCCCTCTGCCTGTGTCTCTGTCTCTGTCTCTCTCTCTCTGTGTGTCTCATGAATAAATTCTTTAAAAAAAACATAAATAAAACAGTGCTTACAGTAGACTTAAGAACAACTACATATACAAATACAAATAAAATTGAAGTAATTATGACAATCTTTAACATGTGACTTTTAAAAAATTTTTCAAAGTGCTTTCAACATTTTCTTAATGTTTGAAGCATTATTGTGACATGTAAGGCAAGTATTAGTTTTCATATTACAGATGAGACAACTCAGACAGGCATTTGATTTATTCTTGACTTCATTGGTTTTATGTTTATTATCTGATTAAGTTAAATCTTTAAATTCTGTCAACATCACTGTTAATTTCCTGATTTGGATAACTATAATGTGGTTATGTCCTTATTCTTAGGAAATATACACTGAAGTATTTAGGAATAGAGGGACACAACCTGCTCCTCATTCTCAATGGCTAAAAAAGGAAAGATTAGGGGTGGTTAACTGACCCAACTCTTGATTTTCTGCTCAGGTCATGATCTCAGCCACTAGTGGGGCTCTGCATTCAGTGCAGAGTCTGCTTGAGGATTCTCTCCCTCTCCCTCTGCCCTTCCCCTGCTCTCTCTCTCTCTCTCTCTCAAATAAATAAATAAATCTTTAAAAAAGGAAAGATGTGAGTGCATGTATGCATATTTATATACACCTATGTATCCATCTAAATCTAGATCCATCTAGTTATCTTTTTTTTTAAAGATTCTATTAATTTATTCACAGAGACACACACGGGGGGGGGGGGGCGCAGAGGCATAGGCAGAGGGAGAAGCAGGCTCCACCCAGGGAGCCCTATGTGGGACTTGATCCAGGGACCCCAGGATCAAACCCTGGGCTGCAGGCGGTGCTAAACCCCTGCGCCACCAGGGCTGCCCTAGTTATCTATTTATATCTATCTATCTATCTATCTATCTATCTATCCATTTAGGCAGTGCAAATAAAGTGTCATTGGTTACCTTTAGAAGGAGATAAGATTCTACTCAATTATCAGCCATAACTGAAAATTGGGAGATAAAAAGAAATAATAAACAAAATTCTAGTAGACATGTATTAATGGTGAAAAGGTCATTTGCTAAATATATTCTTTAGAAGGCGCCCACTCTCTAGGGACACCTGGGTGGCTCAGGTTGAGCTTCTGCTTTCGGCTCAGGGCGTGATCCGGGAGTCCTGGGATCGAGTCCCATATCGGGCTCCTTGCATGGAGCCTGCTTCTTCTGTCTCTGCTCTCTCTCTGTGTCTCTCATGAATAAGTAAATAAAATCTTAAAAAAAGATAGAAGGCACACTCTTCAAACATTTGATCACATATCACAATTGGTAAAAAAATATTGCTTGAACACACTCCCCCAGCATATGTTTCTTGGTTTATTTATTTATTTATTTTTTTTTTTTCTTTTTTCTTGGTTTATTTATAAATCACTTCTAGCACTAAAATACCAAGAGGGAATATATGAATAATAAATCATATTTTTTAAAAAATGTTTTGTTTATTAACAATATGAAAGCCCTTTTTAACATCACTAAGACGGATGTTAACAAATGATACATACAGCAATGTTATTGGATACACTTAATTTTTAAAACTCTTGGCTGAATTCTGTGTTTCAGAAATTCAAAGTCCTGTCTCCAAGCTTGTATATCCTGATTTTTGGTTTGAAAGACTGCCATAGTGAAGAAGATATCTCACAACATGTGCAACTGAAATGAAAGAGGTATATCATTGCCTGCACACTGTGGTTTTCATTCAAATTGTGCGAGTGAAGCTCCTTTTGTCCCTGCTGCAAAGCATTTCTTACAAATTAATGAGAAGGCAGTGCACTTTAATATTTACCACATCTGGGTCTGAAACTCATGGAAAGCCCTTGTTTTGGAAAAATTTAATTTTAATTGGTTTCTAAATTGTTTTTAAGGGTGTAAGTATGAGGTTTCTTTAGAGGTGACACATTTTTTTCTGGCGTCAGAGTCACATTTCCATCTTTCAAAAGTATTTCTCGGGGCACCCGAGTGGCTCAGTGGTTGAGCGTCTGCCTTTGGCTCAGGGTGTGATCTCTGGGGTCCTGGGATCAAGTCCCTTATTGGCTTCCCCACAGGGAGCCTGCTTCTCCCTCTGCCTATGTCTCTGCCTCTCTCTCTGTGGCTCTCATGAATACATAAATAAAATCTTAAAAAAAAAAAAAAAAAAAAAAAAAAAGAACGTATCCTAGAGGTTCTCCGATGGTTGAAAAGTCTGGCTCTACTGAAACTGGCCAGTGCTACCCTATCAGCACTTAGGCTACAATGCCTGGCAGTCCCACGGATTAGTGAAATAACACAGGGGGTTTCTATGGCTGCGCATGTGGCTGGTGACCAATCACAAGGCACTGGTACAGCGAGGTCAGTGTTGTCACTCTGTGTATTAACAGAGTTAATAAATATAAATAAATATAATATTTATTTCATTTTAGCTAAAATTTAAACACAGTTCAAATCTTTTCTTCCTGGAACCCAAAGGATTAATATTCACCTTCCTTGAGGTACATACACTCTTCTTTAGGGACCACTGACTTCAAGAATATATTCCCTGCATCTGCTCTTCCTTTCATTACCTCCCCTCCCCCCCCCCATTGTAGGTTTTCCATCACTAGGTTGGAGCTACATGGCGTTCCCTGATGTCTCTGTGCACTTTCTTTCCCTCTCTGGCAGAAGGGGAGAAAGGTAGCAAGGTGGGGAAACTGGGTGATGGGCACTAAGGAGGGCACTTGATGGGATGAGCACTCGGTGTTATACTATATGTTGGCAAATTGAATTTAAATTTTTTAAAATGTTATAAAAAAGAAAAAGAGAGGTGCCTGGGTAGCTCAATGGTTGAGCGTCTGCCTTCAGCTCAGGTCGTGATCCCAGGATCATGGCATTGAGTCCCATATCGGGCTCCCCAGGGGGAGCCTGCTTCTCCCTCTGCCTGTGTCTCTGCCTCTCTCTCTGTGTCTCTCATGAATAAGTAAAGAAAATCTTTTTTTTTTTTTTTTTAAGGAAAACAAATACTTTCCCCCTCTGGACCTTAAAGACTGACAAATCTACGCAGAAAACTATGAAAGGAAAATGTCATTTTATTTTCAAAAGTTGACATTACTTAAGATATAGGCATAAGTATTGCTAATAATCATAAGATACTGAAACAACCTAAAAGCCCATACATATGACGGTGATTGAGTAATACAGGATCTCACAAGATGAAGCTCTGTGCAGTTGTGAAAAGGAATGTGGATCATTTCTGGAAAATGAAGTAGGGGGATTTCCCCGACAAAGCATTAAAGCAGAAGGGCAAGCTGTAGAGAGAAGAGGCCATGGCGACAGACATCCTACTTTGGCCCCTATGGTTCTGTGGCTGCCCAAGTGCACCAGATCCTGCTGAACCAGCTAGAAGGCACTAGAGGGCAGAGATTGCCCTCAGGTTAGGGCCAGCGAGTGTGTCTTCTCTGCCTGATGAAGTACCTCAGCCCTCCCCACAGTCTCTGCTGGTGTGGTTGACCCACAGGGACCGCAGCTCCTACTCCTGTGATCATGTCCTCACCAAGACCCACACATGCTTCAGTTTGTATGTAACGCTTTTTCTCTAAAACCAAGTGAATGTTATCATCAGTGTGGTACACCTTACTTAATACATATGATCTTAGGTAGGTTTCTGTTTTTTTCATCTGGCTGTCATAACTGACTCAACCCATTTTGTGAGAAACAAGGCTTCCTGAAACCGGGAATCACACGTTTGCTTATTCAGCAAGAAAGCGTGTTGTCTACCTACAAACCAGGAGGCCTAGAGCAGGCGGTGGGGTGCAGGGGGTGGGGCAAAACAAACAGTGTGCTAGAAGTTCTACCCCCACAAGGAACTCATAGTCTAGTTCACTGTCTCCGAGGGGTACGCAAGCCAGGGAGTATACTAGAAGATCTACTGAGGTCTAGGGTGGAAAATACTAGAATTTCCATTATGTCTAATTTTTATCTCTAATATTCTAGCAGATGTTTTATCTAAAGAAGGACATCAAGCCTTACCAACAAACAATACGTAAACTGAGGGCAGCCCCGGTGGCGCAGCGGTTTAGCGCCGCCTGCAGCCCAGGGTGTGATCCTGGAGACCCGGGATCAAGTCCCACATCAGGCTCCTTGCAGGGAGCCTGCTTCTCCCTCTGCCTGTGTCTCTGCCTCTCTCTCTCTTTCTCTCTCTCTCTCTCTCTCTCTCTCTCTCTCTGTGTCTCTCATGAATAAATAAATAAAATCTTAAAAAAAAAACAACCCAATATGTGAACTGATCCTGGTTCCTTCAGTTCTGTTTAGGTCATAAAGTTGTGTGTCATGTATGGTATAAAAGCACCCTCAGGGCAGAGTGGGAGTGCTCAAACCTGCAGGGGCCCACAATGGAGACTTCTGCCACTTAATCACTCTCACTGTACTGTGATGTATTGCACTTTGAATGTGCTTGGTTAAGAGAGTTTGCAATTATATTATCTAGCTTTAAGAAAATTAACCCACACAAAGAGACAAATGGCTTAAAAATAATTCATTGAAAGATGCCATAAATTAAACTTTATACTAATAATGCAGGCACCAGCAAACAACGAGAAAATGGCAGCTGGCACTCTCCCCACTATAGACATGAATGCCTCATCAGCTATACTTCAATAAAAAACATGCTGATCTAAGCAGATCCAACAAGAACTCACCTAAAACTTTAAAATTATCAAGAGTGTTAACTACTTAACAATTAAACTCAACCTAAGTGTATCTTTTACCTTTAGATGGAGCTGATGAGAGTTCCATACCATCATGATAACCAAGAGTCTTTAAAATTACACACAGAGTTTCACTTCCCCTTAAGATGTGGAAAGCTTGCAAAGATGTTGTTCCCATCCTAACAAAAAGAAAAATTCAGATGAAAAACTACATTGGAAATTTCAGTGAACGTCTCCGAGAGCTGGGGTCACAAAACGATGAACAACCTGAGTTCCAAAGAGAGTCAAGTCCTTCTAAAGAGGGTCAGAAGTTGGGACGCCTGGGTGGCTCATGGGTTGAGCATCTGCCTTCGGCTTAGGGTGTGATCCTGGGGTCTCAGGATCAAGTCCCACATCGGACTCACTGCGGGGAGCCTGCTTCTCCCCTTGCTTATGTTTCTGCCTTCTCTCTGTGTCTCTCATGAATAAATAAATAAAATCTTAAAAAAAAAGAGAGAGAGAGAGACAGAGAGAGAGGCAGAAGACAAACTCTCTCACTTACAGGAGGGTACATGAGAAAAAGGAGTAGGCCAGGGAACACGAGGGGAGGAATAGCTACAATTCTAAGGAACTGACAAAGGCTGAGTGGGAGCTGTGTGTCAGTCCAGAAGAGTGAGGGCTCCACCAAGGGGAGTTCAAACTTTTCACAAGCTCTTATCCTTAAACCTTTACTGAATGCTCATGAAAGAGAGTAGGGGTGCAACACATGTATAGGAGGTAATTGGCAGGCATGGGGTTCAGGCAGAAGACACCATGCATTTCCCTAGATTCTTGTCATGTGTGTTAACATTCAAGCTTTTGGGGGACTGGCAGCAAAGACTGTTGCCCAAGGCACAGGAAAAGATGTATTGTGGGAAGAAAGTAGAGTATAAAAAAAAGACTCTCCTTAGGGAGAAGCACAAAACCATCTTGGGCCCAAGATCCCAAAATAATATCAAGCAGAGGTTTCCTACCAGTGGGGAAGGGGAAGAAAACTCCTGCTCAAGATCAATCACAAATATAAAGCAGAATTTGGCTGTTGTAAGGAGGAGGGGCAAGGAATGCATAGAGGAGCACATATCTAAGGCTGAAGTACATGGGTCCTTCCCTAAGACTCAGACTGAGTAGAACAACAGAAAAATCATCATATTGCCAACACAAGCCTGGGACAAAGTAATGAGCACCAGCAGTCTAAGGCTGGGGATGGGGCCCGCACATGGTGATAGATCTAATCTGAAAGCTGATGGTGCAGTGATAGTCCCGAGAAAATTATCCATCGTGAGGCTCTCATCCTAACCACAAGGCAAAAGTAGCCCATTGCTAGAAGAATTTGAAGTCTGTGGTGTACTGACACTCAGCATAGCAACAACAAAACCCAAAGCCAGCTCCTCTGCTAACTTGACCCTCATGACTCAATTCTCCATACTAAGGGCCTGACAAAGGAAGAGTCATGATTGTTTTCTGGCATTAATAGTATTTACCTCTGTCTCTACTGTTCTACATGAAACATCTGGTATTCCCTCAAAAACTACATTTATACACATGTACACACACATAAAACCCACTGTCAACAGGACAATGCAATCAATAGGAGCAAATTCAAGTAATACTTGGATAATAGAAGGACGAGCAGATAGGGACTTTACAATAACTATAATTAATATGTAAGAGAATATAGTGGAAAAGATAAACAGCATGTATAAACAGATGGGGAGTTTCAGAAGAGAGAGGGAAATGCTATAAATGATAAACCCAACATCAGCTGCAGAGTGCCTTCGACCTGTTCATCAGTAGACTGAACCCAGCTGAGAGAACTGATTAACTTAAAGATCTATCAATCAAAGTTACCACTTCCCACCGAGAGAGAGAGAGAGAGAGAGAGAGAGAGAGAAAGAAAAATGAAAGCAAACCCAGCAACAACGACAACAGAACAGGCATCTGAGAGATCTAGGACAGTATCAAACATTTTAACATACTTATAATTGAAATTCCAGAAGGCTAAGAAAAATATAATGGAACACAAAAGATTTTGAAAAAATAATGGCTAAGAATGTTTCCAAACTGATGAGTAACAGTAAATCACAGATCCAAGGAGCTCAGACAACCCCCGAGAGTATATACACCA